>NC_091287.1:46049117-46382867 GCF_032444005.1 Ranitomeya imitator | reverse complement strand
AGACATATCTCACCCAAATTCACAGGACATCTAGGATCGGTAGCCATGATGTGTCATTGAACATAATAAGTCTGATACTGGATTATAAACTGCAAAGGAACATTTGCCAAGTAGATTTTTCAAAATATCTGCAATTAGTACCAAAGATTGGGAAAAATAATGAAATGGACATTTAGGTAGGTATGTGTACACCCATGAGCCCTCAACAGGGTGAAGCTGTACTTTGCCTAAGTAAAGCTAACCACACTCGTGTGTGTATATATATATATATATATATATATATATATATATATATATATATATATCTCTCAAAATCCAATCACTACTCCAATATTTTCTAGAATTGGGGGACTTTTTTATTTATTTTTTATTTGCATTAACTATCTGCTTGGAATCACTTTGTCAATGGATTTTGTACCACTATTGGCAACAGACACTCAAACACTTGAATCTGTTCCGATGATTTCGAGGGTCCCTCCACCTGTGCGGAGCCCGTGCTCTATGTCATCATCATGGCACACAAAGGACGTATCATGAATAAAATCAAATATGTAATTCAGACCCAAGTTGTGATCCCCCAATATATTAATTAATTCTCACCCTGACAGTGTATGTTTTTTTTTTAACCTTACTTACTTTTTTAACCTTGGCTTCCTTCATTTTGTCTAAGGCAAGCATTATTTTGTCAGCTTTGGCTTTTGAATCATCTTGGTCCTAGAATAAATAACGTGAATTAAAATAAAAATAAAGTGAAATAATTTTTCCCTTTTTGGCGAAACTAAACATGTTACATAACATGCAAACTATGGCATATCTTGAAAAACAATGCCCATTAAGAAAAAAATATTCAATGTTATATAATATTACATTAGCACTTCCCCATGAGATGTAAAGTCTGCTACCATTGCTGTTTTCAGTTCTCTTTATAAAGACTCGCATCAGCCGTGTATGCAAAACATTGTAATTCAGGAGCCCAATGGGGAGCACGTGATGTCCATCTATGTCAGTGGTACTGGCAAATTGTGACTTGAGGTGAGTCTGAATTCCCAAGCATTACTACTAACAGTTCTGAATTTGGCGATTTTTCAGATAAGGTACAATTTTGGGGTTGTCCCAGCCCAAAAGGGGCAAGGTTTGGGAAATTCTTACCCTAAAACGGGCGTTTATGCTCAGGGTATGGCGTTTTCAGGTGGGTTGTGATAGTGGGTAGTAATCGCGGCAGGAATAAAATGTCCCTATGCCGGCAACATTAATCTTAGCAATTACCCACATATATTGACTCATAAATCACTAATGTATGTTTGGGAATGTGCTCTGTAGATGTATGATGAAATTGCACACTTACTTTATGATGCAGGTTCAGTAGCTGAGCCCGCCCTATATATACAGCACAGGTGCTGCACCCAAGAGTAACTACAATCGGTGCTACCTCAGAAGTGAAGGGTTGTTGTTAAAGGGAACCTGTCACCTGAATTTGGCGGGACAGGTTTGCGGTCATATGGGTGGGGTTTTCGGGTGTTTGATTCACCCTTTCCTTACCCGCTGGCTGCATGCTGGCCGCAATATTGGGTTGAAGTTCATGCTGTGTCCTCCGAAGTACACGCCTGCGCAAGGCAATCTTGCCTTGCGCATGCGCAGTATGCTTTGCCCAACTGCGGGCAAAGCTGAAAAGCCTTAGTGCGCATGCGCCGGCGCACTATGTCCCGGGAGTATTTCACTGTGTATCCCTACATGAGTAATTATCCTAACAAATAAAATCTAAAACTACTTCATAAAATAAAAAAAAAATCATAATGGCAAAATCACTATTTTTGGTATTGTTACCTCCTCCCCGAAGAGTAGAATGAAAAGAGATCAAGAAGTTGTATGGCCCCTCAAATGATACCATCAAAATCTATAGCTCGTCCTACAAAAACACAAGTTCTCATGCTGATCATTGTCGGAAATTTTTTTAAAAAATTAAGTGTCTCAGGATATGGAAACTGAAACCTACTTAAAGTATTAAAAAAATTTGGTATAATTAGAACTGTACTGATCCGTACAATAAAGATACAAAAACACAAAAACGAGAATTGCTGGATTTTGTCCGCTCCATCCCACTTGGAAAGTTTCTATAATAAAATGAATGATGCCATTTAAAGCTACAACCCAAACCTATAAAAACCAAGTCCTTAACCCCTTCAAGACTCAGCCCTTTTTCGTTTTTGCGTTTTCGTTTTTCGCTCCCTTCCTTCCCAGAGGGATAACTTTTTTATTTTTCCGTTAATATGGCCATGTGAGGGCTTATTTTTTGTGGGACGAGTTGTACTTTTGAACGACACCATTGGTTTTACCATGTCTTGTACTAGAAAATGGGAAAAATTCCAAGTGTGGTGAAATTGCAAAAAAAGTGCAAACCCACACTTGTTTTTTGTTTGGCTTTTTTGTTAGGTTCAATGAATGCTAAAACTGACATGCCATTATGATTTTCCAGGTCATTACGAGTTCATAGACACCTAACATGACTAGGCTATTTTTTATCTAAGTGGTGAAAAAAAATTCGTAACTTTGCTAAAAAAAAAAAAAATTGAGCCATTTTCCGATACCCGTAGCGTTTCCATTTTTCGGGATCTCGGATCAGGTGAGGGCTTATTTTTTGCGTGCCGAGCTGACATTTTTAATGATACCACTTTTGTGCAGATACGTTTTTTTGATCGCCCGTTATTACATTTTAATGCAATGTCGCGGCAACCAAAAAAAAGTAATTCTGGCGTTTTTAATTTTTTTCTCGCTACGCCATTTAGCGATCAGGTTAATCCTTTTATTGTTGATATATTGGGCGATTCTGAACGCAGCGATACCAAATATGTGTATGTTTGATTTTTCTTTTATTGTTTTATTTTGAATGGGGCGAAAGGGGGTGATTTAAACTTTTATATATTTTTTTTTCATATTTTTTAAAACATTTTTTTTTTACTTTTGCCATGCTTCAATAGCCTCCATGGGAGGCTAGAATCTGGCATAGCCTGATCGGCTCTGCTACATAGCAGCTATCATCAGATCGCTCCTATGTAGCTGAATTACAGGCTTGCTATGAGCGCCGACCACAGGGTGGCGCTCACAGCAAGCCGGCATCAACAACCATAGAGATCTCAAGGAGACCTCAGGTTGTCATGCCAACTCATCGCTGAACAGAGATCATGTGACGGGGTCGGCGATGCGCGCATTTCCGGCCCGATGGCCGGAAGCGGTAGTTAAATGCCGGTCAGCGTTTGACAGCGGCATTTAACTAGTTAATTGTGGCAGGTGGATCGCGATTCTACCTGCCCCTATTGCGCGCACATGTCAGCTGTACAAAACAGCTGACATGACGCGATTTTGATGTGGGCCCAGCGCCGGAGCCCACATCAAAGGGGGAGACACAACATGCGCCGTACTAGTACGGCGCATGTCGTGAAGGGCTTAAAACAGCTATGCTGCTGGAAAAATTTAAAAACTAAAAGCTGCACCTCCAGGGGCTTAAACTGGACAACCTCTTTAATATATACAATCCAATTTATTAAGCATTACTCGAATAATAATAGTTGCCCTTGAAAAAGATGTCCCCCCCCCTTGCCCTTTATCTTTTCTACCTGAGTTTTTGGTTCTTCAGGATCTGGCGGTGGAGGAGGTAGATCCATTTCCCATGCACTAGGTGGTGGCGGCGGGAGAAAAGACAGGTCATCCATGGATCCAATAGTTAAATTATCTGTATAATTGAGATAACAGTAGTTTGCGGAGTCTACATTAGGAAAAGGAGGGGTGCAGGTAACTTTCAGTTCGGCGTCTTTACAGTCGGCCACCAGATCGGCCATGAGAGCGTCCAGATCATTGTCTTCAAGAGCATTAAGTGACTCTGCAAAATAATCAGAAATAAGTCAAATTTCATCTACCAATATTTCAAGATTTTTTTTCGCCAATAAAAATACCTATGCGTGTAAAATGTGTTATCCTATTATTTGTACTGACTGGGGTAGTAATGTTGCGTAGTTATTTTTATGGCAAAATGAAACCCCAAAAAGCATTACAAGTACATTAAGTGTGTAAAAGATAACGCACCATTCAAGTCTTTGAACCCAAAGGAAAAGTTCATCTCTGTTTCTTTGCTGATGGCTTCCTTAGGAGGGTCATTTTCTATACCCAGGCTCTAAATACAGAAAAATGGACACAACAAACTTTAGACATCAGTACGCAACCTTGATGAGTTAGAGATCTACTCGATATGCATTGATAAAAGGCTTTCAGATGCCCATGAGCCTAAAAACAAAAAGGGGCCCCAATAAGAGGGTCAGACCTGGATGGCTGGGAGAGAAAGGGTAGGTGAGAACTGATGATTTTGGTATTTTACAGCATTACTAGGTTTTTACAAAAGTTCTAAAAATTGAATAACGCCTTTAAAGAGGATTTGTCACTAGGTCAAAAGTGGCCGGCTTTTGTTTACATATTTTACCCTCTGATCCTCTGAGTATTCAGATTTTTTTAAATTTAAAGGGACACTGTCACCTCATTTTGGAGGGAACAATATTCAGCCATAGAGGCGGGGTTTTCTGGTGTTTGATTCACCCTTTCCTTACCTGCTGGCTGCAATATTGGATTGAAGTTCATTCTCTGTCCTCCATAGTACACGCCTGCGCAAGGCAAGATTGCCTTGCGCAGGCATGTACTACGGAGAACAGAGAATGAACTTCAATCCAATATTGCAGCCAGCAGGTAAGGTAATATGTTTGGAAATGAACGTCAAACATAAATTCGGCACAAACAGGGTACCCATATGGCACGAGCAGTGTCAGACTGCGGTGCCAAGGGCCCACCAGTACAATACATTGACTTTGGGGGGCCCACTTTTCACCTGCATGTAAATATTACACTACCCTCTTTCACAAATTTACCTACACCTATATATAAAAAGAAAATAGGTAATAAGGTAAATGAATGATATGCTGCTTTTTTCAATATAGAGTGTATCAAGTGAATTATACCAAGTACTGGCCATATAGTGGGGTTGGGGGCCTGTGTCTGCACATGGGCCCATCGGGGGATTCCACTGTTCCCATATGGGCCAGTCTGGGCCTGGACACAAATATGGCAAATTCAGAGTCGGCGATCGTTTCCAAACATATTCGCTCAACTCTACTCAGGGGAGCAGCAAGAACAAAATAAGAGCAAGAACTTGGCACTTTTGACCCGCTGACAGGTTCTCTTTAAGAGCAATGTAATTGTGAGCCTGGAATGGAGTAGTGAAGACAATGTTCATCACAATGTTGTATCATGGCCTCTGTTCACGACAGGAACTACGATATAGCTGCAGATCTATTGTACTGTAAATCCATATGTCTCCCCATGGACAATTGTTGGTTTATAAAGGGATCTGTCCTTGTTCCCTTACAGTTTCTGTCATTTCTACAATAAGAATAGTGTTGCATGCTGTGATTCACTCGATTTTTGCCATCAAAAGAGTGAAGAAAACCTTAATTGTAATATTGATTTGTAGAGAAGCAGTACGGTAAGTAGAAAAAGCAGAAGAGAGCATCATCAAATATTCTGGAAAGTAGGAACAGAAAACTCATTGGCATAAATTTGTCAGAAACATGGCGTTAGTTGCTTGGGTTTCAGAAAGTACCAAAAAAATCCAAGTTAGTCGGAAAATAAAAGCCAAAAAAATAAAATTTACATAGAAATATATATATTGAAAGGGATCTGAAACCGGCAAATATTGTTGAAAAGACATTCTAGACATGTTGACAGCGATGTTTCTACTTCGAAAATCCATGTCGGAATGGCAGTATGATCCTTTTTAAAAGTGTAAAAATAAACTCTGCCTTCCTAGCCCGAATGACAGCTCCTCAGTGTCACCCTCTATAAGGAAATAGGGAGGAAACAATAAGTAAAAAGTCCCTGTCATGTATGGTCCTGCCATCATTATAATAGAGTATGTCGAGTAATGATCCGGTCTTCAGAAGGATCTACGTACAGTTACCAAGTGCTATCGGTGCATGGAGGATGTGGACACAGATGAGTCGGAGGGAGCAGGATCTGAGGTCAATTTAGAAAGGGGGAACAGGGGAGAGTCATTGGTGAAGTGAGGCGATAGGCCTGTCTAAATAGATGTGTTTTAAAAAATGCGTAAAAATGCAGTAGTCCAGATGAAAAAGAATGAGAGCAAAAGCTGAGAGAAGGTCGTATTATGCAAATGTTTCTAAGATTCATTTGGCATACCCTGAACCTGTGCGATCATCACATTACCAGGACATATTTTTATCCACTGGAATTAAACAGAGTCAATTTAGATGAAATTTATCTGGGATAATCATATTTGTAAGAAGTTAGAATTAGAAATCATTAGCAAGTAGTTCTTAAATGACTGAAACTTCACATAAATATTTGCAAGGAGATTGCATAGATGCTCTAATGTAAAGGGAAACGTGATAGGGGATAAATCCCTTAAAGGGGTTATCCGGTTAAAATGATCACCTATCCATAGGATCAGTGATAACCTATTGATGGGTGATGGTCCGACCACTGGGATTCGAACAGGTCACAGGACAGGAAATCCTCCTTCAGATGGAGTGGCAGTGAGCATGCTCAACCACTGCGCCATTAACACGTTCACGACCTTGGATTTTCCTTTTTTTGCATTTCCATTTTTTGCTCCACTTCTTCCCAGAGCCATAACTTTTTTTTCCCGTCAATATGGCCATGTGAGGTCCTGTTTTTTTGCGGGACAAGTTGTACTTTTGAACAACACCATTGGTTTTACCACATAGAGTACTGGCAAATGGGAAAAAAAATTCCAGTGAACAGTGAAATAGATTTTTTTTTTTACAATGTACAATAAATGCTAAAACTGTCCTGCCATTATGATTCTCCAGGTCATTACACGTTCACAGATACCAAACATGTATAGGTTCTTTTTTATTTGTGTGGTGAAAAAAAAAGGTGCCATTTTTCGAGACCCATAGAGTCTCCATTCTTTGCTATATGGGGCTGGGTGAGGGCTGTTATTGCATTTTATTGTAATCTTGCAGCAACCCCAAAATGTAATTCTGGCATTGGATTTTTTTTTCTTGTTATGTGGTTTACCGATCGGATTAATTATTTTATATTTTGATAGATCGGGTGTTTTTGGACTCTGCGATGCCAAATATGTGTATTTTTTAATTTGTATGGTTTTATTTTGAGTAGGGCAAAAGAGGTGTAATTAGAACTTTTATTTTTTTTTATATTTTTTAAAACTTTTTATATACTTTTTTACTGGCTTCAATAATTTTCTGCTATGAACGCCGGCCATGGGGTCTTCTGCAGACCACCAGTTCCCTTGCCAACCCATCGGCGCCCCGCGATCATGTGACAGAGGTGCAGACGGGTGGGATTAGCGACACGCTTCCAGTAAGCATGAGTTAAATGCTGCTGCGGCATTTAACTAGTTAACTAGTTTCCACCTGCGGCTGTTAGGTGCACATGACAGCTGATCAAATAAACTGTCATGTGTCAGAAAAGCACCAGGGCCTGCATCAAAGGGTGATACATGACCTATGACGTGTATATATATACGTCATGGGTTGAGAAAGGCTAATTATGATCTATGGGCTGTCGAGTGTTGCACTCAGCTTTTTTCAGCATCCTCATAGGGAATTAATTGAGCTACATATATTCGGTCATCTGACCTCTGGCACCATTTTGTAACTGGGATTAAAGTTCCCCATTAGGGATAAAAATTTCCCCTAGCGGGGTCCGAGCAGTTAGACCAGGGAAAACCATTTGTACAGTCTGTGTAGTCGCACAGGAGGCCAACTTCCAATTTCCAAACAACTAGCAGGTACTGTCACAAACATAAAGGGGTGCATTATTATAAGCTACTGGACTGCAAAAGGCCCATATACAGTGGCATGTAAAAGTTTAGGCACACCTGGTCAAAATTACTGTTATTGCGAACATTTAAGCAAGTTAAAGTTTAAATAATTTCTAAAAGGCCCAAAGTTAAACATGACACATTTCCTTTGTATTTCCGACCCCCAAAAATATATTATATCCGGGTAAAGTGTCACTGAAGGCACTGCTGATAATTATATCAAACAAATATTTAAATTGAAAACTTTATTTTAGCAGGTTTAGCAAGTTCTTCTAAGCAGCTGCCTTGCACTCTGAAAATGAGAATGGTGGAGGCTGACAAAGCAGGAGAAGGGTATAAGTAGATAGGAAAGTATTTTCAATTTGCTCTTTCTTCAGTTTGAAATGTAATTAAGAAATGGTAGTAGTTAACAGGAACAGTGGAGGTCAAGATAAGGTCTGGAAGACCAAGCAAAATTTAAGTGAAAGCTGCTTGTTGGATTGAAGGCAAATCACAACCCCCACTTAACTGCAATTGACTTTCAGAAAGGTTTAGCAGACTCTGGAGTTGAGGTACAATGTTCAGAGATACCTGCATAAATATGGCCTTCATGGAAGAGTCATCAGAAGAAAACATCTCCTGCATCATCACCATAAAATTAAGCATCAGAAGTATGCAAAAGAACATCTAATCAAGCCTGATGCATTTTGGAAACAAGTCCTATGCACCAATGAGCTTACAATATAATTCTTTGGCTACAATGATCAAAGTTATGTGTGGAGAAAAAAGGGCACAAAATTTTAGGAAAAGAACATCTCGCCAACCATTAAGCAAAGCGATTGATCAATCATGTTTTGGGGTTGTGTGGCAGCCAATGGAACAGGGAACATTTCATGGGTAGAGGGAAGAATAGATTAAATGAAATTTCAGCGAATTCTTGATGCAAACATAACACCATATGTAAAAAGCTGAGGTTGAAAAGAGGATGACTTCTACGAATGGATAATAATCCTAAACACACATCAAAATCCACAATAAACAACCTGAAAAGGTGAAAGCTGAAGGTTTTACAATGGCCATCACAGTCTCCTCATCTGAACATCATTGAAAATCTGTGGATTGGCCTCAAAATAGCAGTGCATGCAAGACAACCCAGGAATGTGGGAAGATCGATCTTGTGCAAGCTTAGATAGGTCCATCAAGGTCTTCTCCACCATTATCTTGATGGTATCAAGCCATTAGGTTGCTGGTCTTCCTCTTCGCCTTGTTCCTTCAATTCTTCTGACTATAATGTCTTTCTCCAGTGATTGCTCTCTTCGTATAATGTGTCCAAAGTAGGGAAGTCATAGTTTTGTCATCCTTGCTTCGAGACATGTCTGGCTTCATTTGTTCTTCTTGCCATCAGTGGTGTTGATAACATTCTTCTCCAGCACCACATTTAGAAGGCATCAATTCTTCTCTATATTATGTTATAAGGGGGCACTCAAAACATAAGTACTTTATTAGGAAATACTTTGACTATTATTACTTTAAAGGGGGCATTCTGGAATTATAGCCTTCAAAGGGTAACGCAAGGACTTGTACGATTTCTTCGCATAGAGTTTGGCTCAAAAAAATTCTCAGAGCTGAATGTGGCTCTCAAGGTAAGAAAGTTTGGGACTTGCTGCTCTGGACAATATTACCTAGAAACATGCAAGTTCTTGCAATCCTAATTGGTTTTCAAGTATTTTGCTTGCTCACAATGGCGACAATGTGTGTTGACATGGATGAGACTTTTAAATCGTTTGTCCTTAGTTTCGAGTAAATCTGTGTTCGTGGAGCTGAGATACAGCTGCTCTTTACAGTTTGCTCCTATGATGTCACACTGACTTTTCCACAATCGGAGAGGATGCCAAACAGACTGTACCAATTTATTTCTTTTCAAATCCCCTTTGTCAATATTTATCCAGTCTGGAAAGTCTCTACATGTAAGTGAAGCAGTCAGGGTGGGATATGAACAAATACGGGATTGTGAGGGGCTTTCGCCTGTCTTCCAGATTGTGCATTTCTACCATTGATTAAACTCACCTGTGTTAACAGGTCCATCTCCCCCAACAGGTTGCTAAACATTTCATCTATTTCTTCACAGGTCTGCTCCATCTGCAGAAGAAAATATATACCAGTTACATATATTCTTGCAGTAACCATGTAATCTTTTATTTCATCTTGTATTAGGGTAAACACAGGAAAAAAACACTTACAAAAATGAACATGTGAATGAGGCATTAATAGAAGAAAGTGATGTCTTGAAGGCAAAATGCGCTGGACACACAAGATGACTTTAGATTTATAATATGGTACTGTGACGTTCACCACAAGTTTTTAAGGTGTTTTTTTAAAGTGCTTTAGCTTTTAAAACATATGGACTAGAAATGAGCGAATCACGTGAAATTCAAACCCGTCAACTTCGGCCACATTTTTCCCTTAAAATTAGATGCACGGCAAATTAATTTGCATGAATATCAATAGTGGACAGCTAGAAAAATCCATGTGGAGGAGAGGAGAGAGAGAGGACTTTGCTGCCATAAGAACGTACTCTGCAAGAGAGAGGAAGGAATCCGCTGACCATAAGAGATTACACTCTACAGGAGACAGAGGACCGTACTGACCAGAAGAGCTTACACTCTTCAGCAGAGAGAGGACTCCGCTGACCATAAGAGATTACACTCTACAGGAGAGAGAGGACCCTGCTGACCATAAGAGCTTACACTCTACAGGAGAAAGAGAAAGATGACCCTGCTGACCATAAGAGCTTACACTTTACAGGAGAGAGGACAAAACTGACCATAAGAGCTTACACTCTACAGGAGAGAGAGAGTACTCCACTGACCATAAGAACTTACACTCTGCAGGAGAGAGAGAGGACTCCACTGACCATAAGAACTTGCACTCTACAGGAGAGAGAGGACCCCACTCACCATAAGAGCTTACACTCTATAAGAGACAGAGAGAGATAACTCCGCTACCCATAAGAGCTTACACTCTACAGGAGAGAGGACAACACTGACTATAAGAGCTTACACTCTGCAGGAGAGAGAGGACTCCACTGACCATAAGAACTAGCACTCTACAGGAGAGAGAGGACCCTGCTGACTATAAGAGCTTACACTCTATAGGAGACAGAGAGAGATAACTCCGCTAACTATAAGAGCTTACACTCTACAGGAGAGAGGACAACACTGACCATAAGAGCTTACACTCTACAGGAGAGAGGACAACACTGACCATAAGAGCTTACACTCTGCAGGAGAGAGAGGACTCCACTGACCATAAGAACTTGCACTCTACAGGAGAGAGAGGACCCCACTGACTATAAGAGCTTACACTCTATAGGAGACAGAGAGAGATAACTCCGCTAACTATAAGAGCTTACACTCTACAGGAGAGAGGACAACACTGACCATAAGAGCTTACACTCTACAGGAGAGAGGACAACGCTGACCATAAGAGCTTATGCAGTGCCCCAGAGTCCTGGCCATTGCAGTAATGTCGCTCTGCCACTAAGGGGAGTGATGTTATGTCTGATTGCACTAAAGGAGTTCACTTGACCAGGTATCACAGTCACACATTACACTTCACACTCCGGCCACCAGGGGGAGCAAAAGGCACTATGTATTAGGCCACTCCTTTCACTCTGGTAAAACTGGGGGTTGGACAGGAAGTTAGTGAGAACGCATCCTGGGAGAGCTCCAGGGAGGACCTGTCAGGGGTGAGTTCCTGGCAGGTACCTAGCAGAAAGGACAGATCGTTATGGAGCCGCGCCTGCACTACCTTGCGGCGGCATCCTAAGGAAGGACACGAAGCGAAGGATATTGTGGAGAAGTGAGAAACGAGATCACAGCAGAAAGGAGATAGAACCAGTAGGAGTCGTGCCCCGAGATCGGCAGCATCCTACTGAGGCGCGTAGCCGGTGGCCGGAACGCCGAGGAAGTAACAGACTTCAAGCATTACTTCAAACAGTGGCAGGACAGTTGATTATAGGTTGGCTGTCTACCTTAAATCACTTAAGCAGACATAGGGGGCAATTGTGGGAGAGGGGCGTCTCTAGGGTCCCAGAATAACTCCAGGCCTTCCCGTCAAACGGGTGCGTCCTAGCCAGATAAACTGGGGGACGGAGAGAGAGAACGAACGAATACGAAAGTTGTGAGGACTATCCCGTGGTGCTCAGCAGGGAAGGACTACAACACACAGGCGCTAGTTGGTAGGCACTGATTTCCACCTGCAAAGGAAACTCTGGATGTGCCTTTGGACCGGCCGGACTCAGCCAGCCCTGTTAGCAGTGCTCTGGATTGCGGATCCCGAAGTCTTCCGTAAAAAGGTAAAGAGACTGCAACCCTGTGTCCTCGTTATTAACTGCGCCTCACATCATCGCCACCTACACTACTGGAAAGCCCTGGGGATATACTTCACCTGTGGGAAGGTATACCGTCTAACGGCCATTCCATCACCCCAGCGGACCCCTAAGCAGCGTCGGTCACCCTGACCGAATACCACAGGTGGCGTCACAAACCCTTGACAAACTTTCATCACCCTTTCATTGGATGCCCTTTAGCAGGGTCACGGACCGGGTCCAGCCACCGTGACAACCCCAGCACTGAGACAGAGAGGACCGGTACCGAGTACCCTGCGGCCCTGCATCTGGGGGCGCTCCACTTACACTCTACAGGAGAAATAGGACAACATTGATCACAAGAGCTTACACTCTACAGGAGAAAGAGAGGGAACAAAGATGATCTTAAGAACTTACATTATACAGGAGAGAGAAGACCCCACTGACCATATGAGCTTACACTCTACAGGAGAGAGAGACTCATTCAGTGACTCTGGAGATGGAAAATGACAGGTATTGACCACCACCATACAAAGTATGATAATCCCCTAGATGTCATAGCTGCAGGGTATTAAGGGAAGGCCCGCATGGCCACGTAAAAGTATGTTAACCCGCTCTCTAATTCTTCAGTAATGTGGGAAATGGTGCCGGGCAAGTTTTTTTGTGAACTGTGAATGGGATCTCTCTCTAAATGTTCAAATTTGTGTGAAATTGAGAATAATAGCAAATTCGACTAGAACTTGATCCTCAGCTGATCGTTTCATTCATCTCTAATTTAGACATCTCCGGTTGCACAAATTTTTTACTACAATACATTTACTTATGTCTTCAGAGCATTTTTACAATGTTGTTTGATTAAAAGTTTTAAATCATTTATCTTCCACAGCCTCTGTGCTTCATTGCCGAAGTAGAATGCCAAATGCATAAACCTTTAATCTATCAGTGAGTTTGATCTCATGGCAAGGTCTCTAATGCTAGGTTCACACTCATACAGTGCTTTCCACTGAGCACTACATTGGGGTTTTCTGTTGGAATTTTCAAAATACAGAATTCCAACAGGAACCCTGACAGAACCTCAATTGGGCCATCTGCTTCAATGAAGCTAACAAAAGCCACTTGGATGCTGTATGGCCTCAGTCCTGGTGATTGTCTTTTTCAGTCATGCACAAAAATATAACCTATTCATTTACTTTACTGATCCAATGCAATATTTGGGAGTTGTGACAACCAAGACCAATTAATCTACAGATTGCACAAATTTAGAGGAAAACCGCATCTTGGCGACACCTCAGGCCACATTCACACGTTCAGTATTTGGCAAGTTTTTTACATCAGTATTTGTAAGCCAAAATCAGGAGTGGGTGATAAATCCAGAAGTGGTGACGTGTTCCTATTATACTTTTCCTCTGATTGTTAATCTCTTGGTTTTGGCTTACAAATACTGATGTGAAATACTGACCAAATACTGGACATGTAAACGTGACCACACTATGATCACTACTTGTGTCTAAAAACTAAAGCACCTATAAGTCCAAGAAAACCGCGGGATGCTCCACTGCATTAGAAACTTTTTCTACATCTGTATCAGCGAAGTTGTCATCATTCCCCCATATGTTTTTTTTATGGCATGCAGATTTATGGAAGAGGGCGGGAAGAAGTCATGTGTTTCTGGTGATGTGCATATGGCGCAGAATGCTTTGCTTGGGTTTTGCTTTTGTATTTCTTTTCCAAACCTTTAAAGTTATGACAAGACCTCATGAACTTCATGTGCTCATTACATTTGCTTAGAAAAGTTGATATTGTTGACCCTTAGTGTTTCAGTTTACAATAACACATGAAAATAAAATGGGCACCTGTATTTGTTAGTCTTGATACTGATCTTCACTAAAGTATGTAAAAATAATGGTTATTTACATGTAGGTTCAAAAAGCCATCATTCATAAGAGACTATGTGATGCTTTCTGTAATCATCGTCTGTGATCAAATCCATACGGTGCCGGTTTGTAGAGAAAAGCTGTAGGCTTAGAGACAGACTTCAGCATGTGCTTAGCATTATGGCTTTTTTGTTTCCAAAATGCCGTCGCCTCAGTGGTCTATTGTCCTACAAATAAGTCACTTGTAGATCTAATGGAGGTGGACAGTCAGATGTAGTAGACTCTGTAGGCAACATTATGGTCTATGGTCTCGTCAATGCATAAGACCAAATTCATTTGGCGGGGGGTTTGGTTCGGACACAAGCCCCGATGGGACCACTGAACATGGGCAAGAATGCAATGTGAAAGCACCCTTACTGTGAAATGGTCTACACATATGTCTACTCATCATCTCTATGAGTTGAGCAGCCTTTATATAGTGCTCTGGTATCAGCTATAGGGCCCAGAAAATGGACCCATTGGTTCAGACTTGCACCATTGTTACTTCCAAGAACCAAAAGGTGACACAAAGGGGGCAATCTAGTAAGATAGACATTTCATACACCAGTATTAACGCGGTTTTCCAGTTTCAAATTTAACTCCATATACACAGAAACTTATAAATAACAAACTGAGCTTTCACTCACCCTCCCCGCATCCAACGATGCCTTTCTTCTACTGCTCTGGTCTGTGTTGATTGGATCCTTCCCACCCCCTTCCCCTGGTATCCCGCCTTCCTGATATCCTGGAGGCTTTTGGCACTTTGGCACCTTGACTCCCATTAGGGCATGCTTTGAGGCTCTACCTGCTCATGATCTTTTCAGGTTTGACCAGGCAAATCCATGAGACGGATTTGGGATCTCTGGGGCTTATTATAGATATCTGACATGGCATATATTGAACTCCCCTGTTCTTGGTCTCTGAAGGTTTAAAACCTTAT
Organism: Ranitomeya imitator; assembly: GCF_032444005.1. Classification (NCBI taxonomy): domain Eukaryota; kingdom Metazoa; phylum Chordata; class Amphibia; order Anura; family Dendrobatidae; genus Ranitomeya; species Ranitomeya imitator. The sequence continues at coordinate 46,367,799 of NC_091287.1, read as the reverse complement.
TCTCATTGCTATGGTGTAATCTTGGACCGCAACTTTCATCCTCTAAATAGGGACTCATATACATATATATTCTCTCTCTTTATAACTTGCAGCCGCACATTATTTTGGTGCAATCATTTAAGACAATTTTGGGGACGCCCAATTCTTGCCTTTATTAATATGAGAACTTATGTTGTATTTATACATATCAATGTGCAATAGTTTTTTGGTTGATGTCATCCTCATCAGCATGTCAATTATCCAGGGGGCATAATTTAATGTTCTTGTGAACTAATGGTATGTATATCATGTTTTTAATTGATTTTATATTGGTTGGTGTGTCTTTGTTATAATAAAAGTTTGCATTTTTCATATAAAAGGTGTGCACGTATTTATGCATAGGCTTTCACCTTTTTCCTTTTGTCATTATGTTATTTCTATGCATTTTTGTAGCACTCTGAGTGGTTTTTGGATATTTTCATTATAGTGGTGCACCTGATATCCTATGGTTCATTGATTGGATGCGGCAGTGATATAACATTGGCAACACTGCTGCCAATCACTGGGCTCAGTGGCTAATGCCATCTACATCAGCAGAGCTATTGATCTCACTGATTTGCTGCAGCTACCGTTACAATGTACTGTAAGCATGATGACACTTCTGTAGCTGTTCAGCAAAGACTGGAACAGTAGCAGAGGCATCACTGCATTGCTGGACCAGGGGATGTGATTCTGATTCCTTGTGAATATGCTGTGTGTGATATCCATGTTATGAAGGAAATATGTGGTTTCCAATCTGAGGCATTATGTCCTTTCCATCCATGCAGCTTGTTTAGGTAGTGGCTGGCATGCCCTGGTTTTCGGCAGCCCCAACAAGTTCTGTTTTTTGTAAGAAATGTCATCATGGCTCTGTAGAAGCTTTATGTTGAGGTAAATAAAGTAATCAGAAGCTGATATGTTGCGTAACAGTATTATTATATATGTGGTCAAAAGGAGTGCAATCTAGAGAATGGCTTTGGCTTTAGTTACAGGGAGTGGCGTGATGGTTTGACCATGTATGGTACCTGGAGAACCTGAAAAATGCAAAACACTATGTTTGGTGTAAAACTATTCCTGCACATCACCCTAAAACACCATCCCCACCATCAAACATGATGGTGACAGCATGATGCCGTGGGAAAGCTTTTTTTCAGCAGGGACAGGAAAGTTGGTTAACATTGATGGGAAGATGGATAGAGCTAATTACAGGATAATTCTGGAGGAAAACCTGTTAGAACCTGCAAAAGACTTGCAACTGAGGCATAGGTTCACCATCCAGCAAGAACAGACTGCAGAGCTACATTGGAGGGTTCAGATCAAATAATATACCTGTGTTTGAATGGCCCAGTCACAGTCCAGACCTAAATCCCATTTACAATCTGTGGCAAGACTTGAAAATTGGTGTTCACAGACTCTCTTGATCCAATGTCACTAAACTCAAGTGAGTGTGCAAAGAAGAATGGGCAAAAATATCAGTTTCTTCCTATGATGCTTCAGTATGAATGTACAATATGCACATACCAATAATAACAAGGAAAATCAATGCATGAACAAACACATTCCTGAAATTCCCATATAGTTGAATATGTTTAAAGTTTGGGAATATTCACACCAACTTGTTCTCATATCAGGCATGAAGAGGTGTGTACAAATTTTTGACTGGTACAATATATATACATGCATAATTGTTGCATTACGTAGGACTGCACATAATTTGCACATGCCCCAATTATGGCTTTAAAAGTCTCTACTTGTATAGAAGTATATTTGGCACCCACAGAAGAACATGGAACCATATTGTCCATGAGGACAAACTTTAGTTCAATCCATAAAAAACATTTTGGCCTTTCAGATGCCCTGTACTGAAATCTCCTATGAACATTAATTTTAAGAGATAAAACTCCCATGATATGATATTCTTTAGAAGCATAGAACTATAGCACTCTTGGTGCTACAATACAGGGTCTGTGCACATCTTTGCATTTTTTGCAAACCTCCCCCTCCCCCCGTTCTACTTTTTCTAAACTTACACAATTATCACAAGTTTTGAACAATGCACCTTGAAAATATTAAAACAGTTTGGAAATTGACTGAAGTTCTGCTAGAATGTAAGGAGGTGAAGCACAAGAAGAGTCTGGGGGCGGTTACCTTCTCGGCCCTGTGCCTGGAACCATTGAGCTGTGCTTCAGGTTCCCCAGGGGGCAGACTTAGAGACTGGGACAGGAAGAAAGCCGGGCAGAGAGCGGGAAAGGCACGAGTGCAAGGAACAGAGCAGAGTGGGCAGCGTGAGCAGCGGTCAGAGCAGGGTGCAGCTGCACTCCGGGAGAGAGAGAGAGCTCCCAGTCAGGGGACAAATACAGGGAGATTGCCCAGAAAGACTGCATCTTGTGAGTACATGAAAGCGGACTCTGCTGTGACTGGAGAGGGGCGCTTTGAGACCCGTGTAGAGACATTGGCCAATGCAGAGACTGCGACCCCTTGGTACCTGCGGTATCAGTACAGAGACTGTGATTACTGGTGAGAGACTTAACAGTGCAGAGCCCCTGATTCCTGGTGAGAGACTTACCAGTGCAGAGCCCCTGATTCCTGGTGAGAGTCTTAATAATAGACTGACTATCGTTTTCCCGGGCTGTGCTGTAAAAGCTAAAGACTCAGAGCCTGTGCATATCACATTAACTCCCGAAACCCCAGGCAGCGGGCTCCTAGAGACTACTCAGCCCTCGGACAACAGAGGGACACAAGTGCCGCTGTTTCTCAGCGCCTATGTTGGAGAAGACGACCCTTCAAGCAAGTCCTCATCAGACTGATAAGTGTTCTTTTCTCAAAAAATCTTGCTTACTTCTGTTACATTGTTTGACTGCCATATTTTTGCACTATTTTATTGCTAGTTATATTCCATTGCTTCCTCCCTGCGAGGAGAACCTGATTCCTGTTATTAAACCCCTCAACTGTTGGTCTGTCTGTTCCATGGTGACATACTCAGTACCTGCATACTATTACAAGAGCATAAAATTTTATGAAACAAGACCATTTCTTACTAGTAATAGTTATTTTTATTTCATGCTCAACACTTTATTATCCTATGAAAACTTCACAAAATCTTGCACGTTTCCTTTAGGCTATGTTCACACGGCCATATTTTTAGCCAAAGTGCTGTCTGTAAGCAAAAAACTGGCAGCACTCGGACCAACATTAAGGCTGTTCAAATGATTTTTTTTCATGTATCAAGTGTCCAAATGAAAAAATCATAGTATGGAATAGTTTTTTCTATATTTCTGATGAAACTCGCCAATTCAAGTCTACAGTCATGGCCAAAATTTTTGAGAATGACACCAAAATTATATTTTCACATGATCTGCTGCCCTCTGGTTTTTATTAGTGTTTGTCTGTTTATATCACATACAGAAATATAATTGCAATCATATTATGAGTACCAATAGGTTATATTGACAGTTAGAATGAGTTAATGCAGCAAGTCAATATTTGCAGTGTTGACCCTTCTTCAAGACCTCTGCAATTCTTCCTGGCACGCTCTCAATCAACTTCTGGACCAAATCCTGACTGATAGCAGTCCATTCTTGCATAATCAATGCTTGCATTTTGCCAGAATTTGTTGGTTTTTGTTTGTCTACTCGTCTCTTGATGATTGACCACAAGTTCTCAATGGGATTAAGATCTGGGGAGTTTCCAGGCCATGGACCCAAAATCTCTATGTTTTGTTCCATGAGCCATTTAGTTATCACCTTTGCTTTATGGCAAGGTGCTCCATCATGCTGGAAAAGGCATTGTTGGGCGCCAAACTGCTCTTGGACGGTTGGGAGAAGTTGCTCTTGGAGGACATTCTGGTACCATTCTTTATTCACGGCTGTGTTTTTAGGCAAGACTGTGAGTGAGCCGATTCCCTTGGCTGAGAAGCAACCCCACACATGAATGGTTTCAGGATGCTTTACAGTTGGCATGAGACAAGACTGGTGGTAGCGCTCACCTCTTCTTCTCCGAATAAGCTGTTTTCCAGATGTCCCAAACAATCGAAAAGGGGATTCATCAGAGAAAATGACTTTGCCCCAGTCCTCAGCAGTCCACTCCCTGTACCTTTTGCAGAATATCAGTCGGTCCCTGATGTTTTTTTCTGGAGAGAAGTGGCTTCTCTGCTGCCCTCCTTGAAACCAGGCCTTGCTCAAAGAGTCTCCACCTCACAGTGCGTGCAGAAGCACTCACACCAGCCTGCTGCCATTCCTGAGCAAGCTCGGCACTGCTGGTAGTCCGATCCCGCAGCTGAAACAGTTTTAAGATACGGTCCTGGCGCTTGCTAGTCTTTCTTGGGCGCCCTGGAGGCTTTTTGACATTAATGGAAGCTCTCTCCTTGAAGTTCTTGATGATGCGATAGATTGTTGACTGAGGTGCAATCTTTGTAGCTGTGATACTCTTCCCTGTTAGGCCATTTTTGTGCAGTGCAATGATGACTGCACGTGTTTCTTTAGAGATAACCATGGTTAACTGAAGAGAAACAATGATACCAAGCACCAGCCTCCTTTTAAAGTGTCCAGTGATGTCATTCTTACTTAATCATGACTGATTGGTCGCCAGCCCTGTCCTCATCAACACCCACACCTGTGTTAATGGATCAATCACTAAAACGATGTTAGCTGCTCCTTTTAAGGCAGGACTGCAATGATGTTGAAATGTGTTTTGGGGGTTAAAGTTCATTTTCTGGGCAAATATTGACTTTGCAAGTACAGTAATTGCTGTTAAGCTGATCGCTCTGACATTCAGGAGTATATGCAAATTGCCATTAGAAAAAATGAAGCAGTAGACTTTGGAAAAATTTATATTTGTCTCATTCTCAAAATTTTTGTCCATGACTGTATAGGAGTGTAAAAAAAAAAATCGGATCCCATACGGATCAACCATATTGCATCTGATTTTTACGGGATACATTGCAATTCTTTAACATAGGGAACTGTATTGAGACTCGTAAGGTTTTATTAATGACTGATGTATAGAAATGGATGACAAAACTGATGAAAAAACATTAGCTTTTTTCTGAATGAAAATTGTCCGATTTTGTGTGATCTGAGCATTAGAGTGACAACTTCAACTACGAGTTCAGTAACACAATACCATAAATTGTACTCCCAATGGAGAACATAACCAAACAGTAAAATATATAAAGTTACCTTTAAAAAATGGTAAAGTTAATTTAACAGATGTGTAATTTAGGTAGAAAAACATTTACACATATGTTCGTCTGTGAATTGTTCTCCTGTTTGGGCTTCCCGGTGTCTGGACATCATTGACAGCCTCATTACTGAGCATTGATCGGGAAACTTCTTACAAAATTTTTAGCACTAGATCAAAAGTGAACTTCATAATGAGAATAATACCGAGTGATTGAGGCTGCCGCCCGTTCCCTTCCGCTTATAATCAGGGTGACATAATCCCAATGATATCACTTCTGTATTTTCTTTTTAGGCAGAGAATTACTGATTTTACTAAAAATATCACATGTAGAAGAATATGTAGGTCCGTTTTGCTGTTTGGTATGTAGCATAGGAACCATAAAACTTTACTTTTAATGTTTGAGGGATAAAAATCTTTAAGCACCAATAAATCATATATATGACATAAACATACAAAAAAATTGCTCACTAGTGCAGTAAAAAATATATTGAGGGGGTTTCATCAATTTCACTGGAGATCACCCTCGGAATGCTGTATAGGAGACAGGGATCAGTAATGTAGTTTGTTCCCTATAGCCCCTGTCCTGCCCGAATGCAGGACTTCTACTCTAACAAGGGCAGGACCCAAGTGCAGCCCTGCAGTAGAGAACCCCAACCGTTCTCTACGCGTTCAGCCTTTTCTCATAGGCCTCATCAGTGGAAATTTTTAGCAGCAAGGTAAGTGTACAAATACAAGATAGTCAAAGGTTCACATGCCCTGGAAGATGCTAGGAACACATTAGGTGCTATCATATTTGACATGCCCTTGCCAGAGCTACTAGTGCTACTGCACTGTTCAAGTAACCTATCTTGCGTTTATATACTTACCCGTTACTAAAAATTTCCCCTGATGAGGCCTATGAAAAAAGGCTGAAACACGTAGGGAATGTTGGGGTTCACTATTGCAGAGCTACATTGGGGCAATGCCCTTGTTAGGGTGGGAGTCCAGCATTCGGGCAGGACAGGGGCTATAGGGACCGAATGACATTACTGATCCGTGTCTACTCTAACGCCTTCCGAGGGTGATCTCCAGTGAAACCGGTGAGATCCTCCCAATATATTTTTTTACTGCACTGGTTCATCATGAACACTTTTTGTATGTTTATATCATATATTTTGTTTATTGGTGCTTAAAGTTTTTTATCCCTCATACAAGTTCAGTTTTATTGTTCCTATGCTATATACCACTGATCCTTGGGAAAGGTCCACAGTGACCATATTAGCTGCAGTTTACGGTTTGGGAATATTCACAACTTGCTCTCATATTAGGCAGAAAAACACGCAGAAAATTTATTAAAAAAAGAAGGCTGTTTAATCCATAGATAGTGGAGTTTGAAATCCCTGGACCTAAATTAAAAAATTTAAGACCCCCGACCATCGCACTGCGTAGGAAGCATGGTGGCTCAGTAATTAGCACTAGGATGCACTTAGAAGTTGGGCAGAGGTAGCTGTTGCACCTGGATCCTGGCATCTGGTCAACTTCTGTCACATAAGAAACCACAAATTCTATAAGTATCACATGGAACATTTGGGGTCCTATAATAGATTCAGCAAATATGCCCAGGAACTTCAAAGTACTCTTCTAAGGAGTTCAGACTTGACCAAGGGCAACATCTTCATGTTGTCCCTCTGCGTTTTTTCTGGATGTTCTAATTTCCTCCCAACACCCCAGAAACACATTGAGAAGCCTCACTATTCTTGAGCGTGGCAGAGGCCTTTGGGCACCATGGGTTGCCAGGACCTGCATCAACTTCGACTCATCCCGTATCTACATTACTCAATCAACATCCAATATTCCTGGTAGTCTGGCGCACTTGATCTAGAATCCTATTTCTTAAAGTCATTTAAGTGGTTGTCTGGTCTAAAGCTACAAGTCTGCAGTTACTCTATGTGACTGCAGACTTGTGAATCCTCTCGTTGCGTGCTCTGCACGCTGTGATGTTCCCTGGTGATCGCAAGTATGCGATATGTATGCTGTTGGCCACATTTCAAATAGATGGGCGCGGCCTCGATCATTGCAGGTGCATTGAACGAGGCCGAAAACAGTCTAGTCGGGATGTGTCTGGGAGTATGCAAATCACATACTTGTGGTTACAGGACGGCCAATTCATGCGCTGGCACTGGAGAATCCTCACAGCATGCAGTGGGTGTGATGCGAGGATTCACAAGTTTGCAGTCACTTACAGTGACTGCAGACTTATAGCGTTTCACCGGACAACCCCTTTAAATTAAAATGAAAATAGAAAAAACAATCCTATAAAATGAATTAAAAAACAATATTACTGTCCACAAAATCTAAGTGAACCAAACTTTTTGTAAAACACAGCAAATGATACATGTAACTGAAGTTATTCGCTGTGGAAAATATCTAAAAAAACAAAGATATTAATCCTAACTTAGAGAGGACCTGTCACCTTCCATAAATGTGTAATTTTTTACCTGGTGTAAATTCCGCTGTTCTCCTGAATGTGACAATCTGTTGTTTTTGTTTTGCTTTTTACCTCTCCATTCCTGAGATATGGTTCCCGCTTCCTTTTTGCATCCTGAATGGAAAGCTAGTCTTGCTAGCCAAGTGGGCATAGTCCTCAACACTTCTCTGCTGGCATCTTCTAGTAGACCACGCCACCTTGGCTAAAAAAGACTAGATTTACAGGGTACAAAAAGGAAAAGGGTCCATGTATTAGGAAAAGTTACATAATTATAGCATGTGACCTGTCCTTTTCAAAGCGAATTTGTCAGGAAGATGAACCACATATATAGAGATGCAGATCATTGAAAGCTAAATGCATCAACACCTTTATATCTTCTATCTATTGGTGTACTACTGAGAAATCAGCATTTAAGTTTTCTATGCAAATTAAGTGTTATGTGCTCTTGGCGTGATAGAGCACTTCCTGAGGCTTTTGCTTCCCAATTTGTTATCCTGCCCAGCATCGGCCTCTTTATCTTGATTGATAGCTCACTGTCTGATTTCCTTACCTGACACTGCTGAGGTCTCACAGACAATGAGATATTAATCAAGCTAAAGAGGCTTGTGCTGGGCAGAGAAACAATCTCAGGAGGCAGCTTTGCATATTAATTAAATTACTAATATCTCGGGAATGCAGCAACAGATAGATGATCTAAAGGTGTGAATGGATTTACATTTCAAAGTCCTGCCTGCCCATATATTGGGCATGGGGAAGAGATTGATGTTACTGACAAATTTCCTTTAAGGACTGTAGATAGAACCCTGTAGATGTCAAACCCAAATTCAGTCAATGCATGTCACACATCTAAAAATTATAACCCCTTAGGCTACTTTCACACTAGCGTCATGTGACGTACGTCGCAATGCGTCATTTTGGAGAAAAAAACGCATCCTGCAACGTTGCTCGCAGGATGCGTTTTTTCTCCATAGACTTGCATTAGCAACGCATTGCGACGTATGGCCACACGTCGCATCCGTCGTGTGACGGATGCGTCGTGTGACGGATGCGTCGTGTTTTGGCGGACCGTCGGCACAAAAAAAAGTTGCATGTAACATTTTTTTGTGTGTCGTGTCCACCATTTCCGACCGCGCATGCGCGTCCGGAACTCCGCCCCCTCCTCCCCTTACAATGGGGCAGCGGGTGCGTTGTAAAACTGCATCCGCTGCCCCCGTTGTTCATTTTTTTTTGCAGTTTGCGTCGGTACGTCGGGCCGACGCATGGCGACGGCCCCATACCAACGCTAGTGTGAAAGTAGCCTTAATGGAATGGGCATAATGCCTCTGTAGGTAAAGTTGTTAAACTGTTACTGCAAAGAAAAAAACACAAAGTCATTACACAGGTCATTTAGTTAACCGGAAAAATCTCGGATTTACCAGTTGACTTTCCATTAATCAAAACTAATGAGCTCTAGTAGTATGAATTAACACTTTGCTCCCCACCATATGGCACAGATTAGCCCACATTCACTAACATTCATTAAAACAGATCTTATTATCTTTTACGGTGGAAAACAAATGCATTGCATAGAGTACAATGGACATTTGTATCTGGCACTGGCCCCTATCCGAGTCAAAATTTACTTAAAATACTGTATTTGGCAAATATCAAATGAGGTCTTATCCTGTTGGTTCATACATCTACCTTCAACTCTTACGGCACTTGTCCCTGCTGAGAAACCTTCAAGATGAAGTACTTAGAATTTATAGCATCAATCTACAATGCAAATATAAGTCATAATTGCCACCAACATCCTGGAGGCTTAGAGGAAAGGGGGAAACCTCATGGATTACCAAAAAAGTTGGCAAGACTACCAGGCACTAGGGTTGAGCGAAACGGGTCGTTCATTTTCAAAAGTCGCCGACTTTTGGCAAAGTCGGGTTTCATGAAACCCGATCCGACCCCTGTGTGGGGTCGGCCATGCGGTACGCGACTTTCGCGCCAAAGTCGCGTTTCAATGACGCGAAAAGCGCCATTTCTCAGCCAATGAAGGTAAACGCAGAGTGTGGGCAGCGTGATGACATAGGTCCTGGTCCCCACCATCTTAGAGAAGGGCATTGCAGTGATTGGCTTGCTGTCTGCGGCGTCACAGGGGCTATAAAGGGGAGTTCCCGCCGACCGCCATGTTACTGCTGCTGATCTGAGCTTAGGGAGAGGTTGCTGCCGCTTCGTCAGAAGCAGGGATAGCGTTAGGCAGGGTCCATTAACCACCAAACCGCTTGTGCTGTAGCGATTTCCACTGCCCAACACCACCTTCGGTGTGCAGGGACAGTGGAAGCTACATTTTTTTTTTTTCCCTCAGCGCTGTAGCTCATTGGGCTGCCCTAGAAGGCTCCCTGATAGCTGCATTGCTGTGTGTACTCCGCTGTGCAAACCAACTGCTTTTTTCAAAGCACAAATCCTCTTGTTCCTTCCTTTCTGCACAGCTATCTTTTTGGTTTGTACACACTTTTTATTTAATTTGTGCATCAGTCCACTCCTTATTGCTGCCTGCCATACCTGGCTGAGATTACTGCAGGGAGATAGTAATTGAAGGACACTCCCTGTTTTTTTTTTTTTTTTTTGTGGGAGATTAAGATTGACATTTCTGCTAGAGTGCCATCCCTGTCTGTGTCATCTCTCACTCAGTGGGCCATAGAAAGCCTATTTATTTTTTGGCTTGATTTGGGTTATAAAATCTACCTGAAAAAATCACTACATCAATCAGTGGGAGATAAATATTGGCCTCTGGGCTTGTGTGCCACTCCTGACTCCTGTGTGCATCATCACTCACTCAGTGGGCCATAGAAAGCCCTTTTTTTTTTTTTTTTGCTTTATTTGGGTTCTAAATTCTACCTGAAAAAATCAATAAATCAATCAGTGGGAGATTAATATTGGCCTTTGGGCTTGTGTGCCAGTCCTAAGCGTGCCATCTCTCTCTCTCAGATAGTGGGCCATAGAAAGCCTATTTATTTATTTATTTTTTTATTGGGTTTATAAATTTTCCCTGGAAAAAAAAAAAAAAGTGGGAGATTAATATTGGCCTCTGGGCTTGTGTGCCAGTCCTGAGCGTGCCATCTCTCTCACAAATAGTGGGCCATAGAAAGCCTATTTATTTATTTTTTTTTGGTTTTATAAATTCTCCCTTACAAAAAAAAGGGAGATTAATATTGGCCTTTGGGCTTGTGTGCCAGTCCTAAGCGTGCCATCTCTCTCTGTCTCTCAGATAGTGGGCCATAGAAAGCCTATTTATTATTTTTTTTATTGGGTTTATAAATTTTCCCTGGAACAAAAAAAAAAAAGTGGGAGATAAATATTGGCCTCTGGGCTTGTGTGCCACTCCTGACTCCTGTGTGCGGCATCTCTCACTCAGTGGGCCATAGAAAGCCTTTTTTTGTTTTATTTGTTTTCTAAATTCTCCCTGAAAAAATCATTTTATTTTCTTTGGTTTCTAAATTCTTCCTGAAAAAATCATTTTATTCTATTTTTTTTTTTTCCTAAAGTCTCCCTGAAAAAAAAACAAAAAAAAAACAAATCAGTGGGAGATTAATATTGCCCTTTCTGCTTGTGTGCCAGTCTTGACTCCTGGGTGTGCCATCTCTCTCTCTCTCTCCAATTGTGGGCCATAGAAAGCCTATTATTTTTTTAGCTTGATTTGGGTTCCAAAATCTACCTGAAAAAATCACTACATCAATCAGTGGGAGATAAATATTGGCCTCTGGGCTTGTGTGCCACTCCTGACTCCTGTGTGCGTCATCTCTCACTCAGTGGGCCATAGAAAGCCTTTTTTTGTTTTATTTGTTTTCTAAATTCTCCCTGAAAAAATCATTTTATTTTATTTGGTTTCTAAATTCTTCCTGAAAAAATCATTTTATTCTATTTTTTTTTTCCTAAAGTCTCCCTGAAAAAAAAAAACAAAAAAACAAATCAGTGGGAGATTAATATTGCCCTTTCTGCTTGTGTGCCAGTCTTGACTCCTGGGTGTGCCATCTCTCTCTCTCTCTCCAATTGTGGGCCATAGAAAGCCTATTATTTTTTTAGCTTGATTTGGGTTCCAAAATCTACCTGAAAAAATCACTACATCAATCAGTGGGAGATAAATATTGGCCTCTGGGCTTGTGTGCCACTCCTGACTCCTGTGTGCGTCATCTCTCACTCAGTGGGCCATAGAAAGCCTTTTTTTGTTTTATTTGTTTTCTAAATTCTCCCTGAAAAAATCATTTTATTTTATTTGGTTTCTAAATTCTTCCTGAAAAAATCATTTTATTCTATTTTTTTTTTCCTAAAGTCTCCCTGAAAAACAAACAAAAAAAAAACAAATCAGTGGGAGATTAATATAGCCCTTTCTGCTTGTGTGCCAGTCTTGACTCCTGGGTGTGCCATCTCTCTCTCTCTCTCCAATTGTGGGCCATAGAAAGCCTATTATTTTTTTTAGCTTGATTTGGGTTCCAAAATCTACCTGAAAAAATCACTACATCAATCAGTGGGAGATAAATATTGGCCTCTGGGCTTGTGTGCCACTCCTGACTCCTGTGTGCGTCATCTCTCACTCAGTGGGCCATAGAAAGCCTTTTTTTGTTTTATTTGTTTTCTAAATTCTCCCTGAAAAAATCATTTTATTTTCTTTGGTTTCTAAATTCTTCCTGAAAAAATCATTTTATTCTATTTTTTTTTTTCCTAAAGTCTCCCTGATAAAAAAAAAAAAAATCAAATCAGTGGGAGATTAATATTTACATTTGTGCTTCAGTGACAGTCCTGCGTGTGTGGCATCTCTCTCATTTGTTGCCACCAACAACAGAGTGTGTAACATTGTGCCTGATTTTCGTTGTGGTCTCACTCACCTGTAAAGGGGTAGCTAAATCATACTGAAGTTATAGCTCACCGTGTAATTTGTGTGACAGCAACAAATACCGTTAGTTTGTTTACGTTTTTAAAACAATGAGGAAGTATGGTGGAAGAGGTCGTGGCCGGGGGCGTTCATTGTCAGCTGGTAATGAGGGTAGTGGTAGTGGTGGAGCATCAGCTGGTCGTGGGAAAAAAAATATTGCACCTAAGTCTGGAGCTGTGGAGCCAGGTTCGTCGTCTGGCTACACAAGGCCTCGAACGCTCCCTTTTCTGGGAGTAGGAAAACCGCTTTTAAAGCCGGAGCAGCAAGAGCAAGTTTTGGCTTATCTTGCTGACTCAGCCTCTAGCTCTTTTGCCTCCTCTCGTGAAACTGGTAAATGTCAAAGCAGCGCGTCGTTAGTGGATGTTCACGGTCAGGGACAAGTCGCTTCCTTGTCCTCTTCAGCAAAAACAACAACAGAGAAGAATGCAGCAGGCGACACAACGGGTTACTCCATGGAGCTCTTTACACATACCGTCCCTGGCTTAGAAAGTGAAGCAGTTAACAGTCCATGCCCATTACAAGTTGAATCTGACATGGAGTGCACTGATGCACAGCCACAGCCAGACTACTATGCTGGTCCTTTGACTCAGACCACAACATTGCCCTCGCAGGGTGCTGATCAAGAATCAGATCCTGATGAGACTATGTTGCCCCATCACGAACGCTATACCACCGACCGACACGGTGACACAGACGAAGTTGCACACGAGCTACAAGAAGAGGTAATAGATGACCCAGTTCTTGACCCCGATTGGCAGCCATTGGGGGAACAGGGTGCAGGCGGCAGCAGTTCTGAAGCGGAGGAGGAGGGGCCGCAGCAGGCATCAACATCGCAACAGGTTCCATCTGCCGGGCCCGTATCTTGCCCAAAACGCGTGGCAAAGCTAAAACCTGTTGGAGGACAGCGTGGCCATCCGGTTAAAGCTCAGTCTGCAATGCCTGAAAAGGTATCCGATGCTAGAAAGAGTGCAGTCTGGCATTTTTTTAAACAACATCCAATTGATCAGCGCAAAGTCATCTGTCAAAAATGTTCAACTACCTTAAGCAGAGGACAGAATCTGAAAAGTCTCAATACAAGTTGCATGCATAGACATTTAACCACCATGCATTTGCAAGCCTGGACTAACTACCAAACGTCCCTTAAGGTTGTAGCACCCTCGGCCAATGAAGCTAGTCAGCAACGCAACATCCCTTCCGGCAGTGTAGGGCCACCATTTTCCGCACCACCTGCAGTATCTGTGCAGGTTTCTTTGCCAGGCCAAAGCCGTCAGGGTCAGGGAATCACCAGTTTCGTAGTAGGAAACACTGCATCTAGGGCACCGGTGGCAACAATACCATCTCCCACCGTCTCTCAGTCTGCCATGTCCACCGGCACCCCCGCTAGTTCCACGATCTCCAGCTCTCCAGTCCAGCTCACCCTACATGAGACTATGGTTAGAAAAAGGAAGTACTTAGCCTCGCATCCGCGTACACAGGGTTTGAACGCACACATAGCTAGACTAATCTCGTTAGAGATGATGCCCTACCGGTTAGTTGAAAGCGAAGCTTTCAAAGCCCTGATGGACTACGCTGTACCACGCTACGAGCTACCCAGTCGACACTTTTTTTCCAGAAAAGCCATCCCAGCCCTCCACCAGCATGTTAAAGAGCGCATCGTCCATGCACTCAGGCAATCTGTGAGCACAAAGGTGCACCTGACAACAGATGCATGGACCAGTAGGCATGGCCAGGGACGTTACGTGTCCATCACGGCACACTGGGTAAATGTGGTGGATGCAGGGTCCACAGGGGACAGCAACTTTGGGACAGTTCTGCCTAGCCCACGGTCTAGGAAACAATTGGCTGTAGCCTTTCGCACCCCCTCCTCCTCCTCTTCGTCCTCCTGCAGAAGCGAGAGCTCGTCCACAGACCGCAGTCGCACAACCACTCCATCCGCAGCTGCCACTGTTGCACACCAGGTCTCCCATTATGGGGCAGCTACTGGCAAACGTCAGCAGGCTGTATTGGCTATGAAGTGTTTGGGCGACAACAGACACACCGCGGAAGTTCTGTCCGAGTTCTTGCAGAAAGAAACGCAGTCGTGGCTGGGCACTGTAGATCTTGAGGCAGGCAAGGTAGTGAGTGATAACGGAAGGAATTTCATGGCTGCCATCTCCCTTTCCCAACTGAAACACATTCCTTGCCTGGCTCACACCTTAAACCTGGTGGTGCAGTGCTTCCTGAAAAGTTATCCGGGGTTATCCGACCTGCTCCTCAAAGTGCGTGGACTTTGCTCACATATCCGCCGTTCGCCCGTACACTCCAGCCGTATGCAGACCTATCAGCGTTCTTTGAACCTTCCCCAGCATCGCCTAATCATAGACGTTGCAACAAGGTGGAACTCAACACTGCACATGCTTCAGAGACTGTGTGAACAGAGGCGGGCTGTTATGTTTTTGTGGGAGGATACACATACACGGGCAGGCAGTAGGATGGCAGACATGGAGTTGTCAGGTGTGCAGTGGTCGAAGATTCAAGACATGTGTCAAGTCCTTCAGTGTTTTGAGGAATGCACACGGCTGGTTAGTGCAGACAACGCCATAATAAGCATGAGCATCCCCCTAATGCGTCTGCTGATGCAAAGTTTGACGCACATAAAGGATCAGGCGTCTGCAGCTGAGGAAGAGGAAAGCCTTGATGACAGTCAGCCATTGTCTGGCCAGGGCAGTGTACAGGACGAGGTAGCGGGCGAAGAGGAGGAGGAGGACGAGGAGGATGATGGGGATGATTATATTTTTAATGAGGAAGCTTTTCCGGGGCCACTGGAAATTGGTGGCGCGGCAAGGCCGGGTTCTGGTTTTTTGAGGGACACAAGTGACGTTGATTTGCCTGAAACTGCCCCTCAACCAAGCACAACCGCAGATTTGAGAACTGGAACTTTGGCCCACATGGCGGATTATGCCTTACGTATCCTCAAAAGGGACACACGCATAACTAAAATGATGAATGATGACGATTACTGGTTGGCCTGCCTCCTTGATCCTCGCTATAAAGGCAAATTGCAAAATATAATGCCACATGAGAACTTGGAACTAATATTAGCAACCAAACAATCAACTCTTGTTGACCGTTTGCTTCTGGCATTCCCTGCACACAGCGCCCGTGATCGTTCTCACACGAGCTGCAGGGGCCAGCAGACCAGAGGAGTTAGAGGGGCAGAAATCAGAAGTGGCGTTGGCCAGAGGGGTTTTCTGACCAGGTTGTGGAGTGATTTTGCTATGACCGCAGACAGGACAGGTACTGCAGCATCAATTCAAAGTGACAGGAGACAACATTTGTCCAGTATGGTTACAAACTATTTTTCATCCCTTATCGATGTTCTCCCTCAACCGTCATTCCCATTTGATTACTGGGCATCAAAATTAGACACCTGGCCAGAATTGGCAGAATATGCATTGCAGGAGCTTGCTTGCCCGGCAGCTAGTGTCCTATCAGAAAGAGTATTCAGTGCTGCAGGTTCAATACTAACAGAAAAAAGGACTCGTCTGGCTACCCAAAATGTAGATGATCTAACCTTCATTAAAATGAACCACAACTGGATTTCGAAATCTTTTGCCCCACCTTGCCCGGCTGACACCTAGCTTTCCTATGAAAAGGTCTTGCCTGTGGACTATTCTGAATGCCTTTTCCAATCTCGTAATTTTCTGCACCTGATTGTCCAGCATACGACATGTTTACACCTCACTAAATGGCCAAACTCCCCACACGGGGCCGTTGTATCGACACTTGGCGACAGCACCCGTGAGAGTGCAGTTTGTCTGAAGAGGTGGGTGAGCCCGCTTTTGGTCGACGGCACTGCCACTGGGTCCCTCCTAGTACAATAAAGTGTCTCTGGCGGTGGTGGTGCGCACCCAACGTCAGACACACCGTTGTAATATGAGGGGCCCTGGGCCTGTACCGCCGGCCACAAGACAGTTTCCCCCCACCCCAGCTCAAACAGTGCTCTACCACTTGCAAAATTATCTCACAGCTCCACCAATGTTTAGTCTATGCGCTGACATCCTTCAATGCCTGCCACTGACAATACCATTGTATTGACATTTTTGTTATGTTAGGCCTTCGATGCCTGTCTGTGGTCACTCCTTCCACTAGGCCTCCACTGACCACACCACTGCTGCCCGTGTACCCCTGGAACCAATTTAAAATTGCCTACAGCCATGTGTTATTATTTTAGGCCTTCGATGCCTGTCTGCGGTCACTCCTTCCACTAGGCCTCCACTGACCACACCACTGCTGCCCGTGTACCCCTGTAACCAATTTAGAATTGCCTACAGCCATGTGTTATTATTTTAGGCCTTCGATGCCTGTCTGCGGTCACTCCTTCCACTAGGCCTCCACTGACCACACCACTGCTGCCCGTGTACCCCTGGAACCAATTTAAAATTGCCTACAGCCATGTGTTATTATTTTAGGCCTTCGATGCCTGTCTGCGGTGACTCCTTCCACTAGGCCTCCACTGACCACACCACTGCTGCCCGTGTACCCCTGGAACCAATTTAAAATTGCCTACAGCCATGTGTTATTATTTTAGGCCTTCGATGCCTGTCTGCGGTCACTCCTTCCACTAGGCCTCCACTGACCACACCACTGCTGCCCGTGTACCCCTGGAACCAATTTAAAATTGCCTACAGCCATGTGTTATTATTTTAGGCCTTCGATGCCTGTCTGCGGTGACTCCTTCCACTAGGCCTCCACTGACCACACCACTGCTGCCCGTGTACCCCTGGAACCAATTTAAAATTGCCTACAGCCATGTGTTATTATTTTAGGCCTTCGATGCCTGTCTGCGGTCACTCCTTCCACTAGGCCTCCACTGACCACACCACTGCTGCCCGTGTACCCCTGGAACCAATTTAAAATTGCCTACAGCCAGCCCAATTTTTTTATTTTAGGCCTTCGATGCCTGTCTGCGGTCCATTCTTTCAACTACTACTACACTGACCAGGGCACTGCTGCCCGTGTACCCCTGGAACCAATTTAAAATTGCCTACAGCCATGTGTTATTATTTTAGGCCTTCGATGCCTGTCTGTGGTCACTCCTTCCACTAGGCCTCCACTGACCACACCACTGCTGCCCGTGTACCCCTGGAACCAATTTAAAATTGCCTACAGCCATGTGTTATTATTTTAGGCCTTCGATGCCTGTCTGCGGTCACTCCTTCCACTAGGCCTCCACTGACCACACCACTGCTGCCCGTGTACCCCTGGAACCAATTTAAAATTGCCTACAGCCATGTGTTATTATTTTAGGCCTTCGATGCCTGTCTGCGGTCACTCCTTCCACTAGGCCTCCACTGACCACACCACTGCTTCCCGTGTACCCCTGGAACCAATTTAAAATTGCCTACAGCCATGTGTTATTATTTTAGGCCTTCGATGCCTGTCTGCGGTCACTCCTTCCACTAGGCCTCCACTGACCACACCACTGCTGCCCGTGTACCCCTGGAACCAATTTAAAATTGCCTACAGCCAGCCCAATTTTTTTATTTTAGGCCTTCGATGCCTGTCTGCGGTCCATTCTTTCAACTACTACTACACTGACCAGGGCACTGCTGCCCGTGTACCCCTGGAACCAATTTAAAATTGCCTACAGCCATGTGTTATTATTTTAGGCCTTCGATGCCTGTCTGCGGTCACTCCTTCCACTAGGCCTCCACTGACCAGGGCACTGCTGCCCGTGTACCCCTGTAACCAATTTAGAATTGCCTACAGCCATGTGTTATTATTTTAGGCCTTCGATGCCTGTCTGCGGTCACTCCTTCCACTAGGCCTCCACTGACCACACCACTGCTGCCCGTGTACCCCTGGAACCAATTTAAAATTGCCTACAGCCATGTGTTATTATTTTAGGCCTTCGATGCCTGTCTGCGGTCACTCCTTCCACTAGGCCTCCACTGACCACACCACTGCTGCCCGTGTACCCCTGGAACCAATTTAAAATTGCCTACAGCCAGCCCAATTTTTTTATTTTAGGCCTTCGATGCCTGTCTGCGGTCCATTCTTTCAACTACTACTACACTGACCAGGGCACTGCTGCCCGTGTACCCCTGGAACCAATTTAAAATTGCCTACAGCCATGTGTTATTATTTTAGGCCTTCGATGCCTGTCTGTGGTCACTCCTTCCACTAGGCCTCCACTGACCACACCACTGCTGCCCGTGTACCCCTGGAACCAATTTAAAATTGCCTACAGCCATGTGTTATTATTTTAGGCCTTCGATGCCTGTCTGCGGTCACTCCTTCCACTAGGCCTCCACTGACCACACCACTGCTGCCCGTGTACCCCTGGAACCAATTTAAAATTGCCTACAGCCATGTGTTATTATTTTAGGCCTTCGATGCCTGTCTGCGGTCACTCCTTCCACTAGGCCTCCACTGACCACACCACTGCTTCCCGTGTACCCCTGGAACCAATTTAAAATTGCCTACAGCCATGTGTTATTATTTTAGGCCTTCGATGCCTGTCTGCGGTCACTCCTTCCACTAGGCCTCCACTGACCACACCACTGCTGCCCGTGTACCCCTGGAACCAATTTAAAATTGCCTACAGCCAGCCCAATTTTTTTATTTTAGGCCTTCGATGCCTGTCTGCGGTCCATTCTTTCAACTACTACTACACTGACCAGGGCACTGCTGCCCGTGTACCCCTGGAACCAATTTAAAATTGCCTACAGCCATGTGTTATTATTTTAGGCCTTCGATGCCTGTCTGCGGTCACTCCTTCCACTAGGCCTCCACTGACCAGGGCACTGCTGCCCGTGTACCCCTGTAACCAATTTAGAATTGCCTACAGCCATGTGTTATTATTTTAGGCCTTCGATGCCTGTCTGCGGTCACTCCTTCCACTAGGCCTCCACTGACCACACCACTGCTGCCCGTGTACCCCTGGAACCAATTTAAAATTGCCTACAGCCATGTGTTATTATTTTAGGCCTTCGATGCCTGTCTGCGGTCACTCCTTCCACTAGGCCTCCACTGACCACACCACTGCTGCCCGTGTACCCCTGGAACCAACATCAGAAAATATAAAAATAAGTATTTTGCTTATAAAAAAGAAAATACTGGAGAGATATCAAATGCAGACATTTTAACATTAAAAACAAACACATACAACAAAAATCTGGTACAGTACTAAAAATGGCCACCAGCTACAATAACTTTCTCCTGCAAGTAGTTAACTGAAAGGTTTTTTCAATTTTAAACACAGATATGGCATCCACCGAGTGTTGTCCTGTCGCGTCTTCTTTATATTATTGCCAAGAAGATGCAAAACAATGAAAATAATAAAATCATTATTTACCAAAAAAATAGAGTAAGTCAAAACCACATTGCAAATAAACATTCATTACAAATAAAGAAGCAGGGCGCGTCCGAGGGTGAGTATATACCTAATAAGAATATAATCACCCTCGGACGCGCCCTGCTTCTTTCCGACAGCCTTCCTTCCTAAGAATCAGCCCTTCCGTGGTGTAGAGAGAGGGTTTGTTACACTCCAAGGTGTTCCCCAGGTTGCCTTTCCTGAGCTTCGATCTTCCGGCTCTCGTTTAGTAGTTGTTGGAAACTACGCTGCATTGGGCCTACAAATTGGGTATGGGGTGTAGAGAGATGGTGTGTTCCACTCCAAGGTGTTCCCCAGGTTGCCTTTCCTGAGCTTCAATCTTCCGGCTCTCGTTTAGTAGTTGTTGGAAACTACGCTGCATTAGGCCTACAAATTGGGTATGGGGTGTAGAGAGATGGTGTGTTCCACTGTAGAGAGATGGTGTGTTCCACTCCAAGGTGTTCCCCAGGTTTCCTCGCCAATGCTTCGATCATCATGCTCTCGTTTAGTAGTTGTTGGAAACTACGCTGCATTAGGCCTACAAATTGGGTATGGGGTGTAGAGAGATGGTGTGTTCCACTCCAAGGTGTTTTCCAGGTTGCCTTTCCTGAGGTTCGATCTTCCGGCTCTCGTTTAGTAGTTCTTGGAAACTACACTGCATTAGGCCTACAAATTGGGTATGGGGTGTAGAGAGATGGTGTGTTCCACTCCAAGGTGTTCCCCAGGTTTCCTCGCCAATGCTTCGATCTTCATGCTCTCGTTTAGTAGTTGTTGGAAACTACACTGCATTAGGCCTACAAATTGGGTATGGGGTGTAGAGAGATGGTGTGTTCCACTCCAAGGTGTTCTCCAGGTTGCCTTTCCTGAGCTTCGATCTTCCGGCTCTCGTTTAGTAGTTCTTGGAAACTACACTGCATTAGGCCTACAAATTGGGTATGGGGTGTAGAGAGATGGTGTGTTCCACTCCAAGGTGTTCTCCAGGTTGCCTTTCCTGAACTTCTATCTTCAGGCTCTCATTAAATTGTGGTTAAACGGAACAACTGCATTTGGCGTACTAGTTGGTTTGGGGCCTACTATCGGTGTCTGCCACTCCTTGCTGTTCTCCTGGTTTCCTGTCCTGAAATTCCGTTTTCAGGCGCTCGTTAAGTAGTTGTTAATGTTAGACTGCATTTTGCCTACTAGTTGGGTTGGGGCCTACTATCGGTGTCTGCCACTCCTTGCTGTTCTCCTCCACTGAACAAAGCTGTGCCGCCTGTTTACTACGGTTGCCAATTTTGAACTGCATTTCGACTACTTACTGATTTGGGCCTACTCTCTGTGTCAGCCTCTCATTCCAGTTGTCCTCCACTGCAATGCCCCCTGGTTATTCCTGTGTTACCAATTTTGAACTGCATTTAGCCAACTTTATTCTTTGGGCCTATATCTGTGTTTCCTCCTCATCCTGCCCATTGCCCAGCCAGTGATAGATGAGTCTGCTGGTACATTGACCCATAACGCAACATTCCCCGTGCACGCTACACAACAACATTGTGACCCTGCTGAAAGTCAGGTTGCTCTTCCCGCATACCATACCACCTTACACGGGGACAAAGAGGAAGGTGCAGATGAAAGTGCAGGTTCCTTCATCAGGTGGGGGGGAGGAATAGTAGTTGGCGACGTCACTGGCACAGGGCCTCTCATAGTACGCAAAAGTGTTGCTGCCGGTGGGAGGCGCCCCCGCCGTGCAAACACACCGCTGTACTTTGAGGGGCCCTGTGCCAGTGCCAATGCCAACGAGTGGGCCCCCCCTGTTTACTCAGGTTCACAGCACTTGCAAAGTTGAAATACTTACCTCTCCCTGCTCCACTGCTGTGACGTGGTCCAGATTTCCTGGGCCCACTAATTACTTGAACCAGCCCTACCCACCACAACTTTAGCCAAATGACCCCCAATTTAAAATGCCTTCCAATTATTATAAGGTAAATTACGCTTGACAAGCTTCATTAAGAAGAATGGATGGTTTTGACATTAAAATGGGCACTCTAGGTGTTTTCCTGGCCCCCACTCACTGCCGACTATGCTGCCCCATTGACTTGCATTGGGTTTCGTGTTTCGGTCGATCCCGACTTTACGTCATAATCGGCCGATTTCACTCGACCCGACTTTTGAGATAGTCGGGTTTCGCGAAACCCGGCTCGACTCTAAAAAGGTCAAGGTCGCTTAACTCTACCAGGCACCACACAAACCTTCCCATCATCACTCTCGCTAGTTGTTGTCACCCCGATGCTGAGCGTCCAAGTGAAACCAATGCTGGGTTTGGCATTCAGACACACATCCAGGGGGAGGGATTGGTTATGCATGACGCCTAGCCTGAAAATGGTGTGAAAAAAGTGGCGTGTTCAGGGAAAACAACAAAGGAAAATAAATGTACAAAGTACTCGGCATGTATGATGTATACAAATTTACCATTTTTGTAATGATGATTTGTTTTGTTTTGTTTTACTATTTATATACTTTTTTATATTCTTATGCATTCATCACTGATACTTTTTGGTTAGACGATATACAGGTCCTTCTCAAAAAATTAGCATATAGTGTTAAATTTCATTATTTACCATAATGTAATGATTACAATTAAACTTTCATATATTATAGATTCATTATCCACCAACTGAAATTTGTCAGGTCTTTTATTGTTTTAATACTGATGATTTTGGCATACAACTCCTGATAACCCAAAAAACCTGTCTCAATAAATTAGCATATTTCACCCATCCAATCAAGTAAAAGTGTTTTTTAATAACAAACAAAAAAACCATCAAATAATAATGTTCAGTTATGCACTCAATACTTGGTCGGGAATCCTTTGAAGAAATGACTGCTTCAATGCGGCGTGGCATGGAGGCAATCAGCCTGTGACACTGCTGAGATGTTATGGAGGCCCAGGATGCTTCAATAGCGGCCTTAAGCTCATCCAGAGTGTTGGGTCTTGCGTCTCTCAACTTTCTCTTCACAATATCCCACAGATTCTCTATGGGGTTCAGGTCAGGAGAGTTGGCAGGCCAATTGAGCACAGTAATACCATGGTCAGTAAACCATTTACCAGTGGCTTTGGCACTGTGAGCAGGTGCCAGGTCGTGCTGAAAATGAAATCTTCATCTCCATAAAGCATTTCAGCCAATGGAAGCATGAAGTGCTCCAAAATCTCCTGATAGCTAGCTGCATTGACCCTGCCCTTGATGAAACACAGTGGACCGACACCAGCAGCTGACATGGCACCCCACACCATCACTGACTGTGGGTACTTGACACTGGACTTCAGGCATTTTGGCATTTCCTTCTCCCCAGTCTTCCTCCAGACTCTGGCACCTTGATTTCCGAATGACATGCAAAATTTGCTTTCATCAGAAAAAAGTACTTGGGACCACTTAGCAACAGTCCAGTGCTGCTTCTCTGTAGCTCAAAAGTGGCTTTACCTGGGGAATGCGGCACCTGTAGCCCATTTCCTGCACACGCCTGTGCACGGTGGCTCTGGATGTTTCCACACCAGACTCAGTCCACTGCTTCCTCAGGTTCCCCAAGGTCTGGAATCGGTCCTTCTCCACAATCTTCCTCAGGGTCCGGTCTCCTCTTCTCGTTGTACAGCGTTTTCTGCCACATTGTTTCCTTCCAACAGACTTACCATTGAGGTGCCTTGATACAGCACTCTGGGAACAGCCTATTTGTTGAGAAATTTCTTTCTGGGTCTTACCCTCTTGCTTGAGGGTGTCAATGATGGCCTTCTTGACATCTGTCAGGTCGCTAGTCTTACCCATCATGGGGGTTTTGAGTAATGAACCAGGCAGGGAGTTTATAAAAGCCTCAGGTATCTTTTGCATGTGTTTAGAGTTAATTAGTTGATTCAGAAGATTAGGGTAATAGGTCGTTTAGAGAACCTTTTCTTGATATGCTAATTTATTGAGACAGTTTTTTTGGGTTATCAGGAGTTGTATGCCAAAATCATCAGTATTAAAACAATAAAAGACCTGACAAATTTCAGTTGGTGGATAATGAATCTATAATATATGAAAGTTTAATTGTAATCATTACATTATGGTAAATAATGAAATTTAACACTATATGCTAATTTTTTGAGAAGGACCTGTATACGGCCAGGAAGATCTTCATCCTATGTGAATGTGTGTATGTGTCATAAACTGCAAAAGGCGGCCTAGTTCCTGATATGTAGTTTGCACGCTGAGTTTGGTCTCTAAATAAAAGGCGACATCTTTTGCAACGTGTGAACATCTTACAAATGAGCGAACCACCCATCTATCTCTAGAGTTAAACAACCACATGCTATATGCCTAAGATGCCCACAAGGTCGCACCCTGCGAGTGAACCACACAACACTTTTATAATGTACATGATTTCGAGAAAATATGATTATAGTAACAGAATAGAGGGATATTTAAAAACAAAACAATAAGGGTAGGTGCACACGGTCAGTAAATGCTGCAGACGTTCAGTAGGTGGCAGCGCTTTGGACACAACACATGTCCGCTGTGTCCAAAGCACTACCGGCTATTGAACGCAGGTTAACCCGTATGTGTTCATTGAACTGAATTAGTGCCATAATCTAAACTATTTTCTAATATACTTGCATTAAAAATTCCTTATTCTTCCCTAGGCACACTATCTAACTGGTTTTCTATTTTTTTTCTTTCACTTCCTTTTTGATGACATTTTGTTTTAGAATCCCAGTTAAGGGACACTTCGTTTGAGTATCGCAGCATGCATTGGGATTGTGAAGCGAAGTGTCATCAAAAAGGAGATGAAAGGAAAAAAAATAAAAAAAGCAACCTGATGTGTAGTGTAGTGTAGTTTATCGAAAAATAGGCAATTTTTAATGCAAGCATATTAGAAAATATTAAAGCAAGAAAAATGGCTAAAAAGCCGCAGCCAGCTCACCAACCAGACCATCAGATGTGGAGCACGAGAGTTCGTCCTGACCCAGACTCCAAGCAGCAGCAAATAAATCATGTGGTTACTCCAGCTCCAATAAAATGGTAAAATTCTTTATTGATCCAACGTAGTCATAAAACAGGATAATCCTTACAGGTAGTGGACAAACCAAGTGATTGCACAAACTATGGTAACGCGTTTCGATCACTGCGGATTTTACTCATGCCTAGGCATGCCTAGGCATTTTCTCTGCCGAAAATGGCATGCGCTAGCGATGCGCTACAGGCACAAATCACATTGCTGTCAATGCGTGCGCTAACGGACCCGTTGCACGGCGTTAATTGCGACATTTTCGCCGTGCAATGCAGTCAGTTAGCGTTAACCCATTAATGCAACGTGAACCTAGCCTTATATCGAAGGATCTTATAATTACATGCACATGACACTCTCTTTGTTAAAGTATAATCTTGTAAAAGCAAAAACATTCATGCATCGTTATGTAGAAAAGTTTCCTGTATCATTTTTTAGTTCATTTTTTCAATTTGTTTTCATAAATAATCGAAGGAAACTTATTTTTGGAAACATACTATATTACTTCTTGTTTTTTGCTTTTTTTTAGATATTTACTCATTCAGTTGTGAACTTATAATCATCTTTACTTAAGAGCGTGTTACTAAGGCGGCCATAGTGAGTCAGCTAATATGTGGTGTAAAATCATGCATAAGTGTATGATCCAGAATAAGCAGCTGTGATAAATTTGATATATTTCGATATATTAATAAGAACAAGTAGTGCAATAAGTTTTCCTTGAGAAAGTTAGGGTGAAATGTACGTTGGAGTCTTGGGATCCTTATGTACGTGTTGTGTTCTACCGTTTATTGTATATTCTTCTTTTGATGTGTCTGTGGGGATTCAAAGTGGTTTTCTTTGCTCTGCTGGCAAACTAACGTGGATGGATGACATTCATGAGACTCCACCTGTATTTGCATATATAACCATTGTATATATACAGGAAAAATTAAGAGACCACCGCATCAAAACCCTGTCATGGGCAGCCCAATCTCCAGACCTAAACCCCATTGAAAACCTCTGGAATGTAATCAAGAGGATGATGGCTAGTCACAAGCCATCAACCAAAGAAGAACTGCTTACATTTTTGCGCCTGGAGAAGTGTAAAAGACTGGTGGAAAGCTGTGATTAAAAATCATGGTTATTCAACAAAATATTGATTTCTGAACTCTTCCTGAAGTAAAAGATTAGTATTGTTGTTTCTAAATGATTATGAACTTGTTTTCTTTGGATCATTTGAGGTCTGAAAGCACTGGGTTTTTTTATTTTGACCATTTCTCCATTTATGAAAAAAATACAAAATTTATTGCTTGGAAATTCGGAGACGTCAGAAGTTTATAGAATAAAAGAACAATTTACATTTTACTCAAAAATATACCTATAAAGAGAAAATCAGAGAAACTGAACATTTTGCAGTGGTCTCTTAATTTTTGCCAGAGCTGTAGATAGATGATAAATAGAAAGATATAGATAGATAGATGATAGAAAGAAAGATAGATAGATAGATAGATAGATAGATAGAGATAGATAGAAAGTGATAGATAAATAGATATAAATATGTGAGTGACCTATATAATTAGTACAGTGCACATGTTGCTTACTGTACATATATTTAATTAATTAATAAATTGCAGAACAAAATGGCGTGGAATCCCCTGAAAATTTGTTAACCAGCTAAGGGAAAGCAGGCAGCTGGGGGGTTGATGTTTCTAGCATGGGAAGGGGGTAATAAACATGGAGATTCCAAGGCTATTAATATCAGCTGACAGCTGTATACTTAGCCTTTCCTGGTTATTAAAATGGGGGACCCCCCCAAAAAAATCACAGGGCCCCCTATAATTAATAACCAGTTGTTAGGTGTCGAGTTCCCACCGCTGCACAGGGGGAATCTCCAACCATGTCCACTATGGTCTCCCAGCCGCAGTGGAGCCTGCTCAGCAGAGACGTCGATATCTCTGGCTCAGGCAGATACTGTGCGCTTGGTTACTGCTGCCCTTCCATGTCCAGCCATTGTAACCAGCACTGATCAGCAGCGAGCAGACGCTCCTGAGACTAAGTCCTGCTTTTCTTCTACTGAGCATGCCCAAGGGACGACCTCTCATTGGAGGTTGGGGGTCACATGCTCACGTCCTGTAGCAGCTCCTATTGGATCACTAGGAAGGTCCCGGAGAGCTTCCGTTATAAAAGGTTCGCATGGCCGCACGGCCATGTGCTAGTTTAAACTTGATAATTTGTGTGTGTAAATGAATGACTGTTGATGGATGAAAGCTCCTTAATCATTCCTATTCCTTGTGTTGTTGACTGCTCGCGAATGCTGGAAGCTATCTAGCACCCGACAGTGCTACCTGCACACGTAGCAAACGTTACAGTGCCTTTTTGCAGTGCCCGTCTGTACGGCACCGTGCGCAATCAGTGTGCTTTCCTGACAGCCTGTCAGTGTAGGGTGGGAATTCCCGCTTGGACTCTGCATCTGACTCGGGGCGTCCTCAAGCGTGGGCTCAAAAGCCACCGAGGGTCAGAGCGAGTCCAATCATCAGTTTAGTGGGGGTGATTCATAGGGATCCCACTAGTGTCTTGCAGCTGCACCCTGTGACTGCTAACAAGGTGTAGTGTATTTTGATGACTATGTGAAGCAACAGAGTTTGCTTCCATACACACTGGGTGAAGACTAACCCACGTGTGAGCAAGTGTCCATCCGCCATTACTCAGCAGCAGGTACCATCTCTGCGCGGTGAACCCCGGGCTGCGAACGCACCTCTTATCTACCTCTTTATTATTTGGTGCGTTCCGCTAGCCCTAACACCAGTAAAGGCTAGGCAGACAGCTGCAGGCTGATATTATTAGCCTGGAAAGGGGCCATGGATGTTGGCCCCTCCCAGACCAAAAACATCAGTTCTCAGGCACCCCAGAAATTGCACCTCATGGGCTCTTCCAGTAGGTCATGGCACCCTTAAACTTTAACAGCACAAACTGCACTACAATATGGCACTCATTCCCTTCTGAGCTTTACACTGTGCCTAAAAAGTGGTTCC
Organism: Ranitomeya imitator; assembly: GCF_032444005.1. Lineage (NCBI taxonomy): Eukaryota > Metazoa > Chordata > Amphibia > Anura > Dendrobatidae > Ranitomeya > Ranitomeya imitator. Next base: position 46,339,846 of record NC_091287.1, on the reverse strand, counting down.
CAATTACATGTTGGGTATTGGTCCATTTTTTCTTATCAGCCCTTATAAAAATAAAAATTTGGAGCTAAAACAACATTTTTGTGGGAAAAAAGTAATTATTCTTTCTTCACCGCCCAATGGCATAAAATTCTGTGAGCCACATGTGGTGTCAACATGCTCACTGCACCCTTAGATGAATTCATTAAGGGGGTGTAGTTTGCAAAATGGGGTCACTTATGGAGAGGCGTTTCACTGTTCTGGCACCTCAGGGGCTCTGTCAACATGATATGGCACCCTTAAACCATTCCAGGAAAATCTGAAATCAAGTACACCATGCCTCAAAAGTAGTTTTCAACCAAATATGGGTTAATGGCGTACTCAGGAGAAATTACATAACAAATTGTACTGTTCAATTTCTCCTATTATCCCTTTTGAAAATTAAAAACTTGGACCCAAAGCAACATTTTAGTTGAAAAAAATGATCATTTTCCATTGATTTAGCCCAATGTTATGCAGTTCTGTGGATCGCCTGAGCATTAGCAATGCTCACTGCACCCCTAGATGAATTCTAGGTGTACTTTCCAAAATATTGTCACCTGTGTTTTTTTTTTTTTGTTGCTGTTTTGGCATATCAGGGGCTCTTCAAATGTGTGACATATCATCCGCAATCTATTTCAGACAAAATTGCACTCCAGAATTCAATTTGTGCTCCTTCCCTTCTGAGCTCTGCCGTGGGCCCAAACTGTATGATACATTTTCTTCTTTTACCCTTATAAGTATAAAAAATGTGGGGCTGAATCAACATTTTTGCTGGAAAAATGTATTTTTTTTATTTTCACTGCTCAAATTTCTGTGAAGCACCTGTGCGCTCAAGGTGCTCACCACACTTTTACATAAATTTTGTAGTTTCCAAAATAGGGTCACTTGTGGGTCACTGGCACATCAGGGGCTCTGTAAGCACGACTCTATCGATTCCAGACAATTTTGCATTCCCAAAGTCAAATTGTGCTCCTTCCCTTCCGAGCCCTGCTATGCACCCAAATACTAGTATATTTTTGGTGGAATAATTATTTTAAAGGTAACCATATATGGGAAATTGGCATACTCAGGAGAAATTGCCCAGCAAATTTGGGGTAAATTTTCTCCTGTTACCTTTGTGAAAATAAAAAAGTAATAATTTTTGTGGAAAAATTTTTTATTTTATTTTCACGGCTCAACGTCATAAAATTCTGTGAAGCACCTGCATGTTCAAGGGGCTCACCTCACCTCTAGATAAGTTCCTTAAGGGGTGTAGTTTTTAAAATGGGGTCACTTGTGGGGGGTTTCTACTATTTAGGCACATCAGGGGCTCTACAAACACGACATGGTGTCTGCTATCTATGCTAGCTAATTTCTGGATTTCAAAAGTCAAATGGTAGTCAAACAGTAGTCTTCCACCACATATAGGGTATCAGCGTACTCAGGAAAAATTGCACAACAAATTGTTCTTACAGCAATTCGGATTAAAATTTAACTTTTAATATCAATATCCATAAAAATCACGAAACTTCTTCACCACAAAGTGCAAGGTGCATCAGACATACAACATTAAAATATTAATAGAAAAACAGCGGTGTGCATATCATTTCTGTGTGGGGAATTTTCCGCGTGGGGAATTTTCCGTATGGGCAATTTTCCGTGTGGGGAATTTTCCATGTGGGGAATTTTCCGTGTGGAGAATTTTCTGTGTGGGCAATTTTTCTGTGGGCATTTTTCCTGTTGGCATTTTTCATGTGGGCAATTTTCCTGTGGGCAATTTTCCTGAGGGCATTTTTCAGGGAACCATCCTAGTGATGGTTTTTTGGTCATATATATAGGTAAACATCATAGGTAGAAGTGTTTTCCAATTTTAATGGTTGGTAGCTCTAATCTGATTGGTACCCAATGTAGAGGAGTCTATACCATAAGCCTCTATTGAGCCTAAAAACCTATGAGGTTGTTTGGCTCTTAAAATAAATACATTTGTATATATAAAGAATATATTGGTTCAAGGTATACAAAAAGCATTACCAATGGTGGGGTTAAAAAACTGATCTGGCTTAAACCATTTTTGGTTGACCTTCGGTCTATCCTGTGCCCCCTTAACATCAATCTCTGTATGGCTAAATACGGCTGGGATTGTGTATGGGCTATTTGTTCTAATTCAGGATGGGCCTGCGCCTTGAGGGGTTCTTGTTCTTGGGGGACGCAGACGCAGTCGATTGACTCTAGTCACTTGGCAAGATGGATGTATGGACTTTGAATCTGTATGTGTGGTGATATGTGCTTTTCGGTGCATGCGCAATAGGTGGGATATTGTGTGATCTCCTCGGTAACCCCTTTCTCTGCGCGTGATAGTCTCCCGGATTATAAATCTAAAGGTTATCAGTATATTTAAGTACGCCGTAACAAGCACGGCACTTTGGGGAGTGCTGGGTGTTCATATCTATATAATCGCTTGGTAAATTGCGTTTTCCCTGTAGTGACTTGTAATCATTCCAGCCTCTGTTGGTATTCAATCTGCCGCGCTTGCGCAATAGAGTCGATGCCGACTCATTTCTATGGTAACCTTTGCTCATGCGCATTATGCAATTGCTTGGTTAACTGCATAGTGACTTCCTGTTAGCTCAATCTTTGATGGTGTCCAGGTTGCCGCGCCCGCACCTGCGCAACAGGGCCGATGCTGTCTCATTTCCATGGGGATTTCTGGTCATGTGCACAAGCTATTTCCGGGACTCAATAGGGATAATGTGTTGGTGCCTGTGCTCCGGTGTGACTCGTGCTGCAGCTGCATCAAATTCTCTAATCTGTAAGTGTATATATACTTCACTGTTTGTTAGTTTACCACACTGCTTTACCCCTGATGAAGTCACTGATGTGATGACATGCGTTGGGTGGGTTACATGGGAGCCGGTTCCTGATTTTCCATCTCATTTTCTCCAACTAAATACACGGTGTGAGCATGTCCATTAGGTGCTTATTTTGAAGTTTTTCTGGTAAAATCTTTGGCTCAATTGCGAGTATTTTTGCTAAGATTCCTTTATTGTTATGGCATTAACTATTTTCTGTGTTTTTAGGATATTTATTTCTTCCTCTTAGGCTGTATGCACACATAGCAAATTTTTTTTTTCCGCTATAAAACCGCGAAAAAAACGCTCACATTAAGCATCCTATTTAATAGAATGCAATCCGCATTTTTTGTGCACATGCTGCATTTTTTTCCTGAGCGGAATCGCATTCCAGAAAAAAACGCAGCATGTTCATTAAATTTGCGGAATTGCGGGGATTCTGCACACCTAGGAATGCATTGATCTGCTTACTTCCTGCATGGGGCTGTGCACACCATGCGGGAAGTAAGCAGATCATGTGCGGTTGGTACCCAGGGTGGAGGAGAGGAGACTTTCCTCCACGGACTGGGCACCATATAATTGGTAAATAAAAAAGAATAAAATAAAAAATCGTGATATACTCACCTTCTGATGGCTCCGGAGTCCTCTCGCCTCTCAGCGGTGCACGCGGCTACTTCCGTTCCTATAGATGGTGTGTGTGAAGGACCTGCGATGATGTCGCGGTAGTATGACCGTGATGACGTCGCGATCACTTGACCGCGACGTCATCGAAGGTCCTGCACACACACCATCTAGAGGAACGGAAGCCGCTGAGATCGGGACGTCAGAAGGTGAGTATAACCATTTTTATTATTATTTTTTTATTATTTTTAACATCTATCTTTTACTATTGATGCGGCATAGGCAGCATCAATAGTAAAAAGTTGGTCACACTTGTCAAACACTATGTTTGACAAGTGTGACCAACCTGTCAATCAGTTTTCCAAGCGATGCCACAGATCGCTTGAAAAACGCTAGCATTCTGCAAGCTAATTATGCTTGTAAAACGCTAGTTTTCTGTGGGAATATGTATGCCAATTCTGCATGCGATATACCCGCGGCAGGAGTTGCAGAATTGCCGCGTAAATTCTGCAACGTGTGCACTTAGCCTTAGGCTGCTACAGAGATTGCACTTTGCACTTTCTGTATCTATATTGGGTACCAATCTGTAATAATAGGATTGCTATATTCTCTTTACAGTATAAATTGGATTTAACCAATGTTATATTTTGTATCATACTGCTTATGAGGAATTATGATAAGGGACCGGACCCATGTGTTCTATTCCTTTCCCCCTATTGTTTTCTTGGGGATATTCTGTTATTTGTGGTTTTAAATGTTTTTAAACTTGAGTTGTGTGGTCAAAAGACATTGAATAAATAAAATTTGTTAATCTTTTCTTGTTGATCCCTGCGTATGTGCATGTCTCTTTTGCATTGTGTATGCATTTTCGCAGCATTAGCGCAGCGAAGAAACGCGGCAAAAATGCATACAATCTGCAACGTGTGTGCATAGCCTAAAGCAAGAATAGTCTACTCAAAAAGAAAGGATCTTAAAATGTTGATGATTTTAATCAATTTAGTCCTTAAAATCATCTTGGCTAAAGACCTCAATGTTCTTGTCAACTTTTGTTGGTCTGCAGTTGAAAGCATATGTCCTTATTAGTGATGAGCGAGTATGCTCGTTACTTGGGTTTTCCGAGCGTGCTCGGGTGGTCTCCAAGAATTTTGAAGTGCTCGGAGATTTAGTTTTTGTCTCCGCAGCTGCATGATTTGCTGCTGCTAGACAGCCTGAATACATGCAGGGATTTCCTGTTTGTTAGGGAATCGCCACATGTATTCAAGCTGTCTAGCAACCGCAAATCATGTAGCTGCGGAGACAAAAATTAAATCTCCGAGCACTACAAAATACTCGGAGACCGCCCGAGCATGCTCGGAAAACCCAAGTAACGAGCATACTCGCTCATCACTAATAAGGACATATGCTTTCAACTGCAGACCAACAAAAGTTGACATTGAGAAACGAGCAAACTCATCACTAGTCCTTATAGTTCCTCATCTATGCATTTATTGGATACACAAATAATGCAAATCCTGAACCCACAACCCTTAGGCTATGTGCACACGTTCAGGATTTCTTGCAGAAATTTCCTGAGCAAAGCCGGACATTTTCTGCAAGAAATCCGCATGCGTTTTTCTTGCGTTTTTACTGCGTTTTACTGCGTTTTTGGTGCTTTTTTTTGCTGATTTTTCCGGAAGTTCCCAATGCAATAATATAGTGGGAAATCCACAAAAAATCCACAAAATTAATGAACATGCTGCGTTTTTTACCACGATGCGTTTTTTTCGCAGAAAAAACGCATCATGTGCACAAAAATTGCGGAATGCATTCTAAATGATGGGATGCATAATGTATTAATTTTTTTCGCATTTTTATAGCGTTTTTATAGCAATAAACATGAAAAAAACGCGAAAAATCTGGGGTTAGGGTTAGGGTTAGGATCCCTAGGGTTAGGGTTAGGGTTGGGGGGTGGCTTATCAGGGTGTATTCTTGTGTTCTTCTATTGAAATGCATGCGTTTAAAAACGCATGCAAACGCATGTGCTTAAAAACGCATGCGTTTACATAGACAGCAATAAGTTTTTTTGCCGCAAAAAAACGCCGCTAGAAATTACTACAGGTTGCATTTCCACAACAAAACACAAGCATAGAAACGACTAATGCATCTGCAAAACGCGGCAAAACGCATGCAAAAAAACGCATGCGTTTTTAATGTTAAGTATAGAAAAAACCGCATGCGTTTTTTTGCGCTAAAACGCAGCGACAAAAAACGAAAATGTGAAACCAGCCTAAATGATGGGATGCATAATGTATTTGTTTTTTTTGCGTTTTCATAGCATTTTTATAGCAAAAAACGTGAAAAAAACGTGAAAAATCTGCAACGTGTGCACACAGCCTTAAAGTGAACCTGGCATTAGGATTTTGTTAAGTAGACTACAGGCATTGTCAGGTTAAGAGCAGATTATGTATTATACATTTTGTGTCACCTCTTTTTTTAACAGAAGTAGTGGAACTAGTTTTATTTTTTTCTGTCATTTGAAAGTGTCAGGGGCGGACATAACATTGGTGCAACCTCTGCAACTGCACAAGGGCCCCGTAGGTAAGAGGGCCCACTTCTACGCCCAATTTAAACAACTTCCTTTCACAGAAAAATGTGAAAATGGTACAAAAATGGAAAATCTTTCTAAATATAATATGTCTTGCTAAAGCAGTTAGGAGGTCTCATTCAGACTGGTACTTGTATAACGATTTGTTTTCTTGGTGTCCAATCCCAGGGCAGAACAATCTCTTTTGACATTGAAGACAGATTTGAAGAAGTTGCCCATTGGCCACGAAGTTCATCAAGATACCAATCAAGATACTAAGTTGAATATGGGTACAATATAACAATGGATGGTTCTAGATTACCAAAAGAGTCAACTATTTTTCTAGAAGCATCCCCATTCTTGAGCTATGTCTGATCTTGCAACTTAACCTCATTCTCTTGAATGGAAAACTACTCGAGATGAGAAGGTCATACCAAATTCAAATTTTGCCAAATCGCATTTTCCTGTTAAACTGAATTTGCAGCAAAGTTATTGCATGGTCTGGGGTCTCCCCAACTCATGGAGCATAACAGACATAATATGTGAAAAGAAAAATATCATACTCACCTATCCGGTCGCTCCTGCTACTACCTGCCCAATGTATGGTCCTCCATGCCTTCATCGCGTCGCATCTCTGGCCGGTGTTCACTCTAGGCGGGGGGCACAGGAGTTCACAACACGTGCCTACTTGGTGGCGGAAGCCACAGCCTAGACTGAACAAAGGGTTAGAGATGTAGTGTGATGGAATACCGTATAGCAGACATGGAGCAGCCAGAGAGGTGAATGGCCTGAAAAAAGGTTAAATAGAAAAAAAATCTTTCCTTTCACCTTTTGGGCTGCCTACACTGCTCTCTAACTGCTGTCCAGTCCTCTGTGACTCCGTTGTGCCACATATCTGGTCCGGTGTGAATTCTATGCTGAAGCTTCCTGACTGCGGAGATTACTGCGCATGCACAATGACTTTAAGGACCTGCAGACGGAAGTTCTAGCCCGGTGTTGACTCTAGCCTGGGAGCATGTGCAGGAAAATATGGGTCCTGCTCATGACCCCAAGCACCCTTGGCCTAGAGTAAACACCGGACCGGAGATGTGGAGGATTGGAAAGTGGGCAGGAAGTAGTGGTGGAAGCTGGAAAAGTGGGCCGTGAGGTGAGTTTGTTTTTCTCTGTCTTCAACGTTTCCTGGTCCTCTACTATTTTACGACCCTATTGATGAATACACGCACAGCGAATTACAAAATATCCTTATGCTCCAGAATGCAGATTGCAAAATTTGAATAGAAGGCAATAATAAACTAATACATTTCCCCATCTCTAATAATTACAATCAGCAATATAGCTGGAAACATACTAGATCCTTTTTTTTCTAAGGGAATACTCCTTTATTATATTCTCATTGAGGATTTGCCAACATTTGACAATTCATATGTGAAGTGATATGTACAGATTGTGTCATGCTGCACTTACAACATAATTTGCCCTCAAGGCTCACGGAGGGGGAAATCCTTAAATATACTTTTTTACTCGTTGGCTGCACATAGACTATAAGTCTGTAGCTCCGTTAAAAACTTTGATATTTCTTGTACAAACTGTTCTGATGCAACATGAGGTCAGATCATAGATTGTTGTTGGGTAGTTCTCCTTTCACAATCAAGATTCCTGATACAGAAATGCAGAATATATTAGCAATACAGCCTACGTAGAAAAAGAGCCTAAACTTAGCTGGGGGCCACTCACGTCACGAGTCAAAGGCATTTCCTTAAGTTTCTGGTATACATAGAGAAAACCTCATGACAGGTTCCTTGCAAAGAGAATATACAATCATGGCCGAAAGTGTTGGCAGCCTTGAAATTGTTCCAGAAAATGAAATATTTCTCCCAGAAAATTATTGCAATTATACGTTTTGTTATACACATGTTTATTTCCTTTGTGTGTACTGGAACAACACAAAAAATCAGAGAGAAAAAAGGCAAATTGGACTTAATTTCACAACAAAACCCCAATAATGGGCCGGACAAAATTATTGGCATTCTCAACTTAATATTTGGTTGCACATCCTGTGGAATAAATAACTGCAATCAATCGCTTCCTATAACCATCAATAAGCTTTTTACACCTCTCAACTGGAATTTGAAGGGTGCCAACACTTTTAGCCATGACTGTGTAAGGTTAGACAAGAACAGCGCCATTATTACGAGTATCCCTCATCCTCTGGAATTCTATGTCCGATTATTCGACACCCTCGGAACTTTCAGACGGAACTTGAAAACTCATCTATTCAAGAAAGCTTACAGCCTGCAATGACCCCACTGCCGCCTCATCACCATTGGAGCTGCCACAACCCATCAGCCTACCGTCTCCTTTCCCATTATCCCATTGACTATAAGCCTACAAGGGCAGGACCTCTCCTTTCTGTACCAGTCCGTCACTGAAATCTATATTCGTATTTTGTATGTGACCCCTTTTCACATGTACAGAACCATGACATCAATGGTGCTCTAAAAAGAAATAATAATATACTATAAATTCAGCCAATGCTCTGCTATAAGGTCCCTTGAAGAGATGGAACCCAATCCTGGTTGGTCCCATCTCCATTGCTTGTACGTGGCAAGTACATGTGAAGCCAATTTCATAAGAACTGCAATTACAAGAATGGAGGATTTGAAATAAATCGTCAGATCTTGATTTTGTACTTTTTTATTTTTTTGGGAATTTTTGAAATTATGCATCAGCTCAGTTTTTCCCAGTTGCTTCTCACTTTTCACGTGAAGCTTCACGCGGCTTCTCATGTGTAGCCATTTACATTATACAGTAAGTGTACCGACTCTATAATCTGAGGATTTTCCTTTCCTTGTACAAGGATTTTGGTAGAGCCTCACTAGCCACAAATGGGTTAAAGGCAAAATCTTTATCTATTAAGCAATGAGGAAATGAAGGGAAGTGTGAAAGCTCAGTGCTAATGATGTTGCAAGGGGAAATGTGATGTGTTTGTGAAACTGTTAAAGAGGTTGGGCGATACCAAACTCCGGTACACCAAATATGCCGATTGCTACTAGTGCAAAATCAAACCTGAACCTTATCTATATCGGTATATATTCATTCTGATGTTATTGGTCACATGGTCTAAAATGTGTTTTTTTTTAACGGAGCATTCTGTATTCACCAAATATTAATATTATTTCCATCTACACACATACAAATCTAGATTTCTAGTCAGAAAAATGTGTTTTTTTTCCATGTTTTAGATTGCCAAATCACGATAGTGTACAATGTACACCCTCACGATTCTCCTGCATTTCCAGCAGGAGCGGGTGATCATGTATGCAATTTACATTTGCAGATACGGTCATGTACCGACTACCTTCTCATCCTCTTACTGTTTATTTGAGAGAAGCCGATGAGAATCTAGTCGGCACGTGCAAACTGCATACTTATAGTCACATGATCGCCCACTCCTGCCGGGAATGCTGATAAATCATGGCAGTTAGCATATTGCACAATTTCACAATTTGGTAATCTGCATATAGAGTGATGGCAGAAATTTGTCTAGAGCTAACCCTGTTTAGGTGTTTCTGCTCTGGCAAGAAAACTGGGCACATCCTAGGATAAGCTGTCTAAGAACATAAACTTAAAGGGGTTGTCCAGGACTATAATTTTTTGCTACTATTGGTCTAAAAACTGACAGACAGGTATTTGTTAACTACCTGCCTGTTCTACCTGGCACTGGCTCAGAGTGGTTACTGACCGCTTCTTCCGGCAATCCAGCTGCTCCACATCAATAGAGCAGCTCTTCTTCTTCTGGGCTTCTCTGTCAACGGGGCATCACTGCTGATGTCATGCTGATTGACGGTCGGCAGTGGGGAACCAGCTGTCTATCAATATAATTTTAGCAGTCATGCCCCATTAGCAGAGCAGAGCAGAAGAGAAGCAGCTGCTCTGTCAACGTAACATCAGCAGAAGCTGCTGAATCATCAGCAGGGGCAATCTGTGACTGCTCTGTGACTGCAGAGATCAGCATTGGACCCAACAGGCAGGTAGTTGGCAAGTGAGGTGTACTGGCTCTGTCTCCATCAACAAACTACACATGCTTCTAATGCAACTGGGTGGCCTAGTAATGACAGTACATGACTGGCACTGCCCCCTTGACTGTTTACAAGCAATATACATTACTTTATTGCTTTCCTTGATATTTTAGGAACCATTTCAGAGAAGATCTCTCGACAAGCTCTTAATTTTGTTTATAAGCCCATCGTAGCAATTTAGAGATGTTATAATGTAACTCTTCAAAGGGATCTGTCACCAAATTTGACAATCCAACCTGGAATTATTCTTTAAACGATCCCAGGAAGTCCGTGTTACAGTTCAGATTCGGCTGCCTGAAAACGGTCGGAGAGCTGCGGTTTCCACACTGTCAAAAGATCCCAGCCATGATGGGAGGTATAAAGTTTACCTACAGTCACTGGTGTCAGCTGATGGGACTACCACTCAGCCGACACCTGCTGCCGCTAATAACAGTCAGAGCAGGAGTGGCTGATGGGAGTACCTCATCAATCACCTCCTGCTCTGTAAATAAATAATAATAAAAAACGGTGTGGGTTCCCCCCCGTATGTTTGATAGCCAACCATGCAAAACTCACAGCTGGGGGCTGCAACCCTTACTTGTCAGCTTCAGCAGGGCTGTTTATCAAGAATAAAGTGGTCCCCAAGCTGTATTTTTTAGTTATTTAAATAAATAATTTGAAAAAATGGCGTGGGGTCCCCCCATTTTTGACAACCAGACTTGCTAAAGCAGACAGCTGGGGGCAGGTGTTCTCAGGCTGGTAAGGGTCCATGGATATTGCCCCCCCAGCCTATAAATAGCAGCTAACAGCCGCCCAGAAAAGGTACATCTGTTAGATGCGCCAGTTCTGGTGCTTTGCCCAGCTCTTCCCTCTTGCCCTGTAGCGGTAGCAATTGAGGTTCATATTTGTGAGATTGATGTCACCTTTGTATTATCCGGTGACATCAAGCCCACAGATTACTAATGGAGAGGCATCTATAAGACATCTATCCATTACTAATCCTATAGTTACAACACCAACTCAAAAGAAAACCTCCTAAAATGTATCCTTTATTAATATAGTTTAAAAAAAATGTTTGAAAAGATTTTTGGTGACAAACAATAGCACTCACATGTAATGTATATATGAGAAAAAACGGGGGGACTAAATTCACCCTAGTAGGCCCTAAAGAAGCCCTACCTGTCTAAGGAGGTTGGCACCCTAGTTGTTGACGACATGGCACCCCCGCTCAACGTCGGTGTCCCTAAGGTCCCTAAGTCACCCTAACATAAAAGATGTGCCACACACAAAATACACACATATACAAAACATGACCGAAAAAAAGGAGCTTATCTAGTAATAAATACTAAATTGTACTTTCAAAAAAGTCAGAGTCAGTGCCCACAATCAGGTATTCATTAAATAGTTTTCGTCTTTTCAGCTTCTAATAATGCTTAAAGAGAGAGAGAGAAAAAAAACACACTCTTAAACGCAAAATGGCCTCAATGCACACTTGGATGCAGATATATAATAGGTTAACAGGCATATCTCACTATTTTAGTTGAGTTAGTTGCGTTACAACATCCAAATGAACATATGCTAATGCAGCAGAAATAAATGCCGTCTATGCCATAAGTGTGCAAGCAAAATCTCAATGCACACATAGATGCCAATATATAATAGGCTATCTAGTGCAAACCACCACTTTAAATTGTAGTGCCGAATTAAGTGAAAATGCACTAGTATGGCAAGAGGTGTGCCCCAGTTAGGACAACACAATATGGATGTAAACCAATCTGATCACATGAGCACATCTGAAGTATATGGTGGGCATACCACAAAAATACACCTATATATACACATGTCCACTAGCCAATGTATGGACCTATAATTCCTATATGAAGGTATGGTAGCATCAAATAAGATTATTAGGAACTACAATTAGTACCAAAGACAAAAAACAGCATCCACCTGTAAAAGCCGGTCACAGAGTTAAATTAAATTAATTCCTCCAGACAATGCTGCTATGTCCAATCGCAGAAAAAAAAAATCAAGATACTTATCAACCATAAGTCATCTGCTAGCAATTGAGGTTCACATTTGTGGGATTGATGTCACCTGTAAGAAAACAAAAAATGAAAAAACAACAATATCCCACACCTGTCCATCGTTCTGTCCCACGCCATAATCCATGTCTGGAGGATAAACAGTTTTCAACCTGTATGGTGCCAAGATGCTACCGTCCAGGCTGAGAACCACTGGTGAATGAGTTGCCTCGAGTGCAGCCTCAGTGACAGGCGGTGACATTGGTTGCACACCCTTTGGAATAAATAACTATTGTAATGCATGTAGGTCATAGAAAGTTGAATACAAATGTACCTTGATATTTGCGATCCGATGTCTTATTCCAGAGAAACCCACATTTTTCTTGATAAGTAAATGAAGATCTATGGGCCGGACATAGATCTTCTGGAGAATCTGCCTACAGAACATATAATAAATCAAAAGGGGCGTTACAAGTGTAAGACATGTATATCAGGAGTGCAGATGGTCCGTCATTGCATGTCTCCCACTGGTGATGCCTCTTTTTTTTAACTAAGTTCTGGAGGCAGATTCTCAGGGAGATCTAGGTCTGGCCCATAGATCTCAACAGCTCATTTACATATTAAGAAAAATGCTGAATTTTCTGGAATAAGACATTGGATCCCAGATATCAAGGTATCATTATTTTTAACTTTTTATTTTCTTTATAGATAACTTAGGAGGCTTAATCCTACTGACAGGTTCCCTTTAAGATGTCAATCAAATGGTGAGCCCACCCTATTTTTGCACCACCTCCATCCCTACTCTTGCATTTCCCACCATTTTTGTATATATACTTGTGATGTACGCATGTATTTCTTGTGTTTAGTCTGATGAAGGAGAGCAGATCCCCAAAATGCGTAACCTTTTTAGACACTGCATCTTTTGCAGTATGTATAAACCGCTGCTACATTCTGTTGGAGTGACAGCGCCTAGTGTACCGTCTTTTTTCTATTATATATGGAGCGCCCCCATGTTAGGGCAATGGGGTACTCGGTACCAGACCCTTCTCTTCTCAGTAGGGATGTCACGGTGGCTTGACCCGTCCTTGGCCCTTTGAGGGGTGTCCAATAAAAGGGACAAAAGTTTATAGGATAATGTTCGTGACGCCACCTGTGGTATTCGGTCATGGTGACCAACGCTGCTTAGGGGCCGCTGGGGTGATGTTATGGCAGCTAGATGGTATACCTTCTTACAGGTGAAGTATGTCCCCAGGGCTTCCCAGAGTGTAGATGGTGGATGGTGGATGATGTAAGGCACAGTGAATAACGAGGACACAAGGTTGCAGTCTCTTTACCTTTACTGAAGGCTTCAGCATCCACAGTCCAGGGTAGGGACCACAGTGTAGGCAGAGTCCGGCCGGTCTGAAGGCAAATCCAGAGCCCCCTTATCCAGGTGGAAATCAATAGCCTTCCTCTAGCGCCTGTGTGTTATAGTTCCCCCCTGCTGAGCAACTCAGTGAGGTCCTCACAACTGTTGTAGATGTTAAGTCTCTTTCTCTCTGTCCCCCTGACAGATAGGACAAACCTGCATGACTGGTGGCATGAGGCTTCTTATAGGGACCCTAGAGACGCCCCAGCCTCCACAAGTTGCCATCATGCCTCCTGGGTAGATGGTCGGGCAGCCAACATGGAATCGACTGTGCTGCCAGTCTCTGAAGTAATGCATAGAAATCCTTACTTCCTCGGTGTTCTGGCTACCGGTACTGCGCTTCAGAAGGAGGCAGCCTGTTTCTAGCTGGTCTCCCTCTGATCTCCTTCTCCTGTTGCTATGACTTAGTTTCTCACTCACTGCAACACAATTCCTTTCAATGTCTCCTTCTCGGGATGCTGCCGCATGGGATGCAGGCGCAGCTCCGTGTACCTTCACCTTCCGCAGGCCGCAGCCTGGAGCTGGCTGGAACTTACTCCAACCAGCCTCTGCCAAACTCGGTTGGGACTGACTGACTAACTTCCTAACCAACCCACCAGTTTTACCCAAGTGTGAGGAGTGCCCTAGTAGATAGAAGCTTAGCTCCCCCTGGCGGACTGGAGTGTGAAGTGTGTATATGTGGTTGTGATACCTGGACAGAAGATCTCCTTCATTGCCTTCAGACGTAGCATCACTCCCCCTGGTGGAAGAATAACATTACTGCAACGACCAGGACTCTGGGGCGCTGCTCATACGTACCTACTATTGTTTGGTGCACAGTCCGGAACTCAATTGGAAAAAGGAAGGTACATCACGAAATGCCAGGCATCAGGGCTCACTACTGTTCCTTTTACCCTTTGTCAGACTTCGAACAACAATTTAAGAGCAGGGGCAGACGACCATGTATTCTCTCATCTGAAAGAATTGGGCCGATTATACAAATGATACTCTGATCAAGCTCCAATTCTCTCAGATGAGGAGAAGATGGAGAAAAAATATTCTCCATCTTCTCCATTGTGCGTGCAGAAATTGGACTGTATTCAGATGTCATCCTAGTTCAGTCCAATGATTTCCACGCTCTCATTGACTTGCATGGTTGCATGGCTGAGTGCGATCCAAATATATTATTTCCATTGGCTTATTTTATTTAAACAGGCCAAACCCTACAGACAGACACTCCTTGATCCCCCCTCACTGATAACCCAAAATTGCCCAGTAGCATATATGAAAATAGGATTTCTAAGCACCCGACAATCATTGCCAGATGTTCTTCAATAAAATATACTCTACTCCATGATCTTCATAAATTTATAGAAATGAACATGTACAGCCACTTTGTATCCCAGTTATTCTGAGAACCTTTCTCCTTCCCTTTTCTCATGATCTGAAGTATCCACAGATAAGAAGCCAGGAAATTAAGATCTGAGTCTTTTCATCCTCCTTCAGTAATACAGTCATATCACATCACAACTGTAAGTGATTCCTGATGCAACAAGAAAATAGAATGTGCAAAGATGAATGATGTGACCATCAGCATATGATGCATCGATCAGTTTTATTATGTGGTTACGGCTCTATAGAAAGCGCCAAGTAAAGTGGAAGCAATCCAAGACTTATAGGTGATTAGCAGAGTTTTCTTTCCCTTATATAGCAGTTCAGGAGTTAGTTACTAGTTCTCCTAAATAAGATTTGTTTACCTAAAGGTCTAAAAATAATCTACAGTGGGAAGTCCTCATAAATAATAAAAATACTGAGAACTATGTTCTCAGAGTAGCAGTCACTCCTTTTCCCCTATTCAGCACTAAAGTGCATCTACCACCAGATTTCACAATACAAACTGCATATATAATTAGAAAGATTTTTTAGAGCTCAGGCAGAATGTCTATATGAAAATTTTTTAAAGTGTTTTCAACCTGGACGATGCCAAGATTTGACTATCCAGGCTGAGAACAACTGGTGACTGAACTTCTGCAAGCGCAGCCTCAGTGACCGGCGGTGACGTCATCAAGGTTACCTCTGGTCACTGAGGCTGCGTTCCCAGTCGAGCTGAACTGCGGTGACCTCAGTGAGATCCCCGCTAGCCCCGTGAAACTCAACCTAATAACACACTGAACTTTTAGGGAATGTGAGAACACTCTGAATTTTGTAATATACAGGAAAAAAAGATTTTTCCACCATCAGGAGCAAAACAGTAGCAATACAGTGAAATGACAAGAATCTACATGACTAATCATATGCTGAATAGTTGCAAGTCAAGTTTATGTATGAGATAGCCAATATGATTGTCTATAAAATGATGGCAGTCTCACGTTCAAAGCAGAAGTGACTGGTGAGTTATGGAGCCTGAAAGTCAAAAGTTAAAAAACTGTTACCCTTTTGCTTGTCAGTGTATAACACCATAAACATTTGTCTTCTACTGATAATGTGTAGCTCAATGTTTCCCAAACTCCAGTCCTCACGGCTCCCAACACGTCATGTTTCCAGGATTTCCTTAGTATTACGCAGGTAACGTAACTATTATCAGGGCAGCAAAAATGGCCACAGGTGCTCTTAACTGTGGAATACTAAGAAAATCCTGAAAACAGCTGGGGCCCCTGAGGACTAGAGTTTGAGAAACACTGCTCTAGATGGTTACCAATGAAGAATAAGCAGACCTTTAAACACACCCGTAGGGTCCACCAATTTCTTCATTCCTTTTTTCCCACTTTTGTTGGAATAACAGTAAACTTAATCCAGTAATCTAACAGGAGAGCCACTACCATTTTTGGGCCTAGTGGGAGACCCTACTGAGCAAGAACACCATGGTGCATGGGACTTGATCACTGGATTAAGGAAAACTCACGTATATAAGTAAAACAATTATTCTGAGGTTCATGGTCGTATCATGTGCAAATCAGTGTCAGGACACAAACGCCACATCTAGGCTTACACTAAATTTTGCTTTAAAACTACCTGCCGATACGACAGAAGATTTGTTCTTTAATTCAGTGGGGGTAAAAGTGCAGTATAAAAATAAATGTTGAAAATATACTTTATGGTACATAATGCATGAAGTGGTAATAGATGGTAATACTTAAATGGTTTTTTCCATCTCCAAGATCATATCCCAGTATGTTCTAGGTGTAATAATAGTAATAATATTAGCAAATACCTCCAATTAGAAGTATAGTATAGTTCTTCTGATTAGCTATATCGCTTACCCCATGAGCAGGGCATTGCAGTAGCTTAGACATTGCAATTTTTTAAAAATGCAGAAAAAACGTAATATGATGGAGGCATGGACATGCAACTTTAAAGAGGACCTATCCCTAGATCAAAGGTGTCCAGTTTTTGCTCTTATGTTATTCTTCTTTTTAATTCGCAACATGGTTCCAGAGTTATGGGACTTTTTCTTTAGTGCTAATTTTATGGTCTTTACCAAGGAGGGGCATGGCTCACCGGATCCTCTGGGGCGTGTCTTTAGACTGCTCTGCATAATTGTGGGCCACGCCCCCTTAGTAAATACTATGAAAATTATCCCTAAATAAAAAGGCCATATCCATAAGGAGGATTTTAAAACAAAAAATTGAATACTCGGGGGAACAAAGGGAATAAAATAGGAGCGAAAACTGACCTATTTTTATCTGATGATGGGTCCTCTTTTAAGTCATCATTCCACCAACAATGTTACCACCTATGCTCAGTATAGGTGATAAATTTATGGTAGGTGGTGGTGCAGCCGTGGGACACCCATCAATCACAAGAACAGACGTCCTATGTGTTTGCATGACTCATGTGCCATTCACTGTACTGGGAGTAGTGGCCCCTCATGCGCATTACTAGTCCTATAAATACATAGGAGGGGATAGAATGGTTGTCAGACTTGTCCATAGCAATCTAGAACATCTGCACTGGCCATAATTAAAATTAAGTAACACAAGATAACTTCTTTTTTTTTTAAACTGTTTTATATTTTGATTTTTAGGATTTTTAGGATATTGCTATATAATTACACACAAATTTCACAAGTCAATGACTTTAGTGTGTTGTAGCCCAGGCTGCAGTTTTAGTGTGTAGCCACAATGCTCCTGTCTGTCATCGCAGAACATATTTCCTGTGTACACAGGGTTCCTCGGATGTTTGTTAGAGGGGTTGTTTTATGTTCTTAAATGCTTACAATTGCCAAGTGCTTTGCAACTGTGCAATTTACCTATTTTTTATAATTCTTTCCATTTTCAGGAACAGACAGATTTTTCATTCTATACTCAAAGTTAGCTATCTAGCAAAGAGCGCATAATGCTTGCAGGTGCTATGCTTCATAGGCTGCAAGATCCACCTGAGCTTCTCCCAAGCTGTAGAGGAAAAGTGATCATGCTGCAGCATTGGACAGTTTGGACCAGCGGTGCAGCCATGCCTCTGATCCAAACTGTCAGCGCACTGACCCCGCACCCAGGAAATCAGGAAGAAGTGGAGAGGTGCACTCCTGAAGATAAAAACCTTTGCGCGTTTCCTCCGCTGTCCAGTATTTGCCTTGTAGACTTTACGATGTTTCATTATTTATCATTTAAATAATTTACTTAATCTAGTTTCACATTTGCGGACGAGGACTTTGCGGAGGGCTGCGTAGTTCATACATTAAGACCCGCCCACTGCCGCACCTTTTCCTTCAGCTCTGGCTATGTCGGCATGCGTCCTGCGTACTCTATCTTTAACATTGGGTATGCAGGCCATGCGGATGTATGCAGATGCCTCCGCATGATTGACAGCCGGCTCCCTGCAATAAGGCAGCAGGGATCCCACTATCATTCATCATGACATCAGCAGTCACTCCCCATCAACAGAGCAGCTCTTCCTCTTCCAGGCTGCTTTCTAGATGGGGTCTGTTGTGAGTTCTGTTTTTGGGCTCCCTCTGGTGGTTACTGATGGTACTGGGTGACTTGTCTTTCCTGGGTTTCTGGGTTCCACCTGTTCCATCAGCATATGGGAGTTTCCTATTTAACCTGGCTTTGCTGGCATTTCCTCGCCGGTTATCAATGTATCCAGTGTGTCTTGTTACCTCTGCTCCCTGCTCCTAGAACCTTCTGGTCAAGCTAAGTTTGGATTTTCCTGTTTTGGTGTTTTGCTTTATTTGGTTTTTAGTCCAGCCTGCAGATATGTGATTCTTGCTGCTGGTTGCTCTAGTGGGCTGAAATTGCTCCTCATGTACCATGAGTTGGCACATGAGTTCAAGTAATTTCAGGATGGTTTTTTGAAGGGTTTTTCGCTGACCGCGCAGTTCACTTTTGTATCCTCTGCTATCTAGCTTTAGCGGGCCTCATTTTGCTGAAACTGTTTTCATACTGCGTATGTGCTTTCCTCTCATTTCACCGTCATTATATGTGGGGGGCTGCTATTTCTGTGGGGGATTTCTCTGGAGGCAAGAGAGGTCTGTGTTTCTTCTAATAGGTGAAGTTAGATCTTCGGCTGGAGCGAGACGTCTAGGATCATCGTAGGCACGTTCCCCGGCTACTTTTATTTGTGTGTTAGGTTCAGGGTCGCGGTCAGCTCAGGTTCCATCGCCCTAGAGCTTGTTTGTATCTGTGCTTGTCCTTTAGTGATCCCCTGCCATTGGGATCATGACAGTATAACCGGCCTACAAAGTGTTAATTGTATTGGCTGAAGTAGGAGGATAAGTAGTCTGAGGAAGTTTTTTTTTTTTTTTTCTTTCTCTTTCCCTCAGAGTTTGCTGCCTAGCCTTATTGCAGCCTGGCTACTTCCTCCTCCTCTTAATCTTTGAATGGCTCTGATCCCAGCTGTTTATCATGGACGTCCAGAGTTTGGCTTCCAGCCTGAATAATCTTGCCACTAAGGTTCAAAATATACAGGATTTTGTTGTACATGCTCCTATGTCTGAACCTAGAATTCCTGTCCCAGAGTTTTTTTCTGGAGATAGATCTCGTTTTCTGAATTTTAGGAACAATTACAAGTTGTTTCTTTCTTTGAAATCTCGCTCCTCTGGAGACCCTGCTCAGCAAGTCAAGATAATTATATCTTTCCTGCGGGGTGACCCTCAGGATTGGGCATTTGCATTGGCACCAGGGGACCCTGCGTTGCTTAATGCGGATGCGTTTTTTCTGGCATTGGGTTTGCTCTATGAGGAACCTAACCAAGAGATTCAGGCTGAAAAAGCTTTGTTGGCCCTCTCTCAGGGGCAAGATGAAGCAGAAATTTATTGTCAAAAATTTCGGAAGTGGTCGGTACTTACTCAGTGGAATGAGTGCGCTCTGGCTGCAAAGTTTAGAGATGGCCTTTCTGAAGCCATTAAAGATGTTATGGTGGGGTTCCCTGTGCCTGCTGGTCTGAATGAGTCTATGACTATGGCTGTTCAGATTGATCGGCGTTTACGGGAGCGCAAACCTGTGCATCATTTGGCGGTGTCGTCTGAACCGTCACCTGAGATAATGCAATGTGATAGAATTCAGTCCAGAAGTGAACGGCAAAAGTATAGGCGGAAAAAAGGGTTGTGCTTTTATTGTGGTGATTCAGCTCATGTTATATCAGCATGCTCTAAACGCACAAAAAAGGTTGATAAGTCTGTTGCCATTAGTACTTTACAGTCTAAGTTCATTCTGTCTGTGACTCTGATTTGTTCATTATCATCCATTTCCGTCGATGCCTATGTGGATTCAGGCGCTGCCCTGAGTCTTATGGATTGGTCATTTGCCAATCGCTGTGGGTTTAGTCTGGAGCCTCTGGAAGTCCCTATTCCTTTGAAGGGAATTGACTCTACACCTTTGGCTATGAATAAACCTCAGTACTGGACACAAGTGACCATGCGTATGACTCCCGTTCATCAGGAGGTGATTCGCTTCCTGGTACTGTATAATTTGCATGATGTTCTAGTACTTGGTCTGCCATGGTTACAAACTCATAATCCAGTCCTTGACTGGAAATTAATGTCTGTGTTAAGCTGGGGTTGTCAGGGGGTTCATGATGATGCACCTCCGATTTCTATCGCTTCATCTACTCCTTCTGAGATTCCTGTGTTTTTGTCTGACTATCGGGATGTTTTTGAGGAGCCTAAGCTCAGTTCGCTTCCTCCTCACAGGGATTGCGATTGTGCTATAAATTTAATTCCAGGCAGTAAATTTCCTAAAGGTCGTTTGTTCAATCTGTCAGTGCCAGAGCATACTGCTATGCGGGATTATGTTAAGGAGTCCTTGGAAAAGGGACATATCCGTCCATCTTTGTCCCCTTTGGGAGCAGGTTTTTTTTTCGTGGCCAAGAAAGATGGTTCCTTGAGGCCTTGTGTAGATTATCGTCTTTTGAATAAGATTACCGTAAAATATCAGTATCCTTTGCCATTGTTGACTGATTTGTTTGCTCGCATTAAGGGGGCTAAATGGTTCACTAAGATTGATCTTCGGGGTGCGTATAATCTTATACGAATAAAGCAAGGTGATGAGTGGAAAACCGCATTTAATACGCCTGAGGGCCATTTTGAGTATTTGGTAATGCCTTTTGGACTTTCTAATGCTCCTTCAGTCTTCCAGTCCTTTATGCACGATATTTTCCGTGAATATCTGGATAAATTTATGATTGTGTATTTGGATGATATTTTGGTTTTTTCTGATGACTGGGAGTCTCATGTTCAGCAGGTCAGGAAGGTGTTTCGGGTCCTGCGGGCCAATTCCTTGTTTGTAAAGGGCTCAAAGTGTCTCTTTGGAGTCCAGAAGATTTCTTTCTTGGGGTATATTTTTTCCCCTTCTACTATTGAGATGGATCCCGTCAAGGTTCAGGCTATTTGTGACTGGACGCAGCCTACATCTCTTAAGAGTCTACAGAAGTTCTTGGGCTTTGCTAATTTCTATCGTCGTTTTATAACTAATTTTTCTAGTGTTGTTAAGCCTTTGACGGATTTGACTAAGAAGGGTGCTGATGTTGCTAATTGGTCTCCTGCGGCTGTGGAGGCCTTTCAGGAACTTAAGCGCCGGTTTTCTTCTGCTCCTGTGTTGCGTCAGCCAGATGTTTTGCTCCCTTTTCAGGTTGAGGTTGATGCTTCCGAGATTGGAGCGGGGGCGGTTTTGTCACAGAGAAGCTCTGATGGCTCAGTGATGAAGCCATGCGCGTTTTTTTCTAGAAAGTTTTCGCCGGCTGAGCGGAATTATGATGTTGGTAATCGGGAACTTTTGGCCATGAAGTGGGCATTTGAGGAGTGGCGTCATTGGCTAGAGGGTGCTAGACATCGTGTGGTGGTCTTGACTGATCACAAAAATTTGATTTACCTTGAGTCTGCCAGGCGTCTGAATCCTAGACAGGCTCGTTGGTCACTGTTTTTCTCTCTTTCAATTTTGTGGTTTCATACCTGCCAGGTTCAAAGAATGTGAAGGCGGATGCTCTTTCTAGGAGTTTTGTGCCTGACTCCCTTGGAAATTCTGAGCCCTCTGGTATCCTTAGGGATGGGGTGATTTTGTCTGCTGTCTCCCCAGACTTGCGACGTGCTTTGCAGGAGTTTCAGGCGGCTAAACCTGATCGTTGTCCGCCTGAGAGACTGTTTGTTCCGGATAATTGGACCAGTAGAGTCATCTCCGAGGTCCATTCTTCTGCGTTGGCAGGTCATCCTGGAATATTTGGTACTAGAGACTTGGTGGCCAGGTCTTTTTGGTGGCCTTCCTTGTCGAGGGATGTGCGTTCTTTTGTGCAGTCTTGTGAGGTTTGTGCTCGGGCTAAGCCTTGCTGTTCTCGGGCCAGTGGATTGTTGTCACCTTTGCCTATCCCGAAGAGGCCTTGGACGCACATTTCCATGGACTTTATTTCGGATCTCCCTGTCTCTCAAAAAATGTCCGTCATCTGGGTTGTGTGTGATCGCTTTTCTAAAATGGTTCATCTGGTACCCTTGCCTAAGTTGCCTTCCTCCTCTGAGTTGGTCCCTCTGTTTTTTCAGAATGTGGTTCGTTTGCATGGGATTCCTGAGAACATCGTTTCTGACAGGGGATCCCAGTTTGTGTCTAGATTTTGGCGGACGTTCTGTGCTAAGATGGGCATTGATTTGTCCTTTTCGTCTGCATTCCATCCTCAGACGAATGGCCAGACTGAACGAACTAATCAGACCTTGGAAACTTATTTAAGGTGTTTTGTTTCTGCTGATCAGGATGACTGGGTTACCTTTTTGCCGCTGGCCGAGTTTGCCCTTAATAATCGGGCTAGTTCTGCTACCTTGGTTTCTCCTTTCTTTTGTAATTCGGGGTTTCATCCTCGTTTTTCCTCTGGTCAGGTGGAACCTTCTGATTGTCCTGGAGTGGACATGGTGGTGGATAGGTTGCATCGGATTTGGAGTCATGTGGTGGACAATTTGAAGTTGTCCCAGGAGAAGGCTCAGCAGTTTGCTAATCGCCATCGCCGCGTGGGTCCTCGACTTCTTGTTGGTGACTTGGTGTGGTTGTCTTCTCGTTTTGTTCCTATGAAGGTCTCTTCTCCTAAGTTCAAGCCTCGGTTCATCGGTCCCTATAGGATTTTGGAAATTCTTAACCCTGTGTCGTTTCGTTTGGATCTCCCGGCATCGTTTGCTATTCATAATGTGTTTCATCGGTTGTTGTTGCGGAAGTATGAGGTACCTGTTGTTCCTTCTCTTGAGCCTCCTGCTCCAGTGCTGGTGGAGGGAGAATTGGAGTATGTTGTGGAGAAGATCTTGGATTCTCGTGTTTCCAGACGGAAACTCCAGTATTTGGTCAAGTGGAAGGGTTATGGTCAGGAGGATAATTCTTGGGTGGTTACCTCGGATGTTCATGCTGATGATTTGGTTCGCGCTTTTCATAGGGCTCATCCTGGTCGCCCTGGTGGTTCTCGTGAGGGTTCGGTGACCCCTCCTCAAGGGGGGGGTACTGTTGTGAGTTCTGGTTTTGGGCTCCCTCTGGTGGTTACTGATGGTACTGGGTGACTTGTCTTTCCTGGGTTTCTGGGTTCCACCTGTTCCATCAGCATATGGGAGTTTCCTATTTAACCTGGCTTTGCTGGCATTTCCTCGCCGGTTATCAATGTATCCAGTGTGTCTTGTTACCTCTGCTCCCTGCTCCTAGAACCTTCTGGTCAAGCTAAGTTTGGATTTTCCTGTTTTGGTGTTTTGCTTTATTTGGTTTTTAGTCCAGCCTGCAGATATGTGATTCTTGCTGCTGGTTGCTCTAGTGGGCTGAAATTGCTCCTCATGTACCATGAGTTGGCACATGAGTTCAAGTAATTTCAGGATGGTTTTTTGAAGGGTTTTTCGCTGACCGCGCAGTTCACTTTTGTATCCTCTGCTATCTAGCTTTAGCGGGCCTCATTTTGCTGAAACTGTTTTCATACTGCGTATGTGCTTTCCTCTCATTTCACCGTCATTATATGTGGGGGGCTGCTATTTCTGTGGGGGATTTCTCTGGAGGCAAGAGAGGTCTGTTTCTTCTAATAGGTGAAGTTAGATCTTCGGCTGGAGCGAGACGTCTAGGATCATCGTAGGCACGTTCCCCGGCTACTTTTATTTGTGTGTTAGGTTCAGGGTCGCGGTCAGCTCAGGTTCCATCGCCCTAGAGCTTGTTTGTATCTGTGCTTGTCCTTTAGTGATCCCCTGCCATTGGGATCATGACAGGGGTCATGCTGATTGACAGCCGGCTCCCTGCAGTTAGGCAACAGCGAGCCCACTATCATTCAGCATGACATCGGCAGTCACACCCCATCAATAAAGCTCAGTGGTACAGAAGTCACTGATCTGTCGATAGATGTCAGCGCCAGCCATTGAATTACCAGCATTAAACAGAATTTCTGTGATTAAACATATTTTTTTGGAGGAATACCTAGGAACATTACTCAGTTTTTGAATAATTCTAAAGTAAAAGTTGAGTAAATATATGTTGCAGTGTCATGTTAGAAATATTGTATGTTAAGTTGCTAAAATTGCACAATACATTATTAATATTGCCCATATCCAGGCTTTGGAGCTGTAATCTCCCATCATGCTTTGCTGTGCCTATACATTGCTAAAGTGCAGTCTTTATACCAGGCATGGTACTGTAATCTGGGAACAAAATAATTGCACCTACGTTATAGGAGCACATCTATGGGTAATGTATCTTGAGCTTGAGTAACACTAGCGTGAGAGCATCGGATGTGATATGTTATGGGCCGAGTTCAGTGCTCTGCGCTCCAATGCTCTCGCATGAGATAATCATATGACAGGTGTAGAGTAGATGGAGAAAGTAATTTCTCCATCTCTACCATGTCTTTTTGGATATGGGACGGACCTCACTCCATCTTAAAACCACCATAATTACAATAAACCTAGGCTCTAGAATAAATACACAAAACACATTATTTTGGTTGTCAAAATTGCCACAGCTTTTATTTAAATCACAGTAGGAGTCAGGTGAAGTGCTAGTACATTGGGATTCACAAGTACTGTGATATCCCCAGCTGTCTGACATACAGCCATAAAGGGGCGGCACACACTTGCTTGCCATTCAAGCAGAGACAGTAAACTTTCAGGGCACCAATGACCCTATTATCCTCACTTCCGTGCTTAACCACTGTGCCCACCCCTGACTGACATTACCATTACAACATCCTTGAGGCTGGCCACGAAAGCCGAGCCTGTTCACCACCATGAGGTTTTACATCCTCTATTAGTTAAAATGAGTCCATCTTAACTTGTCTGCAACTTCCTCCTGACTCCTAATCTGCAAAGCTGTGAGGGGTTATACATTCCAAGTCACATTTAACTTTTGTAAACTTATAAACTAGAAGTCCCTGCAAAAGCATTAAGGGGACAAAACTTGTCAAACCTCTGACTCACAAAGAGTCATCCTACAGCACTCAGGAGAGGAAAAAAACCCTGTGGAGGAAACCTCTAGGGAACCATAGCTGAAGGATTTCCCTTCCCTTGGGCTTAGAAGGTTAATGCTAATGCTAACTCTTTATAGGCATGATAAAATTCAACCTGGTACAAGATATACATTGCAAATACAAAAAATACAATAAAGCATTCATCAGTATACAAGTAATAATTGCAACGTTTTAGTACAGTGATTATAAACAGGGTGGGAGGGCAGGTAATGCTTCCTCCAGTTCATCAGTGATAGTAAGAGGGAGAGAAGCAGAGTTACCTAGTATATATAAGCACAACCCTCCTCACCGTAACACACCATGCACAGACACACTGAGTTCCTTTCTCTTAAAGCAACATCACTCTTGCTTAAAATCTACACCGCTATGCAAACAAAGTTGCAGGAGTTAAAGGTCCACCCCTCCCAAAGTCATGTCCTCCTCCGCTTAGTGCTCCGGTGGTTTCTTTCTGGCGTCTGTGGGATTCGCATTGCACTTGGTTGACATCCAAGTGCAGTGCAATGTTTCATAGACTTGTATGGATGCATGCGATCCGATTCTCGATGCCTTTTAGAGCATGCTGCGATTGTTTTTGCATCCCAAATCAGAAAATAATCGCACATGTGCACTGCCCCATGGTATAAACACTGGGCCGAGTGCAATTTTATTTTTAATCTGATTGCACTCATCCGATTTATTCGCTTGTGTGAGAGAGCCTCTAAAAACACATCAGCTGTTTATGGCTAGCAGAAATATGAATACAGCTCTGGAGTGTCACACAGGCCGTAACTCTGAATTGACAGAATATAAGTAGTTCAACATGCTGCATGTGTATACAGTTAGGGCCAGAAATATTTGGACAGTGACACAATTTTCGCGAGTTGGGCTCTGCATGCCACCACATTGGATTTGAAATGAAACCTCTACAACAGAATTCAAGTGCAGATTGTAACATTTAATTTGAAGGGTTGAACAAAAATATCTGATAGAAAATGTAGGAATTGTACACATTTCTTTACAAACACTCCACATTTTAGGAGGTCAAAAGTAATTGGACAAATAAACATAACCCAAACAAAATATTTTTATTTTCAATATTTTGTTGCAAATCCTTTGGAGGCAATCACTGCCTTAAGTCTGGAACCCATGGACATCACCAAACGCAGGGTTTCCTCCTTCTTAATGTTTTGCCAGGCCTTTACAGCCACAGCCTTCAGGTCTTGCTTGTTTGTGGGTCTTTCTGTCTTAAGTCTGGATTTGAGCAAGTGAAATGCATGCTCAATTGGGTTTAGATCTGGAGATTGACTTGGCCATTGCAGAATGTTCCACTTTTTGGCACTCATGAACTCCTGGGTAGCTTTGGATGTATGCTTGGGGTCATTGTCCATCTGTACTATGAAGCGCCGTCCAATCAACTTTGCAGCATTTGGCTGAATCTGGGCTGAAAGTATATCCCGGTACACTTCAGAATTCATCCGGCTACTCTTGTCTGCTCTTATGTCATCAATAAACACAAGTGACCCAGTGCCATTGAAAGCCATGCATGCCCATGCCATCACGTTGCCTCCACCATGTTTTACAGAGGATGTGGTGTGCCTTGGATCATGTGCCGTTCCCTTTCTTCTCCAAACTTTTTTCTTCCCATCATTCTGGTACAGGTTGATCTTTGTCTCATCTGTCCATAGAATACTTTTCCAGAACTGTGCTGGCTTCTTGAGGTGTTTTTCTGCTAATTTAACTCTGGCCTGTCTATTTTTGGTATTGATGAATGGTTTGCATCTAGATGTGAACCCTTTGTATTTACTGTCATGGAGTCTTCTCTTTACTGTTGACTTAGAGACAGACACACCTACTTCACTGAGAGTGTTCTGGACTTCAGTTGATGTTGTGAACGGGTTCTTCTTCACCAAATTAAGTATGCGGCGATCATCCACCACTGTTGTCATCCGTGGACGCCCAGGCCTTTTTGAGTTCCCAAGCTCACCAGTCAATTCCTTTTTTCTCAGAATGTACCCAACTGTTGATTTTGCTACTCCAAGCATGTCTGCTATCTCTCTGATGGATTTTTTCTTTTTTTTTCAGCCTCAGGATGTTCTGCTTCACCTCATTTGAGAGTTCCTTTGACCGCATGTTGTCTGCTCACAGCAACAGCTTCCAAATGCAAATCCACACACCTGGAATCCACCCCTGACCTTTTAACTACTTCATTGATTACAGGTTAACGAGGGAGACGCCTTCAGAGTTAATTGCAGCCCTTAGAGTCCATTGTCCAATTACTTTTGGTCCCTTGAAAAAGAGGATGCTATGCATTACAGAGCTATGATTCCTAAACCCTTTCTCCGATTTGGATGTGGAAACTATCATATTGCAGCTGGGAGTGTGCACTTTCAGCCCATATTATATATATAATTGTATTTCTGAACATGTTTTTGTAAACAGCTAAAATAACAAAACTTGTGTCACTGTCCAAATATTTCTGGCCCTAACTGTATATTATTGCCAAAGAATGTCTAAATTCATGAAAAATGATGACCTTTGGAGCACACACTGCATTATAAAGAATGAGCATGCTATACTATATATATAAAAGGGAACGTTCTGTGTACCAAGGTGCTCAAGGTGAGCGAATCAGATCAAGGTAAATCAAATTCATCTTGAATTTTACCCCAAAACTTTAAAGCGGTTAAAAAATAAAGCAAATTGTACACTTACCTCACTGCCCACCTGTCCCTCTTCCAACCTCCACATCTGGTCCTCTTGAACATCTCTGGCTCTGATGTCTTCTGGTCTTCATTCACTCTGCTGCGTAGGCTTCGGTCGATACATGTCTTGACTTCAGGATGTCATGACTTGATTTACACCGTCGAAGAGTGATGGAAGACCAGAAGAGACCAGATATGGAGACAGCCAATGGAGGAACGGGTGGGGAGCTGCAGCGGTGGCACAAGTGAGCGACAAGCTGAGTACAATATATATTTTTTTATTTTTTAACCCCTACATTTATTATGCTCTGAGGTCTAATAACGCTCCAGAACATATTAACGTGCAGTCCAAATTTGAGCCAACTACCAAGTTCAAATTTTGGCAGATGTACTCATACTACAATGTACACAAAGTTTATCCTTTAACCCCTTCATGACCCAGCCTATTTTGACCTTAAAGACCTTGCCGTTTTTTGCAATTCTGACCAGTGTCCCTTTATGAGGTAATAACTCAGGAACGCTTCAACGGATCCTAGCGGTTCTGAGATTGTTTTTTCGTGACATACTGGGCTTCATGTTAGTGGTAAATTTAGGTCAATAAATTCTGTGTTTATTTGTGATAAAAATGGAAATTTGGCGAAAATTTTGAAAATTTCGCAATTTTCACATTTTGAATTTTTATTCTGTTAAACCAGAGTTATGTGACACAAAATAGTTAATAAATAACATTTCCCACATGTTTACTTTACATCAGCACAATTTTGGAAACAAAATTTTTTTTTGCTAGGAAGTTATAAGGGTTAAAATTTGACCAGCGATTTCTCATTTTTACAACGAAATTTACAAAACCATTTTTTTTAGGGACCACCTCACATTTGAAGTCAGTTTGAGGGGTCTATATGGCTGAAAATACCCAAAAGTGACACCATTCTAAAAACTGCACCCCTCAAGGTACTCAAAACCACATTCCAGAAGTTTATTAACCCTTCAGGTGCTTCACAGCAGCAGAAGCAACATGGAAGGAAAAAATGAACATTTAACTTTTTAGTCACAAAAATTATCTTTTAGCAACAATTTTTTTATTTTCCCAATGGTAAAAGGAGAAACTGAACCACGAAAGTTGTTGTCCAATTTGTCCTGAGTACGCTGATACCTCATATGTGGGGGTAAACCACTGTTTGGGCGCACGGCAGGGCTTGAAAGCGAAGGAGCGCCATTTGACTTTTTGAATCAAAAATTGGCTCCACTCTTTAGCGGACACCATGTCACGTTTGGAGAGCCCCCGTGTGCCTAAAAATTGGAGCTCCCCCACAAGTGACCCCATTTTGGAAACTAGACGCCCCAAGGAACTTATCTAGATGCATAGTGAGCACTTTGAACCCCCAGGTGCTTCACAAATTGATCCGTAAAAATGAAAAAGTACTTTTTTTTCACAAAAAAATTCTTTTAGCCTCAATTTTTTCATTTTCACATGGGCAACAGGATAAAATGGATCCTAAAATGTGTTGGGCAATTTCTCCTGAGTAGACCAATACCTCACATGTGGGGGTAAACCACTGTTTGGGCACATGGTAAGGCTCGGAAGGGAAGGAGCACCATTTGACTTTTTGAATGAAAAATTATCTCCATCGTTAGCGGACACCATGTCGCGTTTGGAGAGCTCCTGTGTGCCTAAACATTGGCGCTCCCCCACAAGTGACCGCATTTTGGAAACTAGACCCCCCAAGGAACTTATTTAGATGCCAAGTGAGCACTTTAAACCCTCAGGTGCTTCACAAATTTGTCTGTAAAAATGAAAAAGTACTTTTTTTTCACAAAAAAATTCTTTTCGCCTCAATTTTTTCATTTTCACATGGGCAATAGGATAAAATGGATCATAAAATTTGTTTGGCAATTTCTCCCGAGTACGCTGATACCTCATATGTGGGGTAAACCACTGTTTGGGCACTCGGCAGGGCTCGGAAGGGAAGGCGCGCCATTTGACTCTTTGAATGGAAAATTAGCTCGAATTGTTAGCGGACACCATGTCGCGTTTGGAGAGCCCCTGTGTGCCTAAACATTGGAGCTCCCCCACAAGTGACCCCATTTTGGAAACTAGACCCCCCAAGGAACTTATCTAGATGCATATTGAGCACTTTAAACCCCCAGGTGCTTCACAGAAGTTTATAATGCAGAGCCATGAAAATAAAAAATAATTTTTCTTTCCTCAAAAATGATTTTTTAGCCTGGAATTTCCTATTTTGCCAAGGGTAATAGGAGAAATTGGACCCCAAATGTTGTTGTCCAGTTTGTCCTGAGTACGCTGATACCCCATATGTGGGGGTAAACCACTGTTTGGGCGCACGGCAGGGCTCGGAAGGGAAGGCACGCCATTTGGCTTTTTAAATGGAAAATTAGCTCCAATCATTAGCGGACATCATGTCACGTTTGGAGAGCCCCTGTGTGCCTAAACATTGGAGATCCCCCAGAAATGACCCCATTTTGGAAACTAGTCCACCAAAGGAACTAATCTAGATGTGTGGTGAGGACTTTGAACCCCCAAGTGCTTCACAGAAGTTTATAACGCAGAGCCATGAAAATAAAAATAAAAAGTTATTTTCTCAAAAATGATCTTTTAGCCTGCAATTTTTTATTTTTCCAAGGGTATCAGGAGAAATTTGACCCCAAAAGTTGTTGTCCAGTTTCTCCTGAGTACGCTGATACCCCATATGTGGGGGTAAACCACTGTTTGGGCACATGCCGGGGCTCGGAAT
The DNA here is from genome assembly GCF_032444005.1 of Ranitomeya imitator. Lineage (NCBI taxonomy): Eukaryota > Metazoa > Chordata > Amphibia > Anura > Dendrobatidae > Ranitomeya > Ranitomeya imitator. The sequence goes on along the minus strand of NC_091287.1, from coordinate 46,309,024 downwards.
TGAAGTAGTGACGTTTTGAAATGCAGACTTTGATGGAATGCTCTGTGGGCGTCACGTTGCGTTTGCAGAGCCCCTGATGTGGCTAAACAGTAGAAACCCCCCACAAGTGACCCCATTTTGGAAACTAGACCCCGAAAGGAACTTATCTAGATGTGTGGTGAGCACTTTGAACCCCCAAGTGCTTCACAGAAGTTTATAATGCAGAGCCGCGAAAATGATAAATACGTTTTCTTTCCTCAAAAATAATTATTTAGCGCAGAATTTTTTAATTTTCCCAAGGGTAACAGGAGAAATTTGACCCCAATATTTGTTGTCCAGTTTCTCCTGAGTACGGTGATACCCCATATGTGGGGGTAAACTACTGTTTGGGCACATGCCAGGGCTCGGAATTGAAGTAGTGATGTTTTGAAATGCAGACTTTGATGGAATGCTCTGCGGGCGTCACGTTGCGTTTGCAGAGCCCCTGATGTGGCTAAACAGTAGAAACCCCCCACAGGTGACCCCATTTTGGAAACTAGACCCCGAAAGGAACTTATCTAGATGTGTGGTGAGCACTTTGAACCCCCAAGTGCTTCATAGAAGTTTATAACGCAGAGCCGTGAAAATAATAAATACGTTTTCTTTCCTCAAAAATAATTATTTAGCCCAGAATTTTTTATTTTCCCAAGGGTAACAGGAGAAATTGGACCCCAGTAATTGTTGTGCAGTTTATCCTGAGTATGCTGGTACCCCATGTGTGGGGGTAAACCACTGTTTGGGCACACGTCAGAGCTCGGAATTGAGGGAGCACCATTTGACTTTTTGAATACAAGATTGGCTGGAATCAATGGTGGCGCCATGACGCGTTTGGAGACCCCTGATGTGCCTAAACAGTGGAAACCCCTCAATTCTAACTCCAACACTAACCCCCCCACACCCCTAACCCTAATCCCAACTGTAGCCATAACCCTAATCACACCCCTAACCACAACCCTAATTCCAACCCTAACCCTAAGGCTATGTGCCCACGTTGCGGATTCGTGTGAAATTTTTCAGCATCATTTTTGAAAAATCCGCAGGTAAAAGGCACTGCATTTTACCTGCGGATTTTCCGCTGATTTCCAGTGTTTTTTGTGCGGATTTCACCTGCGGATTCCTATTGAGGAACAGGTGTAAAACGCTGCGGAATCCGCACAAAGAATTGACATGGTGCGGAAAATACAACGCAGCGTTTCTGCGCGGTATTTTCCGCACCATGGGCACAGCGGATTTGGTTTCCATATGTTTACATGGTACTGTAAACCTGATGGAACACTGCTGCGGATCCGCAGCCAAATCCGCACCGTGTGCACATAGCTCAATTCTAAAGGTATGTGCACATGCTGCGGAAAACGCTGCAGATCCGCAGCAGTTTCCCATGAGTTTACAGTTCAATGTAAACATTTGGGAAACAAAAATCGCTGTACACATGCTGCGGAAAAACTGCACGGAAACGCAGCGGTTTACATTCCGCAGCATGTCACTTCTTTGTGCGGATTCCGCAGCGGTTTTACAACTGCTCAAATAGAAAATCACAGTTGTAAAACCGCAGTGAAATGCGCAGAAAAAACGCGGTAAATCCGCCATAAATCCGCAGCGGTTTAGCACTGCGGATTTATCAAATCCGCAGCGGAAAAATCCGCAGAGGACCAGAATACGTGTGCACATACCGAAACCCTAACCCTAACCCTAGCCCTAACCCTAGCCCTAACCCTAGCCCTAACCCTACCCCTACCCCTAACCCTAGCCCTAACCCTAACCCTAGCCCTAACCCTAGCCCTACCCCTAACCCTAACCCTAGCCCTAGCCCTAACCCTACCCCTAACCCTAACCCTATTCTAACATTAGTGGAAAAAAAAATTCTTTATTTTTTTATTGTCCCTACCTATGGGGGTGACAAAGGTGGGGGGTCATTTATTATTTTTTTTATTTTGATCACTGAGATATAATCTATCTCAGTGATCAAAATGCACTTTGGAACGAATCTGCCGGCCGGCCATTTTGGAAGATGGCGGCGCCCGGGGAGAAGATGGACGGACCCCGGCAGGATCGGTAAGTATGATGGGGTAGAGGGAGCACGGGGGGGGATCGGAGCATGGGGGGGTGAATCGGAGCACGGGAGGGGTGGAACGGAGCACGGGGGGGTGGAACGGAGCACGTGGGGGGTGGAACGGAGCATGGGGGGGTGTAACGGAGCACGGAGGGGGGTGGATCGGAGTGCAGGGGGGGTGATTGGAGCACGGGGAGGGTGATTGGAGCACGGGGGAAGCGGACAAGAGCATGGGGGGAGCGGAGCACAGGACGGAGGGGAGCCGGAGCAGTGTACCGGACAGATCGGAGGGCTGGGGGGGCGATCGGTGGGGTGGGATGGGGGCACATTAGTGTTTCCAGCCATGGCCGATGATATTGCAGCATCGGCCATGGCTGGATTGTAATATTTCACCAGTTATAATAGGTGAAATATTACAAATCGCTCTGATTGGCAGTTTCACTTTCAACAGCCAATCAGAGCGATCGTAGCCACGAGGGGGTGAAGCCACCCCCCCTGGGCTAAACTACCACTCCCCCTGTCCCTGCAGATCGGGTGAAATTGGAGTTAACCCTTTCACCCGATCTGCAGGGACGCGATCTTTCCATGACGCCACATAGGCGTCATGGGTCGGATTGGCACCGACTTTCATGACGCCTACGTGGCGTCATGGGTCGGGAAAGGGTTAAAAAAATGATATAAACTACTTCTATCAGTTTGTTAATTGTATTTTTGGGTTAACATTGGTTTGAAGGCCCCAAGTTCAACTCTGCACCCTCCATAATTACTCCCCACACAGCAATTAAAGGGGTTATCCAGACTTTTATATTAATAGATCTGTAGCTTCTGAGAGCTGTTTGAAGAGGACGTGGTGCTCTGGTGAGTTCTGCAGCCATGTCATCCTCAGTACATTTAGTGGCGGCACTGCTGGGGAATAAAACTTTGCGCTTTTGGACAAAATTGCTATATTTAGCAAAGCTAAAAAAATACCGGGAGAGCAAATCCAAATCAGCATAAAATACGATGTAAATGACGATGAGGCTGCAGCGCCTGTGCAAACTCCTGATCAGTTGGGGTAATGATACCCACCGTTGTGATATTGATATTAAAATTAAAGAAAAAAAAAGTAAATGATTTTGACCACCAAAGCCACATGCCACTGATCTTATATGCCATACTTTCCATATCACAAGTGAAAAGCCCCAAACCAACAATTATTCATCCTCAATCAGACAGCCCTCCAATTGTGTCCATATTTGATATTTTCTCCAACCCTTCTTTGCATAGACGAAGGGTTAATTATATTGAGCGTTTGGTGAGCGGGTACTAATTATTCACTTCATCAGACTAAGAATAATGTAAAATGCAATGCCACTTAAAATTCATGATTAAAATTGCCCAGGATAATTAAACTGTGTACGGCACCGCTAAACACGAGGCAACATCAGAATTAATATTATTCATCTCTTCCACTAAATTTATTTAGAATATTTTTCGTATTATTAACTTTTCTTATATGGTATTTTTATAGAAAAATTAATTGTAGGGGAAAAAAAGAATTAGTAGAATTAAGCCAAATGGGCCAGCATTTCTAATGATCTTATATACTTGAGTACAGTCTCTCTTTGGGGTAAGTTCTCACGGGGCAGATGTCCATTGTAGAAGCGTCTACAAATACAATTCATTTCATTCATAGCATGCAGGCTACACAGGCAGCTCCATTCACATATATGGATTAGATTTCAGCTGCAAAAAATATCTGCCACGTGGTTAGGTAACCTAACCATATATTATCCATTTTGGACAACAGAAAAGGTTAATTTAATTTCTGCAATATGCCACCACCATTTCAACACAGATACAGTGGGGACAATAGTATTTAGTCAGCCACCAATTGTGCAAGTTTGTCCACTTAAAAAGATGAGCGAGGCCTGTAATTGAGATCATAGGTAGACCACAACTATGAGAGTCAAAATGAGAAAACAAATCCAGAAAATCACCTTGTCTGATTTGGCAAGATTTATTTTGCAAACTATGGTGGAATAATAAGTATTTGGTCATTAACAAAAGTTCATCTCAATATTTTGTTAAATATCCTTTTTTGGCAATGATAGTGGTCAAACGTTTTCTGTAAGTCTTCACAAGGTTGGCACACACTGTTGTTGGTATGTTGACCCATTCCTCCATGCAGATCTCCTCTAGAGCAGTGATGTTTTGGGCCTGTCGCTGGGCAACACGGACTTTTAACTCCCTCCAAAGGTTTTCTATGGGGTTGAGATCTGGAGACTGGCTAGGCCACTCCAAGACCTTCTTATGAAGCCACTCTTTCGTTGCCCTGGTGGTGTTCTTGGGATCATTATCATGCTGAAAGACCCATCCATGTTTCATCTTCAATGCCTTTGCTGATGGAAGGAGGTTTGCACTCAAAACCTCACGATACATGGCCCCATTCATTCTTTCATGTACACGGATCAATCATCTTGGTCCCTTTGCAGAGAAACAGCCCCAAAGCATCATGTTGCCACCCCCATGATTCACAGTAGGTATGGTGTTCTTTGGATGCAACTCCGCATTCTGTCTCCTCCAAACATGATGAGTTTTGTTTCTACCAAACATTTCTACTTTGGTTTCATCAGACCATATGACATTCTCCCAATACTCTTCTGGTTAATCCAAATGCTCTCTAGCAAACTTCAGACGGGCCCGGACATGAACTGGCTTAAGCAGTGGGACACGTCTGGCACTGCAGGATCTGAGTCCCTGGCGGCGTAGTGTGTTACTGATGGTAGCCTTTGTTACGGTGGTCCCAGCTCTATGCAGGTCATTCACTAGGTCCCCCGTGTGATTCAGGGATTTTTGCTCACCATTCTTGTGATCATTTTGACCCCATGGGTGAGATCTTGCTTGGAGCCCCAGATCGAGGGAGATTATCAGTGGTCTTGTGTGTCTTCCATTTTCTTATTATTGCTCCCACAGTTGATTTCATCACACCAACATACCTATGATGTCAATAACAGGCCTCTCTCATCTTTTTAATTTGGAGAACTTGCACATTTGGTGGCTGACTAAATACTTGTTTTCCCCACTGTATCTGTGAAAAAGTTGATCTGCCGTGTTTTTGTGATGCCAAATAATAGATCTGCCTCCTATTAATTTATACCCAGACTGAGCCACAGATCAAGGTATAACAATCAGATAGCAGCCATTTAAAATCTCTCATCTATGGCCAACTCTTGAACATTGCAGCTCTTAATGCAAATAATCCATCCTAATAGACAAAATGGCATTTCTAAAGATCATCAAGAAAGGCTCCATTTCAACATAATGTTACTGTAGATTAAAAAACAATATACGGTAATCAAAAAATGTTGTTTTAGATAATTTCCTAACAAACAGCATTTTGATTAATCTTTGCAAACGTTAGCATTACTTTTAGTGTGAAGAATCCTTTCTAAGGCCTACTTCACACATCCATTTTTTATGTCTGTATGTGGTCCATTTTTAAGGACGGAAAAACCCACAGACACTTTTTTTTTGTACAGCACGGACAAAATGCGTATGGAAAACGTGCACACTGATGACACATGGATGACATGGATGGGGGTGTCTTATAGGTGCCTCTCCATCACTAACCTCTGTGCTTGATGTCAGTGGCCATAAAACAGTGAGAAGAGTGGAGGCTAAGCACCAGAATTGGCATATCTTATGCATGTGCTATTTCTGGGGTGGCTGAGAGCTGATGTTGGTCGCCTGGTAGGGGGCCAATATCCATGACCTCTTTCCAGGCTATTAGTATCAGCCTATAGCTGTCTGTTTAGTCTTTGCTGTTTTTTTTATTATAGGGAGGACCCCACATCAATTTTTTTTTAGGGGGGACTCCCCTATAATAACCAGTAAAGGTTAAACAAACAGCTGTGAGCTGATATTAACAGCCTGGGAACATTTATGGCTATTGGCCCATTCCCAGTATATTAACATTAGCCCTCAGCAGTTGGCTTTCCCTTTGCTGGTTCAAAAAATTATGCAGGAGCCCACGCCATTTTATTTTCATTATTATTTATTTTATATATGATGTACACAGCACGTGCTGAATACAACTAGCCTCATTGTAGCCTGGTCACGCTGATCTCAGAGAGACCAGGTGACAATGACAGCTGCCTTCAGCACCTGGCACCAGGGAACAGCGCTAACTGTACCGCTTTTCCCAGGCGCCGGTACGTGTCACATGGATGCGGCACATGGACAACACATGGATTTCACACAGATGTGATACAAGGACACATGGACACGTACAGCAAATGGACACACAGATGGCACACGGACACAAACCACGGATCTCACAGTAATAGCTTTTCCAGTACAGGAATCACCAGCATGTGTTAAGAAGGCCCAAGACACATTTATATAAATCACCAAGACAAACTCCACTTTAGCATAATGTTAGCATAAATTACAAATAGACATTTCAGAAAAATGTTATTCATATATAATCAAACAATGTTTCTAATGATTCTTTGTCCTTTATAACATTAATATTTTAGGTCTCATACACACGTCAGTATTTTTGATCAGTATTTCATCAGTATTTGTTTGCCAAAACCAGGAGTGTCTCCAAAACAGGTGTCAGTATTTCAATCATATTTTTACTTTGTAAGTTCTACTCCTGGTTTGTGATATACAAAATCTGATGCAAAATACTGGCCAAATACCGACATGTGAATGAAGCTTTATTGTAAAGAATCCTTTCTGGAGCATAGAATGTAAATTAGATCAGCAAGGAAAGATACATTTCAACATAATGTTACGGTGAACTAGAAATATATACGGTATATTTAAGAATATGTCATCCTTAGATAATAAGACATTTCGGATGAATCTCTAATATCTATCATAGTAAAACTTTAACCGTAAAGAATCCTAACTAAAACATGTAATAAAAAATGTATTCCATGTCACTGAGATTAGTTCAATAAAATCATCAATTACATATAATTTCTCCTTTATGATAATCTTATAGATGTACTAAGAATAAATTGCAGATAGCCCCGTAAAAGATCTCACAACTTTGTTTGATGACTCTGCTCTTGATAACATTATTACTTTTACTGTGAAGAATCCTTTCTCAAACATATACTGTAATTTATTTTAAAATCAGCAAGCTTCATTTCATCATAATGTTACAGCAAACTATCAATATGTATTTAAGATATATGTCATTCTTAGATAATCATAAAACGTTTTGCATGAATCTGTATAATCTTTCACAATATAGCTTTTACTGTAAATAATCCTTTCTAGAACGTATTATAAAAATCATATCCCAAGGCACTGAGATTAGTTCATTTGGAAACCCGATTTCACATAATTTATCCTTTTTGATAATCTGATCTCTCTGATTAACAGACGTACATTAGTTACCATAGTAAAAGTAATAGATCGCAGATTGCCACTTACCTTTTTTTTAGAGGTTTAACGCCGTCCTTTCTGGAATAAGACAGAATCTATAAGAAATGTGTGTTGCCTTTTAGACATGAGTATTTATGAGTTACTGTAAAACTTCTTCTTTGGGCTTACCATACCTTCCCCTCCCCCAAAGAGGAAGTGGTGTGCGTAATTAGCAAAGAGCGGGGAAGGTGTGTCTTCTATGCAGGCTTATCTTTCACAATCATCAGATGTATATTTTGGATTATTTTTAACAACTACGAAAACATATAACAAGGTTGCCAAAAATTTGAAAATAGAGTCTTTTTTTTTGTAGACACAGCGCCACCCTTGTCTTTTTGGTGATATTTGGCATTAAAACTCCGCCCCAGTCATGGACAAGCTGCAACATTACATGTTCTCACAAAGCGGAATACCTCTTTAAATAGTTCTCCTTTAAAAACAAAAGGATTCTTTAATTTACGAATCAGATGTGAAGAAATCTATCATAAAGTCAGGACTTCCTGTAAAAGTGTAACTAGGGGGCGCTAATGTAACTCACGTATTTTTTAGAGAATTCTAAAGGGGCAGGTAGACGTTTCTGTAGCTGACTACTATAAGAAAGTTTATACATGATACCTAAAGTTTCTGTTAGGACATATTGGGTGTTGTAGTATCACTTTAGCTGGAGATAGGGATTGGACTCAATGTTCTACATAATAATACTGAAAAGAAAAACCCATCTAGGGATAATTTATGACATTAGTGAAGTGAACGTAGATTTGCCTCCTTTAATGCACAATTTCTACAAGTCTCCGCAGAATGTGTGCAGCAGTTGGAGCTCGGCGATTACTGGCAGGCATCCAGCGGAGCCGCACGAGCCGTGTCAGCTCAGCCACCTACAGCCATTACCATCCCATTGATATTCCTGACATGTAGGGCCTTAGTGAAAGCTACATGATCCTCTGCCAGCGATAACGGAGAGGCAGCACGGCAGAGAATGACATTATGTAAGAGGTGGCCGCACAGAAGCGAAAGATCCACCTCGTGCTGGAGAAAAGAGCAACATATAAAAATAACATAAATCATCGGAAATTCAACGTTCAAGATAAGACATCATTATACCTGCGTAATGTTACACCCCACAGTCGCCATCTAGTGGAGCAAGAGATTGTGGCAGAGTAGTGATGAGCGAGTGTGCTGGGATAAGATGTTATCTGAGCATGCTCAGGTGCTAACAGAGTGTCTACGGCGAGCTCGAATTATATGTTCAAGTCCCCGCGACTGCATGCCTCATGGCTGTTAGGTAATCCCTGCATGTGTTGTGGCTGTCAAACAGCCATCAGACATGCAGCCGTGGCGACTCGAACATGTAATTCGAGCACGCTGAAGACACACTGTTAGCACCTGAGCATGCTCAGATAACACCTTGTCCAAACACGTTCGCTCAACACTATTACAGATCTATTGTTTCACTCTGGAACCTATCTATCTACCTATTCTATCTATCTATATATTCTATCTATCTATATATTCTATCTATCCATCTGTCTATTTTTCTATTATCTATCTATTATCTATATATCTGTTATCCATCTATCTATCTTACTATCTATCTTATCTATCTATCTATCTATCTATCTATCTATCTATCTATCTATCATCCATCTATTTTTCTTTCTATCTATCTATATATTATCTATCTATCTGTTATCCATCTATTTTTCTATCTATCTATCTATCTATCTATCTATCTATCTATCTATCTATCTATCTATCTATCTATCTATTATATCTATCCATCTGTCTATTTTTCTATTATCTATCTATTATCTATATATCTGTTATCCATCTATCTATCTTACTATCTATCTATCTATCTATCTATCTATCTATCTATCTATCTATCTATCTATCTATCTGTCTAGCTATCATCCCTAATCTATGTCTAGTTTTAAATCATTGCAGCTCTTATCCTTTGTAACAGATAAAATGATTTTTGTTTAATAAATTATCAAGAAAGGCTCCATTTCAACACAATGTTACAGTAGGTAATCCATATTCAGGACAATGGTGTTTTTAGATAATTGTCAATCAAACAATATTTTGGATTCATCTTTTCAGTTTAGTATGAAGAATACTCATGGTATTGCTCACCTCTTCTTCTCCAATCCTTCTTCCAGATGTCCCAAACAGTTTGAATGGAGGTTTGATCAGAGAAAATAACTTTATCCCAGTCTTCTGAAGTCCAGTCCAGTCCTGAAGAAATATTCTTCTGTTGAAGCCCCTTCAAACTGTTTGAGATATCTGTAAGAATGATTGTCCGAATAAGAAAAGGTGAGCGATATGGATTTAAGATAGAAGGTCATATGAGTCGCCCACCAGGGCAGGGTACTCAGTATCAGGTCCGGTCGGCTATTAAAGGGGATGTCACGGTGGCTGCGATCCGGTCCGTGGCCCTGGGACTCACTGTAAAAGGGAACGGTCTTTAAAAGGGGAATTGTGAATAAGTCTGTCGTGACGCCAAATGTGGTGTTCGGTCAATAGGGGGACTGACGCTACTTTAAAGGGGTTCCCTGGGGGATGTTGTTGCAGCAATGATGGTGGCGCTTCCCACAGGTGAAGCGGGGTCCCCAGGGGTCTTAGAGTGTATGGTGATGATGGTGTTTGTCGGTCAATGAGTAAAGGATACAAGTAGTAAAGTCTTTACGTGGTTTACTGTAGTTGGCAGGCTATAGTCCAGGGTACCGGCAACAGGTACATTAGGAGTCCAGGCAGCCCAGAAACAAGTGGAATCCTCTTGGCAAGTCAGGTTGGAAGCCTTCCACTGCGCACTTGCTATAGTCCCTTGCTGTCTGTAATGTCCTAACAAGGTCCTGGTTCTTTCCCCTATCCTGGGACAGGTACCTGTGTGGTAGGCAGCTTGAGCCATTCCTTATGGGGTCTCTGCCCAGGCTTAATTTTGGGCAGTATACATGTAGTTCTGTGCCCTCCGGTTCTGCTAGGTGTCTTACAGTTCTCTCCAGCCTCGGGCTCCGGTACCCGGTTTCTGCGCTTTGGCTCCTCGGAGGCCCACTTACAGCCTCCTTGAGCCCTGAAATCTCTCCTCTGCTCCTTTCCTGTCTCTGTTCACTCTCAACTGATCTTGCTCCTCCTCAGACCAGGATCTTTATTCAGGGAAGCTACCCTAAAACAGGGTATTGAGCTCCCCCTCCTGGCCTGGATTCAGAAGGTATTGTGTGTGTGATTTACCTGCCAAACAGATCCCTCTTGTTTCCAGGCATAGCACAACCCTCCCCGAGAGGAAGGCAGCACTACTGTAGTACTCAAACTCCTGGGATGCCACACATAAAGCTCCTGTAGATGGAAGCATGTAAGGTTGTGTTTTGCTGAATCTGTAATATCACATTTTTAGGTGTTGGGTTTTGTCTCAGCACAGAATTACTTGATACACTGATGGACCTCAGAATCAGTTGAAAAGTTGCTTTGGTTCATTATGACTTGACTAATTAGGGTGAAATCTCATGGTGTCACTGTAAGAAGAGGGACAGTGCCACGGGTACCTTTCTTGTGCCTGGTCCGGAACTGTCGGGGCTGTCTCCTCTGTTGTCCGGGGGAAAGCATAAAAGACCGGACCAATCATTGCAGCCAGAATCAGGGGGCGTGGCTAAGATTTGGGGGATGCAGCATGCAGAAACAGGCAGATTCGATGGGAAGGGACAGCACACAGCGGGGGAAGGGAGTGCTTCGGCCCTCGAATATAGAGATAATGCAGACCCGCTCCCGAGCTTCCTCAGCACCGCTGCTAAAGACTGTGAGAAGAGATGTGCGGTGTGCTTGTTGGTCACCACAAAGCTAGGTGCTGAACATTCCGAGCTAGCGACCTGCCGTCTGCGCTCCGACTCACCAGTGTATATCCTCTGGGCCACGATGGGTTCGGACAGTGTAGTGGCTCCCACTCCTTCAGCCAAGTCAGAATATGGACTAAGGGCTCAGCAGAAGGTTCCTTGAGACCAACCTTGGCCACCAGAAGACGGATCATCGTTACCTGCTGGATTATATTGGACAAGCATTGCGCCAGCTGTGCCCGGTGCCATCTCCTGCTCTGGGACAACTACGTCGTGAAAAACGTCTGACAGGACAAGTTAACCCCCAAGAACTGTCAACACCTTTTTCCACTGTTTTTTAACCCCTGCATATTAACCTTAGTTTTGAACGGTGTACCTATCCTCTGTTAACCTTTTACCTCCCTGTGTGGAGTCCTAGAGTGTTAATTAAAATTGTTAACCCTTGCTCTGTCTCCTGTCCATCACTGCATCCCGCAACCTGCTCACACGACATCAGTGTAAAAAAAGCTCTGCTCACCAGTGGAGACCAATGGCTGCATAATACTCTGCTCACATGTCCCATATACCATTTCCGTTTGTCCGTTCTATTTAGAAAAGACAAAGGGAACAGATATAGGAAGTTGCCTCCTATCCCTGTGTGACAACACAGCATTTCATCTTAATTATCTAGACGTAAATTCAGGAGGCCAGGAGACATACGCTATTATCTTTATGTTGACCTTTGAGTTTATATGCTTTTCTTTGATTGGTCAAAAAATACACTATTGTTCATATGAGCCTTTAACATTAACTTTTGAGTTGAAGTTTGTTGTTACTTATTGTCTGTTATCTTGGATGGCAGGGATGCAGGGTAATTGAATAATAGATGTTTGCTAATATATTGATTACACATTGCACCAGGATAGCTAGTTTGTTGACCTGCAAAACAGAGAATAACGAACTATGCAGATTGATTAAATACTCAATCAATGAAAGTTAAACTCATCCCACCTCCCCTCTGACCTGTGGATGAGGACCTGAGCCACAGAAGTGGATATAAAAAGGGATTTTCTATCTTTCTAGGAGATTCAGAGACTCTTCACAAAATATCAGTCAGGAACACTCTACAGGACAGCAGCGAGGACATAATGGCTCCATCACGAAGACACAAATTTGACATTCTACAGGATGCCAGCTTAGGGGACCACGGCCCTAGCTGAAAGAATATAGATCTGCTCTCTGCTGGCTGAGGACAATAAGGCACCGTGCTAGCAGCAGTCCATTGCAGCAGCTAATAAGCTGAATAAGATTATTAAGAAGGCAAGCTCTGCTGTGGGCTGTAATCTGGACTCTTTTGGGGAGGTAGTGGAGAAAAGAACTCTGAAAAAGTGTATGGCAATTATGAACAATAATGCACATCCACTATATGAGCTATTCATGAGACAGAAGAGCACCTTCAGCAACCGGCTAATACTTCTGAGGTGTAAGAAGGAAAAATATAGGAAATCGTTTGTGCCAACTGCCATGGGAATGTACAACAATAACATTGGGGTTAAACCACCAATGTGAATGTCTACTTATTTCTCTACATTTCAGTTCACTTCACTCATTGTGTATGTCCTATTCTAATGTATAATGTATAATGTTCTTCTGTCAACTCCACTGTCATGTCAACTATGTAATTCTTTTATGATTTTTATGATTTAAGTTGTGCTGCTGTGACACTATAATTTCCCACGGGATCAATAAAGTGTATCGTATCGTATCGTATCAATTGGCCATCACTGAACCCATGGATACATTTGAGGAAGCCAGGATTTGTACCCATCTGTCACCCGAGCCTCATGGATACTTTTGGGGAAGCCAGGATTGGGACCCACCGGTCACCTGGCTCCATGTAGACATTCGGAAAAGTCAGGTTGTGACCATCCGGTCACCTGGCCAAGTTTAGCTTCCTAAACTTGTTGTTACCTCCTTTCTGTGGGTGTCACAGGTCGCAGTAGTCAGCACTGGAAGCACCGGAGTCACAGTTGGTCTAATAGCCACGAGTCAAAGGAAGGTTGTTGCTGTAATTTTGCATCTTGGGTATTTTCCATGGACTGTTCTATGTGTTATTGTCTGTTTGTATTACCACGCTATTTTACCCTCACCTTGTGTTGTCTGAGTAATATTATGCCCAAGATAAAAGTAGAGTGAGTGTTCAGTGAAATGAGCACTGGTCCATGCGGTCTCGGGCCAGCGGACTAGAGAACCTACTCACCCCCCATGTCCCCACACCCTTTGTCATATACAAGCAGAGGGACCCCTCTGATTTATATGATTTATATAGGGCACATCTGGTTTCTTGTTGCATTTTTTTAATACTAATTTTCAGCTGCATTTTACAGTACCAGCAAAGTCTATGAGATTTCTGAAATCTCATCCACACACATTGATTTTTTTGTCATCAAGTTTTTGTGCTTTGCTTGGTTTCTTGAACATAGAGCATGTCACTTCTTTCAGCGTTTTGTCAGCTTTTTTCACCCATTGACTTGAATGAATGATAAAAAAAATGCTGAAAGAAACGAACCAAAAACACAAGTATCTGGTTTTTCTGTGTTTTTTGTGCCAAAACTTGATTCTATAGGTCTTTTTTTTCCAACACAAAACTTTATCAGCATGCACAAAAGAAAAATCTAGCATGCCAAAATCGCCGCAAAAAAACACACCAGAAAATCCAAGGAAAATATGCTTTTTTTTCTACAGCTTCAGGTTTTGCTGCAGAAAAAAAAAATGCTGAAAAAATGCCTAGTGTGAACTTACCCTAAGAAAAAGTTCTGCTCACAGGATGAACATGTAGTCTCATGACAGGGAAGGGGTTAAAGCAGTTTCCGAGCACTTATGTGCAAATTAAGACATTAAAGGGATTGATCATGATTAGAAAATACACAGGTTGCAAGCAGTATTGTAGATTGGCGCCATTCACTTCTTTATAGTGGACTGGCTATAATGCATACAACCTGTGGACAGGTATGGTTCGTTTTTTTTTTCTTTTTAGAAACTGTGTTTTTCTAATCCCAACACTTAGGTGCCAGTGCCTTATATTGACTTATGGAGCTTTTCCTAATGCAGATGCAGTGCCACATTTGCTCATTGGTTGTATCTGGTAATGCAACTTAGCCTCAAATAAATGGAGCAAGACTACAAAACCAGATAAATCCTAAGAAAAAGTGTAAAAAGTGTGACGCTGCTTCTGGGAAAAATGAAGGCACTTTTCATAATCTCAGTTCCCTGATATAGTCATCATGGATCATAAAAATCCCACCAAGCTAAGTCGATGGCAGAATGCGCTCTATATATACATACACTGTAACTCTATATTAGATTTTCCGTCTCGGCGCAGCTGTTAATCTGCTTGTTGTGTCTTAAGGCTGCAATGCCCCCCCACCATAGAGGAGACAGAAGTCACACGTGACGTTGGCCTATCACGACTTTGCATGACGTCCCCGAGACTCGCTAATGCAGATAGACACCACAGTCTTAGGCCAGGAACGTTGCAAGAGAACACGAGGGGGAGAATAAAACCAGAAAATGTGAAATCAGGAGCTCAATCCAATGTATTCTGTAATTCATTTACATTCTCAATTGCTTCCTTTACTAATTTACATGACCGGGCGGCGGATGAGATAAAGGGCTTGTGAAAATGAAGGTCTGAATAGAGAGCAGAGATAAGGATTGCTCTGGAGCAGAATGATAATGGTCTTTACATATTGCCTAAGCAGCTTGTGTCTCTGATGACAGTTACGAAGGAGAATCGTTACCACATCCATCTTCTCCGTGAGTCCAGGAGATGGTGCAACATTTCTGCAAATGCCAGCCGGTCATTAAAGCAATGGCAAGGGGTGAGATTTTCCAGATGGTAAATCTGCAACATTCTATAGTAGCAAGGCTGTGTGTGATATCTGAAGAATTTTCATGCACATGCTGCAAAAAAAATTCCCTGACTAAATTGATCTGTGCT
Organism: Ranitomeya imitator; assembly: GCF_032444005.1. NCBI lineage: Eukaryota > Metazoa > Chordata > Amphibia > Anura > Dendrobatidae > Ranitomeya > Ranitomeya imitator. The sequence goes on along the minus strand of NC_091287.1, from coordinate 46,293,729 downwards.
CGGTGGTATTACCAGAGTCTGATGGGCTCTGATGCCAAATTTGGACCTATGCCTCCACCTGTATGTTGGTTAGATGTGTCGGCCGCAGTAGCATTTTAAATTGTGTAAAAACATCCATGTTTGCTCCCCCCATATAACAATGTTCCCCATCCTGGTTGTTTCCTGTAATAATCTCCCCCATTGTGGCCCCCATCTTGTAATGTCTCTCATCCTAGGCTCCTTCATGGTATAATGTCTGCAATACTGTCCCCATGTTATGTTATAATATTCCCTGTCCTGGCCATCTTCCTGGTTTAATGAAACCCAATCCTGGGCCACTTCCTGGTATAATTACCCCCATCCTGGTATAATGCCCCTATTCTGGGCCCCTTCTTTATATAATAGCCCCCATTCCTGGGCCCCTTCCTTGTATAATGTTCCTCATCCTGGTCCACTTCTTGGTATAATGCCTCCTCATTCTTGGCCCCTTTGGAACACCCACTAGAACCGTTGAGTACTCGGGCTGGGTCTGACGGTTCTTCTGGGGATTGTCACAGCAGCAGTGACCCAGTCCGTGGCCCTGGGCGTCCAATAAAATTAATAACATGAAGGGGAAATAAAGTCTATAGGGAGTTAGTTCGTGACGCCACCTGTGGTGTTCGGCAATGGATGGCCGACGCTGCTTAAGGCTGGGTTCACATTACGTTTCCCCAGTCCATTAGACGGACTGCATTACACCGCGGCATAACACGGTGTAACGCAGTCCGTTAACGCCGCCATTAAGCCCTATGTCGGACGCATCGCTAGCGTACGCCCAAAATGGGCGTGCGCTAGCGATGTGCCATCATTGAGTGACGGACCCTGGGATGCGGACTGCAGCTTTTCCGGGTCCATCACTGCTAGAGCAGATAGAGCATCTGCTAGCTCTATCTGCGCTAGCGCGATCACATTTCGGCACTTGCGTTAACGCAGCCCGTTTAACACATGTGTTGAATGGGCTGCTTTAAAGCAATGTGAACTTAACCTAAGGGGACTGCTGGGGCCAAAGGTGACACAGCTGGAATGGTTCTGCTCCCCACAAGTGGAGTGGGGCCCCAGGGATACCGGTATAGTTGGTAAGGGATCGTAGACAATGGGGTGCAGGACTGAGGGTGCAGGAAATGAGCGGAGGACACAAGGATTGCAGTTTCTTTTATCTTTACTAGTAAGTTGCAGGTGCAGTCTGGGGCACAAGTAACAGGTGATGATGGGGTCTGGGCAGCCTGGAAGCAACTTAGGATCCACCTATCCAGGTGGGTTTGTCGGCCTTCCTTCTGCGCTATTCTCTTAGGTCCTTGCTGCTTTAATATCTGCTCAAGTTGCTCTCCTGCGTCTTGCTTCTAACCTGTATGGCAGACAGCATGAGCCTATCAGGAGGGCTCCCTTTTCATTGGCAGCCCCGGTCTCTTGATCTGCTGCAGTGCCTCTTGGTGTTCAGTGTGACCAGGGAGCTTGCAGTTCCCTGCCCTCCAGATTCGGCTGTCGGGGCATACAGCACCCACACAGCCAAGGACTCTATTTTGTCAGTTGTCTCTGTATTTTGTCTCTGTTCTGGGCTGAGCTTGGTCACAGCTCCACTCCCCAGGTTCTTCTTGACTTCTCTCCTCTCCTCTCAGACATGACTAACTAACCCCACCTCCAGGCCAGAACTTATAGGGAAGCTCCCCTGAAACCCGGTGTTAGAACTCCCCCTTCTGGCCTGGAGTAGGAAAAGTGTTGGATGCTGGTTGTCCCTTTATTCCGGGACCCCTCCTTGTTTACAGACATGACATCACCTCCTGTGAGGGAGGCAATGCCACTGTGGCAACCGGACTCCTGGGGTGCCACACCTTCCCGATGTGATGCCACAGTATCATGTTCTGTCGCTGTGTTTCCACGCACACAAAAAAGATTCTTCTTACCTTCCTCTGCTCCTAATATGTGCAGCGTCTGCTTCTGTTGCCGGCATATGACTTCAGTGTGCCAGCATGGGCAGTGCATAATGTCACTGTCATGCGCTGATCGTGACTGCATGCCGACATCATCTAACAGCCTCTGATTAGCCGGCAGACTGTATTGAGGTGCAAGTAGCATGCAGGTCTTGGTGCTGCAATACCCTTCAGCTGAATGTGACCATAGGCACTGGCATTGGCGGGCTCCCTCCGGCATAGGCCCGCTCATGGTCACACCCTCTGCAGCCATGATCATTATGCCTTTGCCTGTGTTGTGGATTAGAACTCCTTTGAAACTCCATAGAAAACGTTTGCTGGAATTTGAAGAATATTAGTGACCTATAGGCCATTGTCCATGAAGAATGGGCTGTGATTTCTCAGAACTGCATCCAAAAGCTGGTTCTGGCTTTGCTTCATGTTTTAGGGCAGATTATAACAGCTAGAAGGGCAGCAGGTCATAACAGGTTGAAGTGTTTAACTAAAATTACTACAAATGCTTGTCATGAAGGGGTCTGTAGTCAGTAAATGTGGCATTTTGGTTGAATTTACAATTTTTTTGGCTCATTGCAAACAGTAGAAAATTTGTACATTTTGCTAGTAAAGCTAATTTTCAATGGGGTTTAAATTATTCTGATTGTAACAGTACCTGAAAATGCACATGAGAACATACCATACTGTAAAAAGAGTTAGTGTGAAAGCAGCTTTAGGTACTCTGTGCCAAATAGGACTATGTGTAAATAGTCCTAAAAGCAGCTTTAGGCACAGTTCACACCTGTGTTTTCTTAATTCTGTTGTTCTGCTATGTCACAGGAGCAAAGCAACAAAATTAGTGACAGAGGCCATATCTAATCTTCCACACTAAGTTAGCAACTTGCAATCCACCACTGTATCAGTGTCACGATTCCTCCGCTCAGTGAATTATTGTTCTATGGAAACTGTCTTGCTGAGCTGTCTGTCTTGATTGACAGCTTGATTGTCCAATTCTCTGATGGGCTTGCTGGGTTGTTGGTGCCTTGATTGACATTTCTGCTGTCCATTCTGTGACTGGGTCATGTGGGACTTTCTGCAGGTGTTCGGTGTTCTGGTAATCGCATAGCTACTTAACTGAGCTGTCTGCCCCTGATCCCTGCCTGAGGAAGTTTGTGCTTCTTGGTGAGTGTTAGCCTGATTCTGTTTCTCTGAGTTCTGATCTTCTGCTGCCTGACCCTTTGGACCATGTTCTGACTACCCCTTTGTCTTGTCCTTCGGCTTTTGCTCCGCTATCTCTTGTTATTGGCCCTGGATTGCGACCTGACTTACACCTTTGTCTTTTCCCTTGGTTATCTACGTACTCTTTCGGTATTGACCCCGTAAAGTCTGACTCTTCTGCCTCACAGCCTGTCCGTGAGTAGTGACTAGTGTCACAATCGGGGCGAATTTGTCCAACCCACAGCAGTCTCAGGACTACCACTCTGCTCCATCATTGTTCCCAACTATGCTCCCCTTTGAATCTCTCCCAGTTTCCCACTACTCTGTATCCATGTAACGTGGTGCGGGGTGATAGCTGCGGTCGAGGTACTAGTCTGTTGCGCCCCAGCACATTACATGAAAGTGGTGGTCCTGGTTTCATGTAACCGATGTTGCTGGTTTGCTAGGACCAGATGTTTTGAAATTCAATGAGCAAGACCACCATTCAAAAATAGACTTTTTACTGAACGGGAACTTGGTAGGGATTATAAAGCATTTTCCTCACAGATTCCTCCCTTATTTTGCTCTATTGTTCTCTATCTTCACCTTTCCTTCTTACTCTCTACTAGTCCTCTGTTTTCACTGTTTCTCGTTACTTCACCACAACTCAGCTCAACTTTGCAGTGTGTCATCCTTGTGTCCAATTTTACCATCAGTGTGGTCATCAGTGTTTTTCTGGTATGGATAAAGAGAGAATTAAATGAAAATGCTTCTCCTATACTGTGTCCATGTACTCTACGTGTTTTTTGTAGACCCATAGACTTGTAGTGACCCTTTTCATTCGTGCTGCCAGAAAAAAATGGACATGTTTCCCAGTGTTTTGCACAGACACAGGGTTCATGTAAAAAGACGGACATGTGCATGGCACCTTAGCTTACGATGGGTACGTTTGGTATCTCTGAAAAAAAACAGATGCTTCATGTACTGGAAACACAGACGTGTAAAGGAGGCTTCACAGTTATACATTACGGGTTTGCATAACTCAAAATTTGTACGCCCCCCGTGTGTGAGGCTAAATTAAGGTTTTACTACACAACATGCTCCATGGACTCGTTATTTACTGAACCCATAGACAAAGCCGACATTTGTTAGCTGAACCTCAAAAGGATCGAGGTCACCCAGCACAATAGAGATTACTGAAGGAATCCCAAACATTTCCAGCTACATTATTTGATTTTAAAGCTGCAGGTGATGTTTTCTTAGTTCTGTTTGTAATGTCCTCTGCTATGGATGAAGCAGTTTTACATTTGGGAACCTAAAGAGCTCTGCAGATTTGACCGACCCTCAGACTTTCTCATATACTGTGGTCAATGATCATACAATAACCATAATTCATAGTTATAGTCATAATAATCTCCCATTTTTGTACCATCCGAATGAAACGCATGGCTTTTGAGTTCCATACATGTTTTAGAGACAACCTACAGAATAATTTGCAACTGCGATCATTTTTTCATGGAAGGAATGACATTAAAAACCTGTAAAGAGCACAAGGGACAATAAATTATTATACAATATATACCCAAAGCATGGACTCTGCAAGAGCTTATAAGTGACCTGGGATGCTCTGTGTCTCCTGGCTATTTTCTATCATAGCCAGCATTAAATGGGTTGTCTTCTATTGGAAAACTCCAGCTTAATCAATACAGGAATCTAATTAAAACAAAAATAGTGTGTGCTCACCTCCCGCAGCGGCACCGCTCCTGCAATGTTGGTGTCGCTGTTCCCGGAGACAGACATGACTTGTGTTAAGTGCTCGCTGCAGCCACAGAGACCACTCTTTGGCTGCAGCTCAAAAATGTAACATCAGGGCTGACGTCCACACTAGTGAAATAGTGGCTGCCGCCAGTGTCATGTCACTCTCTAGAAACAGTGGCATTGACATCACAGTGCCGCTGCAGGAAGCGATTATACTCTGTTTTTATTTTAATTAAGGTCCTACATTGACTAAGATTTGGATTTATACAAGTCAATAATTTTTCAGCAATATGTGCTACAGTAGCTCTTCTGTTGGATCTGACCAGACACACTAGCATTAATGAGCTATGGGCTCCCACGACCGTGTCACAAATTATCCTGAAAACTTCATGCCGGAAATAGCCCACAAGACCTACCACTATGGAAACGCACTGATCTACTCAACTATCCATAACAATTTGGTGCTCTTTAATCCTTCTGCTTGCATATTTCCTGCTTCCAAATCAGCTTAAAGAACTGTCTACTTGCTGGATTTTATATCCAAACCTTTGAAAGGTGCCATTGGTTCAACAAAAGGGGTATTTCCAACCCAACATCCTATCCAAATACGTAGTAGGTGTAATAATTATAATAGTATCAAATACCTCCAATTAGAAATGTAGTATAGTTCTTCTGATTCACTATGTCACTTGCCCCATGTGCAGGGCATTGCAGTACCTTACAGTGCCTTGCAAAAGTATTTGGCCCCCTGGAACTTTTCACCCTTTTCCCACATATCATGCTGCTGTTCACAAACGATCTCCATCAAACCTCACTGAGCTCGAGCTGTTTGCCAAGGAAGAATGGGCAAGAATTTCAGTCTCTCGATGTACAAAACTGATAGAGACATACCCCAAGCAACTTGCTGCTTAACCCCTTCATGACCCAGCCTATTTTGACCTTAAAGACCTTGCCGTTTTTTGCAATTCTGACCAGTGTCCCTTTATGAGGTAATAACTCAGGAACGCTTCAACGGATCCTAGCGGTTCTGAGATTGTTTTTTCGTGACATATTGGGCTTCATGTTAGTGGTAAATTTAGGTCAATAAATTCTGCGTTTATTTGTGATAAAAACGGAAATTTGGCGAAAATTTTGAAAATTTCGCAATTTTCACATTTTGAATTTTTATTCTGTTAAACCAGAGAGATATGTGACACAAAATAGTTAATAAATAACATTTCCCACATGTTTACTTTACATCAGCACAATTTTGGAAACAAAATTTTTTTTTGTTAGGAAGTTATAAGGGTTAAAATTTGACCAGCGATTTGTCATTTTTACAACGAAATTTACAAAACCATTTTTTTTAGGGACCACCTCACATTTGAAGTCAGTTTGAGGGGTCTATATGGCTGAAAATACCCAAAAGTGACACCATTCTAAAAACTGCACCCCTCAAGGTACTCGAAACCACATTCAAGAAGTTTATTAACCCTTCAGGTGCTTCACAGCAGCAGAAGCAACATGGAAGGAAAAAATGAACATTTAACTTTTTAGTCACAAAAATTATCTTTTAGTAAGATTTTTTTTATTTTCCCAATGGTAAAAGGAGAAACTGAACCACGAAAGTTGTTGTCCAATTTGTCCTGAGTACGCTGATACCTCATATGTGGGGGTAAACCACTGTTTGGGCACATGGTAAGGCTCGGAAGGGAAGGAGCGCCATTTGACTTTTTGAATGAAAAATTATTTCCATCGTTAGCGGACACCATGTCGCGTTTGGAGAGCTCCTGTGTGCCTAAACATTGGCGCTCCCCCACAAGTGACCCCATTTTGGAAACTAGACGCCCCAAGGAACTTATCTAGATGCATAGTGAGCACTTTGAACCCCCAGGTGCTTCACAAATTGATCCGTAAAAATGAAAAAGTACTTTTTTTTCACAAAAAAATTCTTTTAGCCTCAATTTTTTCATTTTCACATAGGCAACAGGATAAAATGGATCCTAAAATGTGTTGGGCAATTTCTCCCGAGTACGCCGATACCTCATATGTGGGGGTAAACTACTGTTTGGGCACACGGCAGGGCTCGGAAGGGAAGGCGCGCCATTTGACTTTTTGAATGGAAAATTAGCTCCAATCATTAGCGGACACCATGTCACGTTTGGAGAGCCCCTGTGTGCCTAAACATTGGAGATCCCCCAGAAATGACCCCATTTTGGAAACTAGACCCCCAAAGGAACTAATCTAGATGTGTGGTGAGGACTTTGAACCCCCAAGTGCTTAACAGAAGTTTATAACGCAGAGCCACGAAAAAAAAAAAAAAAATATTTTCTCAAAAATGATCTTTTAGCCTGCAATTTTTTATTTTCCCAAGGGTAACAGGAGAAATTTGACCCCAAAAGTTGTTGTCCAGTTTCTCCTGAGTATGCTGATACCCCATATGTGGGGGTAAACCACTGTTTGGGCACATGCCGGGGCTCGGAAGTGAAGTAGTGACGTTTTGAAATGCAGACTTTGATGGAATGCTCTGTGGGCGTCACGTTGCGTTTGCAGAGCCCCTGATGTGGCTTAACAGTAGAAACCCCCCACAAGTGACCCCATTTTGGAAACTAGACCCCGAAAGGAACTTATCTAGATGTGTGGTGAGCACTTTGAACCCCCAAGTGCTTCATAGAAGTTTATAATGCAGAGCCGTGAAAATAATAAATATGTTTTCTTTCCTCAAAAATAATTATTTAGCCCAGAATTTCTTATTTTCCCAAGGGTTACAGGAGAAATTGGACACCAAAAGTTGTTGTCCAGTTTCTCCTGAGTACGCTGATACCCCATGTGTGGGGGTAAACCACTGTTTGGGCACACGTCGGGGCTCAGAAGGGAAGTAGTGACTTTTGAAATGCAGACTTTGATGGAATGGTCTGCGGGCGTCACATTGCGTTTGCAGAGCCCCTGGTGTGCCTAAACAGTAGAAACCCCCCACAAGTGACCCCATTTTAGAAACTAGACCCCCCAAGGAACTTATCTAGATATGTGGTGAGCACTTTGAACCCCCAAGTGCTTCACAGACGCTTACAACGCAGAGCCGTGAAAATAAAAAATCATTTTTCTTTCCTCAAAAATGATGTTTTAGCAAGCATTTCTTTATTTTCACAAGGGTAACAGGAGAAATTGGACCCCAGTAATTGTTGCGCAGTTTGTCCTGAGTATGCTGGTACCCCATATGTGGGGGTAAACCACTGTTTGGGTGCACGTCGAGGCTCGGAAGTGAGGGAGCACCATTTGACTTTTTGAATACAAGATTGGCTGGAATCAATGGTGGCGCCATGTTGCGTTTGGAGACCCCCTGATGTGCCTAAACAGTGGTAACCCCTCAATTCTAACTCCAACACACCCCTAACCCTTATCCCAACTGTAGCCGTAACCCTATTCACAACCCTAACCCCAACACACCCGTAACCCCAACACACCCCTAACCCTAACCACAACCCTAATTCCAACCCAACCCTAGCCCTAAGGCTATGTGCCAACGTTGCGGATTCGTATGAGATTTTTCAGCACCATTTTTGAAAAATCCGCGGGTAAAAGGCACTGCGTTTTACCTGCGGATTTACCGCGGATTTCCAATGTTTTTTGTCCGGATTTCACCTGCGGATTCCTATTGAGGAACAGGTGTAAAACGCTGCGGAATCCGCACAAAGAATTGACATGCTGCGGAAAATACAACGCAGCGTTCCCGCGCGGTATTTTCCGCACCATGGGCACAGCGGATTTGGCTTTCCATATGTTTACATGGTACTGTAAACCTGATGGAACACTGCTGCGGATCCGCAGCGGCCAATCCGCACCGTGTGCACATAGCCTAATTCTAAAGGTATGTGCACACGCTGCGGAAAACGCTGCGGATCCGCAGCAGTTTCCCATGAGTTTACAGTTCAATGCAAATCTATGGGAAACAAAAATCGCTGTACACATGCTGCGGAAAAACTGCACGGAAACGCAGCGGTTTACATTCCGCAGCATGTCACTTCTTTCTGCGGATTCCGCAGCGGTTTTACAACTGCTCAAATAGAAAATCGCTGTTGTAAAACCGCATTGAAATGCGCAGAAAAAACATGGTAAATCCGCCATAAATCCGCAGCGGTTTAGCACTGCGGATTTATCAAATCCGCAGCGGAAAAATCCGCAGAGGACCAGAATACGTGTGCACATACCGAAACCCTAACCCTAACCCTACCCCTAACCCTACCCCTAACCCTAACCCTACCCCTAACCCTAACCCTAACCCTAACCCTAGTTCTTACCCCAACCTTAGTGGAAAAAGAAAAAATTATTTTTTTTATTGTCCCTACCTATGGGGGTGACAAAGGGGGGGGGGGTCATTTACTTTTTTTTTTTATTTTGATCACTGAGATAGGTTATATCTCAGTGATCAAAATTCACTCTGGAACGAATCTGCCAGCCGGCAGATTCGGCGGGCGCACTGCACATGCGCCCGCCATTTTGGAAGATGGCGGCGCCCAGGAAAGAAGACGGACGGTCCCCGGGAGGCCAGGTAAGTATAAGGGGGGGAGATCAGGGCACGGGGGGGGCGTCGGAGCACGGGGGGGAGGATCGGAACACGGGGGGGGTGGATTGGAGCACAGAGTGGGGGATCGCTGTGCGGGCGGGTGAATCGGAGCACGGGGGGGAATCGCTGTGCGGGGGGGGGGGGGGGATCGCTGTGCGGGGGGGGATCGGAGTGCGGGGGGGTTTGATTGGAGCACGGGGGGTGTGATTGGAGCACGGGGGGAGCGGGCAGGAGGACGGGGGAGCGGAACACAGGACCGAGGGGAGCAGACCACAGATCGGGGGGCTGGGGGGGCGATCGGAGGAGTGGGGTGGGTGCACATTAGTGTGTCCAGCCATGGCCGATGATATTGCAGCATCGGCCATGGCTGGATTGTAATATTTCACCATTTTTTAGGTGAAATATTACAAATCGCTCTGATTGGCAGTTTCACTTTCAACAGCCAATCAGAGCGATCGTAGCCACGAGGGGGTGAAGCCACCCCCCTGGGCTAAACTACCACTCCCCCTGTCCCTGCAGGCCGGGTGAAATGGGAGTTAACCCTTTCACCCGATCTGCAGGGACGCGATCTTTCCATGACGCATATGCTGCGTCATGGGTCGGAATGGCACCGACTTTCATGACGCAACGTATGCGTCAAAGGTCGGGAAGGGGTTAATCGCAGCAAAAGGTGGCGCAACAAAGTATTAAGTTAAAGGGGCCGAATAATATTGCACGCCCCACTTTTCAGTTTTTGAATTTCCACAAAAATTTAAAATAACCAATAAATTTTGTTCAACTTCACAATTGTGTTCCACTTGTTGTTGATTCTTCACCAAAAATTTACATTTGGTATCTTTATGTTTGAAGCATGATATGTGGGAAAAGGTTGAAAAGTTCCAGGGGGCCGAATGCTTTCGCAAGGTTCTGTAGGCATCCACGGTCCTTTCATATTTTGAGAGTTAGTTAGTTACTGGTCTGAACTAGAGATGGGTGAACATGAGTAAATATTTGGCATCCGTACTGGATACCTACTGTTCGGGGAACAGACACTGAACACGGACTTCACCAGGAAGTCCATGTCACTGTTCAGGTTCTGCCCCAGAACACCAGGTGTTAGTCGTGCTGTCATGCACATGACAGTGCGGCAAACACCGCTTCCGATCGGCGGTAAAATCATTAGCGCCGGGTCAGACAACCGTGGTTCCCACACTGTCAAATGACAGCATGAGCCCGCAGCTATGATCGGGGGTATAAAGTTTACCTCTGGTCATTGGTGTTAGCTGATGGGACTACTGCTCCCATCAGCTGGCACCTGCTGCCGCTAATAACAGTGAGAGCAGGAGTGGCTGATGGGAGTATTCATTTAAATAAATAAGAGTTAAAAAAAACGACGTGGGTTCCTCTGTGTTTTTGATAACCAGCTAGGCAAAACTGACAGCTGGGGACTGCAACAGTTTTTTAAATTTAATTATTTAAATAACTAAAAAATACGACATGGGAACCCCTCTTTTTTGATAACCAGCTTTGTTGAAGCTGACAGGATGTTGGGGTTTGGAATAGCTCTTTAATGTTATTCAGTGTTACTGATTTTACTGTTATTACTGTTGACGTTTGTTGGGATATCTAAGCTATGTCTAAAAAGTCAGACTGTTCTGGAGCGGGATGCTCCATGTGAACATAGCCTAAGGCTAGGGGGTTTGAGACAATGAAAGTTGCTCTCCAAGAGCAATGTTGCATTTACAGTAGGTGTTCATTCTTAATTAAATTAGCGTTCTCTTTTTTACATTTATTTTTCACCTTGGTATTTATTCTAGTTGGAATTAAAAAAAATATACATGCCAATTAAAAATGTTTTTAAGTGGCCACAGAAAGAGAACTGTGATGTAAAATGGACAAATCTATGGAAAAAAAAAGAAATAGATGCATTTAATGAATACAATTGTGCTGTAATTATGGGGTTCCTGCTAACCATTAAATCACAGCAAGAAATGTTCTATAGCTTATTTAAAGTGCCCGGTAAAACATGTCTGGACAACGCTGATGATGTAGAAGTAGGGAAATAACACAATACTCACAGTTCTGTGATCTGGAAAAATGTATCTGTAACACACTTCAAAGTGTTTTTTAATTAAAGGTTTGGTTGGTTTCAACAGAAAAACCCCTTTAGGTATCGGAATTACAGCGTGTGATTTGTTCTGCAAGAATCCGTATATTGCAATTAATTACAGACAACTATGTTGGTACATAGCAATGGCAAGATAACTGGTGTCTGAGCTGCATCCAATCTCAGAAAGTAAAATACAGGTGCTTCTCACAAATCTAGAATATCATAATAAAGTTAATTTATTTCAGTTCTTCATTACAAAATGTGAAAAACTCATATATTATGTAGACTCATTACAAATGAGAATGAAATTTCCATCTCCAAAAAGCTTGTTGGCAGAGGGAAGCATGAAGTGCTCTAAAATTTCCTGGTAGACGCCTGCGCTGACTTTGGTCTTGATAAAACACAGTGAACCTACACCAGCAGATGACATGGCTCCCCAACCATCACTGATTGTGGAAACTTCACACTAGACCTCCAGCAGCTTGGATTGTGGCCTCTCTACTCTTCCTCCAGACTCTGGGACCTTGATTTCCAAATGAAATGCAAAATGTACTTTCATCTGTAAACAACACCTTGGACCACTGAGCAACAGTCCAGTTCTTTTTCTCCTTGGCCCAGGTAAGACACTGCTGGCGTTGTCTATTGGTAATGAGTGGCTTGACACAAGGAATGTGACACTTGTAGCCCATGTCCTGGATACGTCTGTGTGTGGTGGCTCTTGAAGCAATGACTCCAGCAGCAGCTCACTCCTTGTGAATCTCCCCCAAATTTTTGAATTACCTTTTCTTAAAAATCCTGTCAAAACTGCGGTTATCCCGGTTGCTTGTGCACCTTTTTCTACCACACTTTTTCCTTCCACTCAACGTTCCATTAATATGCTTGGATACAGCATTCTGAAAACAGCCAGCTTATTTAGCAATGACCTTTTGTGGCTTACCCTCTTTGTGGAGTGTGTCAGTGACTGCCTTCTGAGCATCTGTCAAGTCAGCAGTCTTCTCCATGATTGTGGAGCTACTGACACAGACTAAGGGACCTTTTTAAACGCTTAGGAAGCCTTTGCAGGTGTTTTTTGTTAATTATTCTAATTTACTGATATAATGACTTTGGGGTTTTCATTGGCTGTAAGCCGTAATCATCAATATTAACGGAAATAAGCATTGAAATAGATCACTCTGTTTGTAATGACGCCATATAATATGAGTTTCACTTTTTGTATTAAAGAACTAAAATAAATTAACTTTTGATGATATTCTAATTTTGTCAGAAGCACCTGTGTATGGATATACAGTACAGACCAAAAGTTTGGACACACCTTCTCATTTAACCCCTTTACACCCAAGGGTGGTTTGCACGTTATGGACCGGGCCAATTTTTACAATTCTGACCACTGTCCCTTTATGAGGTTATAACTCTGGAACGCTTCAATGGATCCTGGTGATTCTGACATTGTTTTCTCGTGACATATTGTACTTCATGATAGTGGTAAAATTTATTTAATATTACCTGCGTTTATTTGTGAAAAAAACGGAAATTTGGCGAAAATTTGGAAAATTTTGCAATTTTCCAACTTTGAATTTTTATGCAATTAAATCACAGAGATATGTCACACAAAATACTTAATAAGTAACATTTCCCACATGTCTACTTTACATCAGCACAATTTTTGAACCCAAATTTTTTTTTTGTTAGGGAGTTATAAGGGCTAAAAGTTGACCAGCAATTTCTCATTTTTACAACACCATTTTTTTTTTTAGGGACCACATCTCATTTGAAGTCATTTTGAGGGGTCTATATGATAGAAAATACCCAAGTGTGTTGTGAATTCTGTGGCCAAGCTCCCTCCTGTGGTCGAGAGTGGTACTTCGGCTGGTTCTGTCTATGAGCTTCCTTTGGTGGATGAGAGTGGTACTGCGGCTTCTGAGTTTCCTTCCTCAGGTGATGAGGTTAAGTCGTTAGGTGCTGCTCTATTTAACTCCACCTGGTGCTTTGATCCTGGCCTCCAGTCAATGTTCTAGTATTGGTCTTGCTTCCTCCTGTATCGTTCCTGTGGCCTGTCTATCCTGCATAAGCTAAGTTTTGCTTGTGTTATTTTTGCTTGCTATTTTTTCTGTTCAGCTTGCTTTATTGGTTTTTCTTGCTTGCTGGAAGCTCTGAGACGCAGAGGGAGCGCCTCCGTACCGTTAGTCGGTGCGGAGGGTCTTTTTGCCCCTCTGCGTGGTTGTTTGTAGGTTTTTGTGTTGACCGCAAAGCTATCTTTCCTATCCTCGGTCTATTCAGTAAGTCGGGCCACACTTTGCTAAATCTATTTCATCTCTGTGTTTGTATTTTCATCTTACTCACAGTCATTATATGTGGGGGGCTGCCTTTTCCTTTGGGGAATTTCTCTGAGGCAAGGTAGGCTTATTTTTCTATCTTCAGGGCTAGTTAGTTTCTCAGGCTGTGCCGAGTTGCATAGGGAGCGTTAGGCGCAATCCATGGCTACCTCTAGTGTGGTGTGTTAGGATTAGGGATTGCGGTCAGCAGAGTTCCCACGTCTCGGAGCTCGTCATATGTTTTTGGTAATTGTCAGGTCACTTTGTGTGCTCTGAACTTCAATGTCCATTTTGGTTCTGAATTACCTGTTCATAACAGTACTGGAGGCCCAAAGTACTAATGCTTCTCAATAGAGGGAAAAGAGAAGTTCTGAGACCATTTTTTTTTCTTTGCACTGTGTTCTGTCTTTCTCTTCCCCTTTACATCAGGGTGATTCAGAACACAGGTGTGGACATGGACATTCAAGGTCTGTTCTCTTTGATGGATAATCTCGCTACAAATGTACGGAATATTCAAGATTTACTAGTTCAGAATCCTATGTTAGAACCTAAGATTCCTAGTCCTGAGTTATTTTCTGGAGATAGAGCAAAGTTTTTGAATTTTAAAAATAATTGTAAACTATTTCTGGCTTTGAAATCCCGCTCCTCTGGTGACCCAGTACAACAAGTTAAGATCATTATTTCTTTATTATGTGGCGACCCTCAAGACTGGGCATTTTCCCTTGCGCCAGGAGATCCTGCATTATGTAATATTGATGCGTTTTTTCTGGTGCTCGGATTGCTGTACGACGAACCTAATTCAGTGGATCAGGCAGAGAAAAATTTGCTGGCTCTGTGTCAGGGTCAGGATGAGATAGAGATTTATTGTCAGAAGTTTAGAAAGTGGTCCGTGCTCACTCAATGGAATGAATGTGCGCTGGCAGCTATTTTCAGAAAGGGTCTCTCTGAAGCCCTTAAGGATGTCATGGTGGGATTTCCTATGCCCGCTGGTCTGAATGAGTCTATGTCTTTGGCCATTCAGATCGGTCGACGCTTGCGCGAGCGTAAATCTGTGCACCATTTGGCGGTATTATCTGAGCATGAACCTGAGCCTATGCAGTGCGATAGGACTTTGACCAGAGCTGAACGGCAAGAACACAGACGTCAGAATGGGCTGTGTTTCTACTGTGGTGATTCCACTCATGCTATCTCCGATTGTCCTAAGCGCACTAAGCGGTTCGCTAGGTCTGCCACCATTGGTACGGTACAGTCGAAATTTCTTTTGTCCATTACTTTGATCTGCTTTTTGTCTTCCTATTCTGTCATGGCATTTGTGGATTCAGGCGCTGCCCTGAATTTGATGGACTTGGAGTTTGCTAGGCGCTGTGGGTTTGTCTTGGAGCCCTTGCAGTGTCCTATTCCATTGAGAGGAATTGATGCTACGCCTTTGGCCAAGAATAAGCCTCAGTATTGGACCCAGCTGACCATGTGCATGGCTCCTGCGCACCAGGAGGATGTTCGCTTTCTGGTGTTGCATAATCTGCATGATGTGGTCGTGTTGGGGTTGCCATGGCTACAAGTCCATAACCCAGTATTAGATTGGAAATCTATGTCTGTGTCCAGCTGGGGTTGTCAGGGGGTACATGGTGATGTTCCATCTCTGTCTATCTCATCATCCACCCCTTCTGAGGTCCCAGAGTTCTTGTCTGATTACCGGGATGTATTCGATGAGCCCAAGTCCAATGCCTTACCTCCGCATAGGGATTGTGATTGTGCTATCGATTTGATTCCTGGTAGTAAGTTTCCTAAGGGTTGACTGTTTAATTTATCTGTACCTGAGCACGCCGCTATGCGGAGTTACGTGAAGGAGTCTTTGGAGAAGGGTCATATTCGCCCGTCATCGTCGCCATTGGGAGCAGGGTTCTTTTTTGTGGCCAAGAAGGATGGTTCGCTGAGACCTTGTATTGATTACCGCCTTCTGAATAAAATTACGGTCAAATTCCAGTACCCCTTGCCGCTGCTGTCTGATTTGTTTGCTCGGATTAAGGGGGCTAGTTGGTTCACCAAAATAGATCTTCGTGGTGCGTATAATCTTGTGCGTATTAAACGGGGCGATGAATGGAAAACAGCATTTAATACGCCCGAAGGCCATTTTGAGTACCTGGTTATGCCATTCGGACTTTCTAATGCTCCATCAGTGTTTCAGTCCTTTATGCATGACATCTTCCGAGAGTACCTGGATAAATTCCTGATTGTATACTTGGATGATATTTTGGTCTTCTCGGATGATTGGGAGTCTCATGTGAAGCAGGTCAGAATGGTGTTCCAGGTCCTGCGTGCTAATTCTTTGTTTGTGAAGGGGTCAAAGTGTCTCTTTGGTGTTCAGAAGATTTCATTTTTGGGGTTCATTTTTTCTCCTTCTACTATCGAGATGGACCCTGTTAAAGTTCAGGCCATTTATAATTGGACTCAGCCAACATCTCTGAAGAGTCTGCAGAAGTTTCTGGGCTTTGCTAATTTTTATCGTCGCTTCATCGCTAATTTTTCTAGCATTGCTAAACCGTTGACTGATTTAACCAAAAAGGGTGCTGATGTGGTCAATTGGTCTTCTGCTGCTGTGGAAGCTTTTCAGGAGTTGAAGCGTCGTTTTTCTTCTGCCCCTGTGTTGTGCCAACCAGATGTTTCGCTTCCGTTCCAGGTCGAGGTTGATGCTTCCGAAATTGGAGCAGGGGCTGTTTTGTCGCAGAGAAATTCTGATTGCTCGGTGATGAAACCATGCGCCTTCTTTTCCAGGAAATTTTCGCCTGCTGAGCGAAATTATGATGTTGGCAATCGAGAGTTGCTAGCCATGAAATGGGCATTCGAGGAGTGGCGTCATTGGCTTGAAGGAGCTAAGCATCGCGTGGTGGTCTTGACTGATCACAAAAACTTGACTTATCTCGAGTCTGCCAAACGGTTGAATCCTAGACAGGCTCGTTGGTCGCTGTTTTTCTCCCGTTTTGACTTTGTGGTTTCGTACCTTCCGGGCTCTAAAAATGTGAAGGCGGATGCCCTGTCTAGGAGTTTTGTGCCCGATTCTCCGGGTTTGTCTGAGCCGGCGGGTATTCTCAAAGAGGGGGTAATTTTGTCTGCCATCTCCCCTGATTTGCGGCGGGTGCTGCAAAAATTTCAGGCTAATAGACCTGACCGTTGCCCAGCGGAGAAACTGTTTGTCCCTGATAGGTGGACGAAGAAAGTTATCTCTGAGGTTCATTGTTCGATGTTGGCTGGTCATCCTGGAATCTTTGGTACTAGAGATTTTGTGGCTAGATCCTTTTGGTGGCCGTCTCTGTCGCGGAATGTGCGTTCTTTTGTGCAGTCCTGTGGGATTTGTGCTCGGGCTAAGCCCTGCTGCTCTCGTGCCAGTGGGTTGCTTTTGCCCTTGCCGGTCCCGAAGAGGCCTTGGACACATATCTCTATGGATTTTATTTCGGATCTCCCCGTCTCTCAAAGAATGTCGGTCATTTGGGTGGTTTGTGATCGCTTCTCTAAGATGGTCCATTTGGTGCCCTTGTCTAAATTGCCTTCCTCCTCTGATTTGGTGCCGTTGTTTTTCCAGCATGTGGTTCGTTTACATGGCATTCCAGAGAACATCGTTTCTGACAGAGGTTCCCAGTTTGTTTCGAGGTTTTGGCGAGCCTTTTGTGCTAGGATGGGCATTGATTTGTCTTTTTCCTCGGCTTTCCATCCTCAGACAAATGGCCAGACTGAACGAACCAATCAGACCTTGGAAACATATCTGAGATGTTTTGTTTCTGCTGATCAGGATGATTGGGTGTCCTTTTTGCCTTTGGCTGAGTTCGCCCTTAATAATCGGCCAGCTCGGCTACTTTGGTTTCGCCGTTTTTCTGCAATTCTGGGTTCCACCCTCGTTTCTCTTCAGGGCAGGTTGAGTCTTCGGACTGTCCTGGTGTGGATACTGTGGTGGATAGGTTGCAGCAGATTTGGACTCATGTAGTGGACAATCTGACCTTGTCCCAGGAGAAGGCTCAACGTTTCGCTAACCGCAGGTGCTGTGTGGGTCCCCGACTTCGTGTTGGGGATTTGGTTTGGTTGTCATCTCGTTATATTCCTATGAAGGTTTCCTCTCCTAAATTTAAGCCTCATTTCATTGGTCCATATAGGATTTCTGAGGTCCTTAATCCTGTGTCTTTTCGTTTGACTCTTCCAGCTTCTTTTTCCATCCATAACGTGTTCCATAGGTCATTGTTGCGGAGATACGTGGCACCTGTGGTTCCATCTATTGATCCTCCTGCTCCGGTTTTGGTTGAAGGGGAATTGGAGTATATAGTGGAGAAGATTTTGGATTCTCGTGTTTCGAGACGGAAACTCCAGTATCTGGTTAAGTGGAAAGGTTATGGTCAGGAAGATAATTCCTGGGTCTTTGCCTCTGATGTCCATGCTGCCGATCTGGTTCGTGCCTTTCATGTGGCTCATCCTGGTCGGCCTGGGGGCTCTGGTGAGGGTTCGGTGACCACTCCTCAAGGGGGGGGGGTACTGTTGTGAATTCTGTGGCCAGGCTCCCTCCTGTGGTCGAGAGTGGTACTTCGGCTGGTTCTGTCTATGAGCTTCCTTTGGTGGATGAGAGTGGTACTGCGGCTTCTGAGTTTCCCTCCTCAGGTGATGAGGTTAAGTCGTTAGGTGCTGCTCTATTTAACTCCACCTGGTGCTTTGATTCTGGCCTCCAGTCAATGTTCTGGTATTGGTCTTGCTTCCTCCTGGATCGTTCCTGTGGCCTGTCTATCCTGCATAAGCTAAGTTTTGCTTGTGTTATTTTTGCTTGCTATTTTTTCTGTCCAGCTTGCTCTATTGGTTTTTCTTGCTTGCTGGAAGCTCTGAGACACAGAGGGAGCACCTCCGTACCGTTAGTCGGTGCGGAGGGTCTTTTTGCCCCTCTGCGTGGTTGTTTGTAGGTTTTTGTGTTGACCGCAAAGCTATCTTTCCTATCCTCGGTCTATTCAGTAAGTCGGGCCTCACTTTGCTAAATCTATTTCATCTCTGTGTTTGTATTTTCATCTTACTCACAGTCATTATATGTGGGGGGCTGCCTTTTCCTTTGGGGAATTTCTCTGAGGCAAGGTAGGCTTATTTTTCTATCTTCAGGGCTAGTTAGTTTCTCAGGCTGTGCCGAGTTGCATAGGGAGCGTTAGGCGCAATCCACGGCTACCTCTAGTGTGGTGTGTTAGGATTAGGGATTGCGGTCAGCAGAGTTCCCACGTCTCAGAGCTCGTCCTTTGTTTTTGGTAATTGTCAGGTCACTTTGTGTGCTCTGAACTTCAATGTCCATTGTGGTTCTGAATTACCTGTTCATAACACAAATGTGACACCATTATAAAAACTGCACCCCTCAAGGTGCTCAAAACCACATTCAAGAAGTTTATTAACCCTTCAGGTGTTTCACAGGAATTTTTGGAATGTTTAAATAAAAATGAACATTTAACTTTTTTTCACAAAAAAGTTATTTCAGCTCCAATTTGTTTTATTTTACCAAGGGTAACAGGAGAAAATGGACCCCAAAAGTTGTTGTACAATTTGTCCTGAATACGCTGATTCCCCATATGTGGGGTTAAACCACTGTTTGGGCGCATGGGAGAGCTCGGAAGCGAAGGAGGGCAATTTGACCTTTCAATGCAAAATTGACAGGAATTGAGATGGGACGCCATGTCGCGTTTGAAGAGCCCCTGATGTGCCTAAACAGTGGAATCCCCCACAAGTGACACCATTTTGGAAAGTAGACTCCCTACAGAACTCATCTAGAGGTGTGGTGAGCACTTTGACCCACCAAGTGCTTCACAGAAGTTCATAATGCAGAACCGTAAAAATAAAAAATCATATTTTTTCACAAAAATCATCTTTTTGCTCCCAATTTTATATTTTCCCAAGGGTAAGATAAGAAATTGGACCCCAAAAGTTGTTGTATAATTTGTCCTGAGTACGGTGATACCCCATATGTGGCGGTAAACCACTGTTTGGGCGCATGGGAGAGCTCGGAAGGGAAGGAGCGCCGTTTGACTGTTCAATGCAAAATTGACAGGAATTGAGATGGGACGCCATGTTGCGTTTGGAGAGCCACTGATGTGCCTAAACATTGAAACCCCCCACAAGTGACACCATTTTGGAAAGTAGACTCCCTACAGAACTTATCTAGAGGTGTGGTGAGCACTTTGACCCACCAAGTGCTTCACAGAAGTTTATAATGCAGAACCGTAAAAATAAAAAATCATATTTTGTCACAAAAATTATCTTTTTGCCCCCAATTTTTTATTTTCCCAAGGGTAAGAGAAGAAATTGGACCCCAAAAGTTGTTGTACAATTTGTCCTGAGTACGCTGATACTCGGAAGGGAAGGAGCATCATTTGGATTGCAGACTTAGATGGAATGGTCTGCAGGCATCACATTGCGTTTGCAGAGCCCCTGATGTACCTAAACAGTAGAAACCCCCCACAAGTGACCCCATATTGGAAACTAGACCCCTCACGGAACTTATCTAGATGTGTTGTGAGAACTTTAAACCCCCAAGTGTTTCACTACAGTTTATAACGCAGAGCCGTGAAAATAAAAAAATCCTTTTTTTTCCCACAAAAATTATTTTTTAGCCCCCAGTTTTGTATTTTCCCAAGGGTAACAGGAGAAATTGGACCCCAAAATTTGTTGTCCAATTTGTCCTGAGTACGCTGATACCTGATATGTTGGGGTAAACCCCTGTTTGGGCACACGGGAGAGCTCGGAAGGGAAGGAGCACTGTTTTACTTTTTCAACGCAGAATTGGCTGTAATTGAGATCGGACGCCATGTCGCATTTGGAGAGCCCCTGATGTGCCTAAACAGTGGAAACCCCCCAATTATAACTGAAACCCTAATCCAAACACACCCCTAACCCTAATCCCAACAGTAACCCTAACCACACCTCTAACCCAGACACACCCCTAACCCTAATCCCAACCCTATTCCCAACCGTAAATGTAATCCAAACCCTAACTTTAGCCCTAACCCTAGCCCTAACCCTAGCCCTAACCCTAGCCCTTACCTTAGCCCTAACCCTAGCCCTAACCCTAGCCCTAGCCCTAATGGGAAAATGGAAATAAATACATTTTTTTAATTTTTCCCTAACTAAGGGGGTGATGAAGGGGGGTTTGATTTACTTTTATAGCGGGTTTTTTAGCGGATTTTTATGATTGGCAGCCGTCACACACTGAAAGACGCTTTTTATTGCAAAAAATATTTTTTGCGTTACCACATTTTGAGAGCTATAAGTTTTCCATATTTGAGTCCACAGAGTCATGTGAGGTTTTGTTTTTTGCGGGATGAGTTGACGTTTTTATTGGTAACATTTTCGGGCACGTGACATTTTTTAATCGCTTTTTATTCCGATTTTTGTGAGGCAGAATGACCGAAAACCAGCTATTCATGAATTTCTTTTGGGGGAGGCGTTTATACCGTTCCGCGTTTGGTAAAATGGATAAAGCAGTTTTATTCTTCGGGTCAGTACGGTTACAGCAATACCTCATTTATATTATTTTTTTTATGTTTTGGCGCTTTTATACGATAAAAACTATTTTATAGAAAAAATAATTATTTTGGCATCGCTTTATTCTGAGGACTATAACTTTTTTATTTTTTTGGTGATCATGCTGTATGGCGGCTCGTTTTTTGCGGGACAAGATGACGTTTTCAGCGGTACCATAGTTATTTATATCCTGCTTTTTGATCGCGTGTTATTCCACTTTTTGTTCGGCGGTATGATAATAAAGCGTTGTTTTTTGCCTCGTGTTTTTTTTTTTTTTTTTCTTACGGTGTTTACTGAAGGGGTTAACTAGTGGGCCAGTTTTATAGGTCGGGTCGTTACGGACGTGGCGATACTAAATATGTGTACTTTTATTGTTTTTTTTTTTAATATTTAGATAAAGAAATGTATTTATGGGAATAATATATATATTTTTTTCATTATTTATGAATTTTTTTAGAATTTTTTTTTTACACATTTGGAAATTTTTTTTAAACTTTTTTACTTTGTCCCAGGGGGGGACATCACAGATCGGTGATCTGACAGTTTGCACAGCACTCTGTCAGATCACCGATCTGACTTGCAGCACTGCAGGCTTCACAGTGCCTGCTCTGAGCAGGCTCTGTGAAGCCACCTCCCTCCCTGCAGGACCCGGATGCCGCGGCCATCTTGGATCCGGGGCCTGCAGCGAGGAAGGAGGTAGGAGACCCTCACAGCAATGCGATCACATCGCGTTGCTGCGGGGGTCTCAGGGAAGCCCGCAGGGAGCCCCCTCCCTGCGCGACGCTTCCCTGCACCGCCGGCACATCGCGATCTTGTTTGATCGCGGTGTGCCGGGGGTTAATGTGGCGGGGGTGGTCCGTGACCGCTCCTGGCACATTGTGCCGGATGTCAGCTGCAATAGGCAGCTGACACTCGGCCGCGCTCCCCGCGTGAGCGCGGCCGATTGCTATGACGTACTATCCCGTCGAGGGTCAGATAGGCCCAGGGCACCTCAACGGGATAGTACGTCTAAGGTCAGAGAGGGGTTAAAGATTTTTCTGCATTTTCATGACTATGAAAATTGTACATTCCTACTGAAGGCATCAAAACTATGAATTAACACATGTGGAATTATATACTCAACAAAAAAGTGTGAAACAACTGAAATTATGTCTTATATTCTAGGTTCTTCAAAGTAACATAGTAACATAGTAACATAGTTAGTAAGGCCGAAAAAAGACATTTGTCCATCCAGTTCAGCCTATATTCCATCATAATAAATACCCAGATCTACGTCCTTCTACAGAACCTAATAATTGTATGATACAATATTGTTCTGCTCCAGGAAGACATCCAGGCCTCTCTTGAACCCCTCGACTGTAAGTAGCCACCAAAAGTAGCCACCTTTTGCTTTGATGACTGCTTTGCACACTCTTGGCATTCTCTTGATGAGCTTCAAGAGGTAGTCACGGGGAATGGTCTTCCAACAATTTGAAGGAGTTCCCAGAGATGCTTAGCACTTGTTGGCCCTTTTGCCTTCACTCTGCGGTCCAGCTCACCCCAAACCATCTTGATTGGGTTCAGGTCTGGTGATTGTGGAGGCCAGGTCATCTGGCGTAGCACCCCATCACTTTCCTTCTTGGTCAAATAGCCCTTACACGGCCTGGAGGTGTGTTTGGGGTCATTGTCCTGTTGATAAATAAATGATGGTCCAACTAAATGCAAACTGGATGGAATAGCATGCCGCTGCAAGATGCTGTGGTAGCCATGCTGGTTCAGTATGTCTTCAATTTCGAATAAATCCCCAACAGTGTCACCAGCAAAGCACCCCCACACCATCACACCTCCTCCTCCATGCTTCACGGTGGGAACCAGGCATGTAGAGTCCATCCGTTCACCTTTTCTGCGTCGCACAAAGACACGGTGGTTGGAACCAAAGATCTCAAATTTGGACTCATTAGACCAAAGCACAGATTTTAATTGGTCTAAGGCCTGTTTCACATTAGCGTTTTGAGGAGCTGCGGAGGGCTGCGGACTTCCTCCGTGAAGCCCCGCCCTCGGCTGCACCTCCGCCGCTAGCTCCCCCTACTTCTGAATGCGGCCTGCATGCGGCCTGCGTACCTATCTTTAACCCCTTTCTGCCAGCTGACGGAATAGTACGTCAGCTGGCAGATCCCCTGCTTTGAGGTGGGCTCCGGCGGTGAGCCCACCTCAAAGCCGCGACATGTCAGCTGTTTTGTACAGCTGACATGTGCGCGCAATGAGCGCGAGCGGAATCGCGATCCGCCCGCGCCCATTAACTAGTTAAATGCCGCCGTCAAGCGCTGACAGCGGCATTTAACTAGCGCTCCCGGCCGTGCGGCTGGAAGTGCTCGCACTGCTGACCCCCGTCACATGATCGGGGGTCAGCAGTGCATCGCCATAACAACCAGAGGTCTCCTTGAGACCTCTATGGTTGTTGATGGCCGATTGCTTTGAGCGCCACCCTGTGGTCGGCGTTCAAAGCAACCCTGCATTTCTGCTACATAGAGTTGATCTGTACTTCACCTCTATGTAGCAGAGCCAATCGAGTTATGCATGCTTCTAGCCTCCCATGGAGGCTATTGAAGCATGCCAAAAGTGATTAAAAATATAAAAAAAATAAAAAATATATAAAAGTTCAAATCACCCCCCTTTCGCCCCAATCAAAATAAAACAATTAAAAAAAATCAAACATACACATATTTGGTATCGCCGCGTTCAGAATCGCCCGATCTATCAACAAAAACAAAGGATTAACCTGACCACTAAATGACGTAGCGAGAAAAAAAATCAAAACGCCAAAATTACGTTTTTTTGGTCGCCGCGACATTGCATTAAAATGCAATAACGGGCGATCAAAATAACGTATCTACACCAAAATGGTATCATTAAAAACGCCAGCTCGGCACGCAAAAAATAAGCCCTCACCTGACCCCAGATCACGAAAAGTGGAGATGCTACGGGTATCGGAAAATCGCACATTTTTTTTTTTTTTTTAGCGAAATTTGGAATATTTTTTCACCACTTAGATAAAAAATAACCTAGACATATTTGGTGTCTATGAACTCGTACTGACCTGGAGAATCATAATGGCAGGTTAGTTTTAGCATTTAGTGAACCTAGCAAAAAAGCCAAACAAAAAACAAGTGTGAGATTGCACTTTTTTTGCAATTTCATCACAATTTTTTTCCCGTGTTCTGTTACATGGCATGGTAAAATCAATGATATCGTTCAAAAGTACATCTCGTCCCGCAAAAAATAAGCCCTCACATGGCCATATTGACTGAAAAATAAAAAAGTTATGGCTCTTGGAAGGATGTGAGCAAAAAACGAAAATGAAAAAGCTCCGGGGGTGAAGGGGTTAACATTAGGTACGCAGGTCATGTGGCTGTATGCGGATGCTTCCGCATGCTTCGTTTTGACGATGCGGCAACCAGCGTAGGATGCAGCTGGTAGCAATTTTTTTTCTCCGCATCGTTAAAGATAGGTACGCAGGCCACATGCAGAAGTAGGCGGAGCTAGCGGCTGAGGTGCAGCCGAGGGCGGAACTTCACGGAGGAAGTCCGCTGCCATCCACAGCTCCTCAAAACGCTAGTGTGAAACTAGCCTAATATCCATTCCTTGTGTTCTTTAGCCCAAACAAGTCTCTTCTGCTTGTTGTCTGTCCTTAGCAGTGGTTTCCTAGCAGCTATTTTACCATGAAGGCCTGCTGCACAAAGTCTGCTCTTAACAGTTGTTGTAGAGATGTGTCTGCTGCTAGAACTCTGTGTGGCATTGACCTGGTCTCTAATCTGAGCTGCTGTTAACCTGCGATTTCTGAGGATGGTGACTCGGATAAACTTATCCTCAGAAGCAGAGGTGACTCTTGGTCTTCCTTTCCTGGGGCGGTCCTCATATGAGCCAGTTTCTTTTGTAGCGCTTGATGGTTTTTGCCACTGCACTTGGGGACACTTTCAACGTTTGCCCAATTTTTCAGACTGACTGACCTTCATTTCTTAAAGTAATGATGGCCACTCGTTTTTCTTTACTTAGCTGCTTTTTTCTTGCCATAATACAAATTCTAACAGTCTATTCAGTAGGACTATCAGCTGTTTATCCACCAGACTTCTGCTCAACACAACTGATGGTCCCAACCCCATTTGTAAGGCAAGAAATCCCACTTATTAAACCTGACAGGACACACCTGTGAAGTGAAAACCCTTTCCGGTGACTACCTCTTGAAGCTCATCAAGAGAATGCCAAGAGTGTGCAAAGCAGTCATCAAAGCAAAAGGTGGCTACTTTGAAGAACCTAGAATATAAGACATAATTTCAGTTGCTTCACACTTTTTTGTTAAAGAATTAAAAGGATTAAAAGAAGGAGCATGTCACTACTTTTGTGCAGATCTGCAGCGTTTTTGTGCCCATTTCATTATAAAAATCTGCAGGGGTAAAAAACGCATGAAATCCGCAGTAAATCTGCAGTAAATCCTCACAAAATCCGCATAAAAAAGGCATCAAATCCGCACCTGCGTTTTCTGCCAAGAGATGGAGAATCCGCACAAAAAATTCCAGAGGCAAATCCGCAACATGTGCACATAGCCTTAGACACTTTAAATGAACAGACTGGAACTGGCTCTCAGATGTCATGTTGTTTTGATGTCTTGCCATCTCATGTTGTTCTGCACAATTTCCTCCTTCTTTGTAGCAATGATCATGTAGATGTCAAAGTAACAGTTAATTTTATCAGTATTTCATTTACTCATCTCTCTCTTTGTATCGCACCAGCAATTATGTTACCTCTCGTCACTACACCAGCTCTTTTACTATTCTTTGTAAGGTATTGTGAGTAGGAATACAACTGATTTCTTCATTTAGAAATGGGCCACCTGCCCATAGACTTTGCTTATGAAGTTTAATGAAGTATTAAAGATGACCCTGAAATCTCTAATAAGATGGTAGTGCTATGTTGCTCTATATTCTTTACTGCTACTCATTATATTGTGGCATATTCTCCACTACTACCCATAAGGTTAATGGCAGACAAAGATTTCTGTTATCGTGGTAATGTGTCCATGTGAGGTCTTGAGTAGAGATGGGCGAACCCGAACAGAAATGTACCGGACAGACACTGTTTAGGCCTGAACCTCGAACACAGACTTTCTGCTGAAGTGTTCAGGGTAAGGAGAGCGAGAAGGAGGGAGGGGGATAGAGAGCGAGGGGGAGGGGGGAGTGAGAAGGAAGGAGGCAGAGAGGGAGGGGGGAGTGAGAAGGAAGGAGGCAGAGAGGGAGGGAAGTGGGGAGAGAGAGAGTTAGGGGGGAGAGAGAGTTGGAGGGGAGAGGGAAGGAGGGAGAGAGAGGGAGGGAAGTGGGAGAGAGAGAGTTAGGGGAAGAGAGGGAGGGGGAAGAGAGAGGGGGGGAGAGAGTTAAGAGGGAGAGAGAGTTAGGGGGAGAAAGAGAGAGGGAAGTGGGGGGAGAGAGTTAGGGGGAGAGAGGGAGGGGGTAGAGAGAGAGGGGGGAAAGAGAGTTAAGAGGGAGAGAGAAAGTTAGGGGGAGAGAGAGAGAGGGAAGTGGGGGAGAGAGAGAGAGTTAGGGGGAGAGAGGGAGGGGGTAGAGAGAGGGGGGAAAGAGAGTTAAGAGGGAGAGAGAGAGAGTTAGGGGGAGAGAGAGAGAGGGAAGTGGGGGGAGAGAGTTAGGGGGAGAGAGGGAGGGGGTAGAGAGAGAGGGGGGAAAGAGAGTTAAGAGGGAGAGAGAGTTAGGGGGAGAGAGAGAGAGAGGGAAGTGGGGGAGAGAGAGAGAGTTAGGGGGAGAGAGGGAGGGGGTAGAGAGGGGGAAAGAGAGTTAAGAGGGAGAGAGAGAGAGTTAGGGGGAGAGAGAGAGGGAAGTGGGGGAGAGAGAGACTTAGGGGGAGAGAGGGAGGGGGTAGAGAGAGGGGGAACGAGTGTTAAGAGGGAGAGAGAGAGAGTTAGGGAGGAGAGAGAGAGAGGGAAGGAATGGCTTCCTTAGTTTCACTGGCTTAGAGCAGGAAGATAAGACTCTGCCTACAGTCCAGCCCCAGAGCACGAGCATCTCATTAACTGAAAACTTCTAACACTGATTACACAAGAACCACAAGACGGATTTCTTCACCCCAGGTATCATTTCAATCAGTATAACAGCACCAACATGACAGTTCCTGTAGTTTACTTAGCAAAACCCTGCTGACAGGTTATCTTCAAGTTCATTGTACTTGCCAAATCACTGTCTTTTGCAATGAACGCTTCATCATATGGATAGATGTTGGACTTCTTTATTGAGAAGAAAATCCGTTTAATATCCTTACTTTTTTTTATACATATGGCTTCTACATTTAATCTATATTTTATATTTTAGGCAAATATTCATGTGTTGAGTATCCCTTGGGTTATGTAGGTGTTTTGTGGCAACAAACAGTTATTTTCATTGAGGAGCACTTTTTGTTATATTGTCTGGCCTTTAAACAAGCTTAGAAAATATAAACACATCCTTACTAAAAGACTAAAATTACCATTTCATGGCTGTGCTGTAAGACGTTTCATTCCTTGTAAGCTAGGTACGTTCTGAGTTATTCGATAACAATCCGAACCAACGTGGACAGTGATCAGAGGAACATCTGGGTAGCAACTGTTGTAAGCAGCCATACGAGTCTATTATGTTACGTCATACTCATCAGAGACTTTTTCAATTTGTCATGAATATCCGCTTATTTTTCGAAAGCAAATAACCATAAAATAAGGTTCCGCGTTGAAATAAGAAGCATAAAATTGTAGGCAAATTATTCATTAATAGAGAGTAGCATCATAGCAGTGATTCATTCCTGGATACCTTGTGACTTTTATTTTCAGGATAATGGCTGGTCACTAACTTACATTTCTAAGGCGCTTGCTAACTGTTCACACTATTTCTTCAGTATTAGCCTCAGAGCATTCAATGATCTTTTTTCACTAAAAATGAGGAAATGATGACATTCACTGTTCGAAACATAGAAGCCATGATATCATGGTGAAGAGAGACTAACAAGTGCTTTTTTTAAAATTAAATTTCAATGCCAATTTATACTTCTGATGGCGCCAATAATTTAACCCTTGGCAATGAATATTTAGCATTTCTACATTGCTATCTGTAGCGGTTTTTGCATTTGTGGATTTTGCTCTAGTTTCTCCACAGCTGATACGACACATGGAAAAAATACCATAAGGTGATTTTCTGGATTTGTTTTCTCATTTTTGTCTCTCATAGCTGTGGTCTACCTATGATGTCAATTACAGGCCCCTCTAACCTTCTTAAGAGGGAGAACTTGCACAATTGGTGGCTGACTAAATACTTTTTCCCCCACTGTAGTTAAAACCCGATCGTAGACAACACCCAATTTATACACACACGGGGTCAAAATTGTTGGTACCCATCATTTAATGACTGAAAAACCCACAATGGCCACAGAAATAACTTGAATCTGACATTGGACTATTCTGAAGAGGCCTCCTATGAGCCCTGACCTAAATCCTATTGAGCATCTTTGGAAAGAGGTGAAACATGCCGTCTGGATAAGGCAACGTTCAAACCCGAGACAACTGGAGCAGTTTGCTCTTAAGGAGTGGGCCAAAATACTTGTCGAGAGGTGCAGACGTTTCATTGACAGTTACAAAAAACGATTGATTGCCTCAAAATGTTGTGCAACAGAATATTAAGCTAAGGGTACCATCATTTCTGTCCAGGCCTATTTCATGAGTTTTATTTTTATTTTTTAATTCTGTGGAAGCATGGTTGAAAAGCAATGTCTGACTTTCATTTGTTCATTTTCATAGATTTTTAAGTTATTATTACTTTTGTCAGATTCAAGTTATTTCTGTGACCCCATTGTGGTTTTTTTTCTGTCATTAAACGAGGGGTACCAACAATTTTGACCATGTGTGTATATATACAGTATATATATCTCGGAAAGCTTCTCCACTTGTAATAAACATGCGTTGTTTGACATTCTCTTTCCATAAATCAGTTGTGCTCGGTCACTTGTTTTGTGCTCGTGTCCAACACTAATGCCAAATTTGTGGCTTTGTGCACCAGTCCGGTGTCCATAGATGGATCCGAAAATGATGAAGGCAGGACATTCTGGCACACCAACAGATTTTCAGATTGTTTCGGCATCCGTTTTCTTCTGCCATTGCCACGCTATGCCAGATTAAAAAGACTCTAGATTGCCTTATATATGGAAATTAGTTCCTAATGAAACCTGAAAGCCATTTTAGTTAATTGCTTATGAATGTTCTGACTGTTGGCATAAAAAGTGTTGTCAGAAATAAAAAAGAAAACGACACCTAAAATAAGATTCAAAAATTACTTTTAGAAGAATTAAACCAGAAGTCATCTGGGTCGAAAAAGAAGTCTGGAGTAAATGTAAAGCAAACTTTGCCCACAAAATATGACTTGCCAAACTTGAAATAGGTTTTATCACTACAAAATCTTTTTTCTTATATATTTTTATGTGGTTTGGGTTCCAAACTTAGTCTGCATATAAGAAAGTTCTGTATGAGACCATGCTTTAAGTCTACACTCAAACAATGAGTAATTGGGGAGATTTTGATGTTTCAGATTTTCCGCAGCATTTGTGCTCCTATTATGTAAATTAGGTTATTAGCGTTTTCTCTGCTTTGAAGGATCCCAATTTTTTTCAAAGCTCACTTGACAATAAACCAATAATAAGTTGTTCCACTGGTAGGACCCCCAAGTTTAATTTGCAGGGAAACCTTGTAATAAAGGTTCATTTTCCCTGCAGAGCCACTAAAGGTAAAATTACAGTGGGTGTCCATATGATAGGTGATAACTTATTGATTGATGGTGGTACCACAGCTGGGACCTGCATCGATCAGCAGAACGGGGAACTTTTGTCAAAATGGAGCAGCAGTGCAACCAGCACTCTATTAATCCCCTATGGGGATGTCTATCATAGTTCTCAGTTTTTTCCAGCAGCCAGAGAATGAATGGAGCAGCGGTCGAGCATCCAACTTGTCACTCCATTCTAATGTAGGAAGATGGACCAGAAGAGTAGTCTCTCTTGCGTGTCTGGATCGGAACTGTCGGGACTGTCACCATTGTTGCTGGGGAAAGCACTTTCTGACCTTAGCACCTGATTGCTGGGGGCGGGTGTGATATAAAAGGGACTGCGCACGCGGAAATGGGGCTTTTGATGGGGACCCAGCATATGCTACAGGAGAAGGAAGACTCCCTTTCCCTAGGCCGACGCCAATTGACAGGCCCGCTTTGCAGCGTACCCTCCTCGCACATACAGACTGTGCCTCTCTTGAGACTGACTCCCCGATATTCCCTGACACTGACAACATTAACTGATCGGTGCATCGTATATCTGCTGACTCTCTTTGCAACGCTGATCCAACATTGCATGCCGTTCACAGCGGTGAGAATGCGGCCTCCACTTTGGGACTTTGTACTTTTTTCGTTGTGCAGCAAATTTTTCCTCGTTTTTCACCTCGTTCCAGAGTCACAAAACCACGCATAAGAAGACCAAGATACTTCGCCACAGTACAGAGACAGTGCTTCACTTTTCTCCAGGACCGGCTCAGAGACGTCAAGCACCACCTACGGAGCCATCGTGGGATTTTCTAGCCACCATCGTCCAGGAACCAGAGACTGATAAGTTAACCCATAATTTCACCCATTGCAATTACTTTATTGCTATATACACATTGATGGCCTGTATGTTTACACCCCCTTACTCCCTGCATGGAGTATTTACTGTTGAGACATTTATATATATGAACCAGATAACTCTTGCTCTGTCTCCTGATTGTCACTGCATCCCGCGTTCCTACTAGTACCTTACACTAATAAGGATTGAAGAACCCCATTTGTGACAGATGTGTAAGTGGATGAAGTAGTGAAGAGACACACACAACAATGTCTAAGCTGAGGGTCTGCGAGCAATCCACCACCTGCTGATCAAAGATGATAGGAATAGAGAAATGTTAGGAACTGAAGAGTGGAACACACATCCCCTGGGGAAGAAGATTAGAGGAGATACCATGTCAAGGGACTGATCTGGCGCAGTTACTAATTATATAAAGCCTGGGAAGGAAACTAAGGGGAGGAATCGGCGCCTGCACCTGTAACATGACGGACGTGCGGTGCAGTAGAGTTGGCTTACAGCCGCCATTACAAGTAACCAGCCGCGAGTGAAGGACTGAGTACCCAACTTCAGGAGAAGGATCGAGTGATGAGATCCGGGTAACCAGAGACCAGGGCTGAGAGATCCAAATTAGTGAGCCGAGTCATGGCTGAGAGAGACGACCAAACTGTGGAAAGAGCCGTTCATGTGAACTGAGAGTGTGGGCCCAGGACTGTGTTTCAGGGAACGAAGACGGTCAGTGTAACGAGCATACGGTATAACAATATCACCAATCTGGGACTTGTGGCCTAGCGGAAATATTGATGACCCCTGTTAGGGCCTGTGTGATGTTTTGAGCCTCTTAGAGCAGAGACCACGGTGACGGTCTCAGTGGTGAAAGTGACGGCCATTAGTCTGGGGCGACATTACTGATAACCAGTCCATTAACTGCAAGACATAGAGAACAGTGTATATATATACAGTGGGGCAAAAAAGTATTTAGTCAGTCAGCAATAGTGCTAGTTCCACCACTTAAAAACATGAGAGGCGTCTGTAATTTACATCATAGGTAGACCTCAACTATGGGAGACAAACTGAGAAAAAAAAATCCAGAAAATCACATTTTCTGTTTTTTTAACATTTTATTTGCATATTATGGTGGAAAATAAGTATTTGGTCAGAAACAAAATTTCATCTCAATACTTTGTAATATATCCTTTGTTGGCAATGACAGAGGTCAAACGTTTTCTGTAAGTCTTCACAAGGTTGCCACACACTGTTGTTGGTATGTTGGCCCATTCCTCCATGCAGATCTCCTCTAGAGCAGTGATGTTTTTGGCTTTTCGCTTGGCAACACGGACTTTCAACTCCCTCCAAAGGTTTTCTATAGGGTTGAGATCTGGAGACTGGCTAGGCCACTCCAGGACCTTGAAATGCTTCTTACGAAGCCACTCCTTCGTTGCCCTGGTGGTGTGCTTTGGATCATTGTCATGTTGAAAGACCCAGCCACGTTTCATCTTCAATGCCCTTGCTGATGGATGGAGGTTTGCACTCAAAATCTCACGATACATGGCCCCATTCATTCTTTCATATACCCGGATCAGTCGTCCTGGCCCCTTTGCAGAGAAACCGCCCCAAAGCATGATGTTTCCACCACCATGCTTTACAGTAGGTATGGTGTTTGATGGATGCAACTCAGTATTCTTTTTCCTCCAAACATGACAAGTTGTGTTTCTACCAAACAGTTTCAGTTTGGTTTCATCAGACCATAGGACATTCTCCCAAAACTCCTCTGGATCATCCAAATGCTCTCTAGCAAACTTCAGACGGGCCCGGACATGTACTGGCTTAAGCAGTGGGACACGTCTGACACTGCAGGATCTGAGTCCATGGTGGC
Source organism: Ranitomeya imitator (assembly GCF_032444005.1). Classification (NCBI taxonomy): domain Eukaryota; kingdom Metazoa; phylum Chordata; class Amphibia; order Anura; family Dendrobatidae; genus Ranitomeya; species Ranitomeya imitator. The sequence goes on along the minus strand of NC_091287.1, from coordinate 46,260,875 downwards.
ATAGTGTGTTACTTATGGTAGGCCTTGTTACATTGGTCCCAACTCTCTGCAGTTCATTCACTAGGTCCCCCCGCGTGGTTCTGGGATTTTTGCTCACCGTTCTTGTGATCATTCTGACCCCACGGGGTGGGATTTTGCGTGGAGCCCCAGATCGAGGGAGATTATCAGTGGTCTTGTATGTCTTCCATTTTCTAATTATTGCTCCCACTGTTGATTTCTTCACTCCAAGCTGGTTGGCTATTGCAGATTCATTCTTCCCAGCCTGGTGCAGGGCTACAATTTTGTTTCTGGTGTCCTTTGACAGCTGTTTGGTCTTCACCATAGTGGAGTTTGGAGTCAGACTGTTTGAAGGTGTGCACAGGTGTCTTTTTATACTGATAACAAGTTTAAACATGTGCCATTAGTACAGGTAATGAGTGGAGGAAAGAGGAGACTCTTAAAGAAGAAGTTACAGGTCTGTGAGAGCCAGAAATCTTGATTGTTTGTTTCTGACCAAATACTTATTTTCCACCATAATATGCAAATAAAATGTTAAAAAAACAGACAATGTGATTTTCTGGATTTTTTTTTCTCAGTTTGTCTCCCATAGTTGAGGTCTACCTATGATGTAAATTACAGACGCCTCTCATCTTTTTAAGTGGTGGAACTTGCACTATTGCTGACTGACTAAATACTTTTTTGCCCCACTGTATATATATATAAATAAATATATATATATATATACATATATATATATATATATATATATATATATATGGTATATATAATGTATAAAATGTTGTATAAATATTCTGCTTTGTTGCATCATTATACTGTTATTGTTTGCTGTTACCCATAACACCACGCCTACTTATATATAGAGATACTTGTGTTAGCCAAATAAATAGCTGTTTGTGAAGTACCACTGTCTCCTGATTGTCTGCACTGTTGCATCCATGAACCTGTTAACAGGTGGATAGGTGATAACTTGTTTTCCCAGGAAGCCCCTTTAACTAATACATTTTGTTTGCAGACACCCATATGTAACTCATAAACGTTTCTTGCTAAACCTTCTCAAATGTGTATATATTGTAGAATAGGAACATTCATTTACTCACCCATCACCATCTTCCCTGGTTTTCATCACCACTCTAGTCTTCTTTTGGGTCATGTGACTTCTATTCCAACTTCGTGGCTCATGCTCGGCTTTATTTGTGGGCCAGAAGTTGCTTACACTTTGTAAGTCTATAGAACATCAGAATGGGGCTAAAAAGTATTACCCTGTAGTACTGACTTCCGACCCACACATAAACCCCAGGGTGAGCTGAGAAGTTGGAATAGCAGTCATGTGAGTAAGAAGAGGACCAGGGCTCCCCTGGAAACTGTTGAAGATGGTGATCCATGAGTATATTACTACACTTACAATGCATATACATTTAAACAGGTTTAACTAATAAAAATTTTCAGCAATGTGCCTCTTTAAGTGAATAGCTTCTTGAGAGAGGAAGAGGATGGGAACTCTAGTACCCTCATTTAGATTAGAAGGGGCAATCCTAAAACTCAAAATTGACCCTTTTAAGAGCATTGCCACTCAGTATATGAAGCTGAACCAAAAACTCCATTTGCAGACACATGTGCCAGTTTGTTTACCCCTCATCAGTGTGCAGCGCCCCAGAGACCTGGTCATTGCAGTAATGTCGCTCTGCCACTAAGGAGGGTGATGTTATGTCTGATTGTACTAAAGGACTTCACTTGACCAGGTATCACAAGCACACATTACACTTCACACTCCGGCCACTAGGGGGAGCAAAAGGCACTATGTATTAGGCCACTCTTCACACTGGTAAAACTAGGGGTCGGATAGGAAGTTAGATCAGAACGCAGCCTGGGGAGAGTCCAGGGAGGACCTGTCAGGGGTGGGTTCCTGACAGGGACCTAGCAGAACGATTAGAAAGCAACGGAACCGTGCCTGCACTACCTTGCGGTGGTATCCTAAGAAAGGACAAGAAGAGAAGGATATTGTGGACAGTTAGAAACGAGATCAAGCACAAAGGAGATCCAGTAGGAGTCGTGCCCCGAGAACGGCAACTTCTTACTGAGGCACGTAGGCACGCAGAGAATAGCTCCGAGCCTTTCCGTCAAACGGGTGCATCCTATCGAGATAAACTTGGGGGACGGAGAGAGAAAGAGAACGAGAACAGAAGTTGTGAGGACTATCCCGAATGCTCAGCAGGGAAGAACTACAACACACAGGCGCTAGTGGTAGGCAACGATTTCCACCTGCAAAGGGAACTCTGGATGTGCCTTCGGACCGGCCGGTCTCAGACAGCCCTGTTAGCAGTGCTCTGGATTGAGGATCCCGAAGCCTTCAGTAAAAGGTAAAGAGACTGCAACCCTGTGTCCTCGTTATTGACTGCGCCACACACCATCGCCATCTACCTTACTGGGAAGCCCTGGGGATATACTTCACTTGTGGGAAGGTATACCATCTAGCTGCCATCACAACGAACGAACGAGAACAGCAGTTGTGAGGACTATTCCGAATGCTCAGCAGGGTAGGACTACAACACACAGGCGCTATTGGTAGGCAACGATTTCCATCTGCGAGGGAAACTCTGGATGTGCCTTCGGACCGGCCGGTCTCTGATAGCCCGGTTGAACGTGCTCTGGACTGAGGATCCTGAAGTCTTCAGTAAAGAGGTAAAGAGACTGCAATCTTGTGTCCTCGTTATTGCCTGCACCTCACACCATCACCATCCACCTTACTGGGAAGCCCTGGGGACATACTTCACCTGTGGGAAGTTATACCATCCAGCTGCCATTCCATCACCCCAGTGGACCCCAAGCAGCGTCGGTCACCCTGACCGAATACCACAGGTGGCGTCACGAAACCTTAGCCGACTTTCACCACCCCTTTTATTGGACACCCCTTAGCAGGGTCACGGACTGGGTCCAGCCACCGTGACAACCCTAGAACCGAGACAGAGAGGACCGGTACCAAGTAACCCGCGGCCCTGCGTCTGGGGGCGCTCCAACTGCAAAGCAGAAGAACTGATTTGACACGATGAGAGGCCTCTGGCAGATTTGCTAAATGGTAAAGTATCTCCTTCTGAGAGCACTATGATGTTGATGCAGGGAAACTAATAAACCATTCAATGTATTATTTTGCTATGCACTGATGAGAGGTGAAGATCCCAAAACATGTGTCTGCAACTGGAATTTCTGGTTTGACTTCTTGGCTTAAGTCACATGGTAAGGCACTTTGAAGGGTAGATAAAGATTTATACAATTGCTACTTATAATATGTGACACTAGTGTTCCTGTCCTCTTACTCTCTGAATAGGTTGCTTGCATATTCAAGTGGCCAGGGGAGCATTGCATGGTCTATTCATTTCCTTAGCCAACTTGGTGCTCTCCACAAGTAGAAACTTTCCCGGTAGATTACAGATGTGCTTGTCTAAGATGAGTGAGCTCCCGTAACATTTCTCTTTCATCCCCATCTGCTAATCCATTTGTGCTTTTCACGATTAATGGTCCATGACTATCATCACTACATTTTCTTACTGCCACAACAAGATACCAGGAGGGCTGCTTAAATATTTTAATATTCTTATTATTTAAAGTGGATTTTATTTATTATTTCTTTTACTCACATATATAGCACCATTAATTCCACAGCGCTTTACAGACATTATCGGCTTTGATACTTGAAACATTTCTTTCACGTGAATCAGACAACAGATGGTAAGAGGAGTGCACCCTGAAGGGCAGTGTCCTAGCCACTTGAACTCTGCTCTCCTGACCATTAAACTCTTTTGGATGTAACTTATCTGAATTCAATAGCATTAAGGTACCGTCACACTTAGCGACGCTGCAGCGATACCGACAACGATCCGGATCGCTGCAGCGTCGCTGTTTGGTCGCTGGAGAGCTGTCACACAGACCGCTCTCCAGCGACCAACGATGCCGGTAACCAGGGTAAACATCGGGTAACTAAGCGCAGGGCCGCGCTTAGTAACCCGATGTTTATCCTGGTTACCATCCTAAAAGTAAAAAAAACCAAACACTACATACTTACCTACAGCCGTCTGTCCTCCAGCGCTGTGCTCTGCACTCCTCCTGTACTGTCTGTGTGAGCACAGCGGGCGGAAAGCAGAGCGGTGACGTCACCGCTCTGCTTTCCGGCTGACCGACGCTCACAGCCAGTACAGGAGGAGTGCAGAGCACAGCGCTGGAGGACAGACGGCTGTAGGTAAGTATGTAGTGTTTGTTTTTTTTTACTTTTAGGATGGTAACCAGGATAAACATCGGGTTACTAAGCGCGGCCCTGCGCTTAGTTACCCGATGTTTACCCTGGTTACCAGCGAAGACCTCGCTGAATCGGTGTCACACACGCCGATTCAGCGATGTCTGCGGGGAGTCCAGCGACCAAATAAAGTTCTGGACTTTCTTCCCCGACCAGCGACAGCACAGCAGGGGCCTGATCGTTGCTGCCTGTCACACTGGACGATATCGCTAGCGAGGACGCTGCAACGTCACGGATCGCTAGCGATATCGTCTAGTGTGACAGTACCTTTAGACAAAAGAATCTGACCGCTGACTGAGAACCCCAGGTTTCTTTTCTTCAGTAAGATTAGTGAACTTTGCTTAATGTTCTGTTGATTTTGTCTGTAAAGTGTAAAAAGTTTTTGAAGGCACTAAATTCAAGAAAACTCAGGAGGCCGCTGTAAGTGCGTCTGAAGGTGACTTGCTTGAAAGGATTGTCTGGTTTAGAAAAACAAGTTTTAAATACCTTATTAAAGAAGTATTCTCGAATTTGAAAGTTAGATGCTAATTACAGGATAGAGGATTACTTCCCAATTTTTAAGGGCCCAACCGCTAGGACCTCCACTGATCCCATTAACCGGAGCTCTGAAGAGCACAGTGTATAAAGAGGAGAGGTCAATCATGAACACTACCTCTCCGTTCAATCTTAATAAGACCGCTGGATATAGTCGAAAAAGCGTTTAACTGATCTTCGATACTCCCATAAGAATAAATGGAGCGACAATGCACATGACTGACCACCAATCCATTCACACAGTGCTTTTAAGAGCGCCGGTGATTGGAACCCAGCATTCAGATTCCCACCGATTGGGAAGTTATCCCCTATCTCACGAGTATGTGATAACTTTTAAACTTGAGAATACCTATAAAAGGCCAAAAAGAGCATCCCTCTCTTTAGCAAACACATCATGTCAATGGATTTCAAGAATGGCATATTTGCACTTGTTCACTTCACCAGTGGAGGCGCTAGAGAGTAGAGCAGTCATAGCCAGGTCTTCCTGCAGATTGTAGCTGATCACTGTGGGTCACAACAATCTGATGATGCCCTTTGATCAGATTATTTTGGAGGACCCTTCTAACAGAAAGGAGATGTCCAATGGGGACATACCATTTAATCAAGCTAAATTCACATATCCGAGACCTTTTGTTATCCCCACATAGAAATGTTATACCAATCTGCGAATAATTCTTATAAAACAGCAAATCAACCCACATACCATGTACTGTACTAGTATGACCTGACTATATGCCTAGGAGATCATGTAACTACTGACTTTCAATTTTCATTTTTTTTCTGCACAACATGACAAAATGTCATATATTGTTTGTCCCCTAAAGTGGTGGACTTCTTAACTTTTTCTAGTTCACTTGTGTCTTTCAAATATGCTAGGTAATGTTAAAGTTGGGTATGCCCATAAAAATTCTGTCAGCCAAACATTCGTATCTTTCCTGACCCTTCATTCACATGTGAGACTGGCTGAAGGCTCGTGTGTATTCAATGGGAAAAGAGGATAAAGCCACTGCCAAACAGCTCTGGCAGTGGCTTATCACTCCTAAAATCAAAATAATCAGATACTGTAATTCCAATTTCCTGATTCCTCTATTCTCCAACATCATCTGTCAGGAAAAAATTAGGAGGACCCTATACATATCAGACTGTAGGTCTGTGTTTCCAAAATCTTCGGGTTCTGACAACTTTCATCTAATGTGTATAGGGGCCTTAGGTGCTGTGTGAAAAAACTTGTCACCTAGTGAAGTTATGATGGTGTGAGGGTCCGAGTGCTAAGGCTCTTACCAGTTAGTTAGTATCATATGGCTTGCTCATATGTTATATAATCTTTTTCACTATTGACATGTTGTGATATTCAAAGTATAGTTATCATTTAAAAAATATTAATTGGTGGGAGACAAGGGTGGTTTGGAGTGCAGAAGACCCCCATCAATCAATGGAACAAAGTCTCAGAAGTGCTCAGCTGAGATCTACTCTCTCTCAAGGTTAAAGTCAAGCACATAGACATTTTCAAGAACATATAAATTGTCAGCAAATCTCATCTACCAAAAAAGAGCTGTGCATAGCTGTGCTCGTATGACCCCTTGTTTCAATGTTTGCGGTAGGTATCACCGTGTAAAATGTCTGTCACATATGGTATTAATATTGAACAAGCCCATTTGAGATATGACAGTCATATGGCTTCTACCCTCCTGTCAGTGATATGTATTTGACCCTAGTCTCACCTTACATTAATATTATGACATCTCTAGTGCCTCTAGGGTACAATAGTCCACCACATAGGGCCTCCACCACCTGGAGAACCAAATGCGGGAGACGTGAGATTTATGTGACACTTAAGCCGAAGTTTGAAGAACACTATTTTAGACCAAAGTATAGGGAAAAGTTTGTTTGCTAAACTGTTCCTCTCCGGATGAAAAATTTCTTTAGTGACACCTATACACCAACATACGACCCATAAGAACTTTTACAAATGACTGAGGTTCTCATCCAAATTAGAGCCGTTCGTATGATATCTGGTCAATTAAATCAACGCTGTAAAAATCATCCACGGATGTCTTGGCATGAAAATCTTTATAGATTCTTTATTACGACCCAGCAAAAACAAAGAAAACAATTCTCCTAGACCTCTGGAGAAGAAGCCAAGATGTTGATAAGTTCCTCCTTATGTTTCTATTTATACGTAAGTAAACCGAGTTTTCGATAAACCTATTCTTGGCTTCTGTTTTGTTTTGGTAAGTAAATTATCTAACCCTTGCAAAAAATGCAGGAAGCGCTCTTGAAATCCAATAACTCTTAAACATCTTGACTATAGCTAAACCTCCGAGGAGGAAGAAAAAAAAAAAAGTTTTAGCAGCTCCAGTCTGAAAGAGGAGATTGACTGAGCTACACAATGAAAAGCATTCCTGCCCTTGGCTACCATAATTAGGCGAAAACTGGGATTTACATTTATTCCAGTCGCAAACACTTAACCTTATTCTTTACCTCTTTCTCAATGTGACAGCATGGGGCATACCATGGATATATTCCATTAGGCGAAGGAGAATCTGCAGGATTGATGGATCCGTATTCATAGCACATTATCAAACTATTTATAGATGTACGAGAAGCAGCGGAATTTAATATTAAGGTAGGTTGATGGACCCCTAACGCCAGTGAGTGGAGGGTTAATGGGTGGTCTCGAAGAAATTCTAAGCTAATGAAATCTGAGGAATGTTGCACATTACATTCCCCGGCTTGTAGGTTTTTTTTCTTTTTGCAGAGGTCACCACTTTGGATAGCTCTGAACTGATGATAAGTCTTTAATTGGAGGTAGCAGCTCAAGGGACTTGACTCTACAAGTCTTCCCAAGGTATTCCAGTCATAAAACATCTCTTTTAAGATTCGTCTCCGCTAAAGAAAAATATTCGAAAGCAAGATGCTACAATGGGAAACACATGATGGACTTTTTCTACATAAAAGATGTTTTACTTGAATGAATGCATTTTGGATGTGGTGGAGAACAAGTAGATGGCGAGGTCTGAGGAGCAAGATATGTTCATAGGATGCTGAGAAATGTAATTTCTCTAGTATTATGTTTATCAGTTTGTGTTGTGGATGGGTTCTTTTGATGATATTTTGTACTTCTTCTTGTATTTTTTGCTCTTTTGTTTTTGCAGATAACCATGCTGAGTCGGTGGTCCTTCACGTGGATGAGTTGCCTGCTATTTCTGCCTGTATGCTACGGAGTTCCAGCTGAGAGATGTCCTGGGGGTCAGTCCTGCACTACCAGTCCCATGGACAATGAACAGTCAAAGCCATGTGTTGGTGCCAGGTGCCCAACTAGAGTAAGCAGAACTTCACACTCCTACCAGCAGACAGCTGGCGCTGATATCCTTTACCAGCCTGTGAGAATGAACCAGCAGACACCAGCATCTACAAGAGTTGACCTCTCCAGCAGTCCTGACGGTTGGAGTGGAACACACAGTAACGTCACCAGAGATTGCAAAGGAATTGAATGTAAACTGCCCCTGAGGATCCGGCTGAAATCTCGAAGCAGAGTTCCCTGTACTGGGGAAGGCTGCCCACCTGTCGACGGTCAACAGGGTTTGGTGCGGATGTCAGACCGGGCAGCTCATTTTATTGGGGAGGTGCCAGATCTTCAATTCTCAAACGCCGAGCTAGGTGGCGCTCCACTGGGAGTTCAACTCACCTGCGACATAAAACCAGGTAAGGTTGAAACATACTCAGAGCAATATATTTTGATTTGATGAGATCACTAAGATAATTCAATTCTAGCTTCTTCGTGTTTCAAACTTTTCTAAAGTCAATTTTGGATAGGACCTTTACCTGTCCACTACTGCAGCCATTTTTTTTAAATTGCGCCAATAATCTGATTGAAATATCCCACCGTTTGAGCCTACAGCTCCTAAGCAGACCTATGTGTTTCCATGGTTACAGACTACAAACAAATTACATGTAGTCTGATCTTGCAGTCAAACAAATTTTTGATAACATGCATATGTTAAGGGGTATAATTGTAGGCTGAAACTATGCATGGGTCTGTGATTGTCTCTAAACCTAGATACATATTGCTTTCCCTGTGATGAGTTATTCAGATAAGTACTTTTCTTATAGTGCCCACTTGTGTTCAAATCTTTTAATGCGTCCACTCTGCTCTGCAGCACATCAGCAACTTCTCTTTGTTACTTTTGAGAGAAGATGAAAGTTCATCTTTAAACTTGAAATTCATGATGGATTTTATTTTTTTACAAAAAAATTACAGTAAAAAAGTTTTAGTGAAAGAGGTCACGGGGGGTTTCTTTTCACTCAAACTAGGTAACATCCTCACGGCCATGTATGAGACTGTTAGTTTGAGTCGGGAGACCTGTGATCGGTCCAGCCATTTTGGTCTGTGTACTGTTACACATAAGTCTGAATTGAACCTAAGAGGATAGTGTTGTGAACTGATCTCTACAGTGTGGATAGTAAAGAAAGTATCTACTGTCTCAGGGAGGGCAGAAAAAAACTATAGATAAGCAGGAAATACATGAAAAGGGATTTATCTACAGGATAGAAGCTTAGCTGACCTAATGAAGACAGCAGCACCCTGAATACCCAGAGATCTCACCTCCAACATGTATTACTGGGAGAGACACTCTCAGAAAGGAAAAATCTGAAACTAACAGAAAGCAGAAAATTTCATATCAGGAAGTCTGAAAATGAATGATGGAATGAAAATTGCACACTGAAAATTAGTGTACGTTACTTTTAACTAAAGGTAACCACTAACATGTGTAAAAATCAACCATAGCCATTGGGGTCCTGGAGTTCAGGTAGGCTTGTGTCTTGGAAAATTAAATGAACCTATAGCACATAGTTTGTTTTGCACTAATTACAAAGTAGTTACAGAGATATATATCTGAAGCACGTTCATGGCTGTTTGCAGATATTTTGCTGCCATTGCAGGCTTTCCATGCTAGAGGCTATCTGCTGGATCATCTGGAACCAACTGAAGCAGGTCCAGGCCTGCAGACGTATGTGGAGATCTTCACATACTCAGGGCATTTTCTGCTGTGGAGCTGTCAGTATTTTTTCAGATTATTGATTCATAAAAGGAAACTGGATGACAGATCCTGAGGGAGGAAGTGATTAAATGTTTTAGCTCTATTAATATGTTTAAAACAGGGCAATGGCGATTAATAGAGCCTACTGCCGGCCACTTATCTACTATTTGGGTAGACAATTCTTAGGGTTATAAAGTTCTGAAAATTTTCATGAAGTTTCTAGTATTTCATGGTCCGTGTATCATGTTCTCAGTAGTGATCCTAAGAGCCTTGGTACAAACTAGTACTTGACTAGGCCAATAACACAATAATTAGTGGTTGGGGACCAAACAAATCTTGTTTTTATTTTTCACAAGACTTGTTGTTTTGTGGGCCGATTTATAAAATACATTGGTAGCATTTCTAATTAACTAGTCGGGTGCCTAAAAGAGAAGCATCTGATGACGTCCTCTTCTAGTTACCTGACCGCTGCAGACAATCATTGACTGCAGCGGTCATGTGACTTCCCAATGGAGCAAGCATTGTTTCCGGAGCTGGTGCTGACCTCCAGAGCAGAGTGTGCAGAAGAGCTAGTATGTTTTTCTTATTTTAAGTGACTTCAAACTATTAAAAAAACCTCTACTTTGGACAACATCTTGTGTCTTGTGATGTCACCATGCAGGGTGTTGTGATGTCACCATACAGGGTGTTGTGATGCCACCATACAGGGTGTTGTGATGTCACCATACTGGGTGTTGTGATGTCACCATACACGGTGCTGTGATGCCACCATAGAGGGTGTTGTGATGTCACCATACAGGGTGTTGTGATGCCACCGTACAGGGTGTTGTGATGTCACCATACAGGGTGTTGTGATGTCACCATACAGGGTGTTGTGATGTCACCATACAGGGTGTTGTGATGTCACCATACAGGGTGTTGTGATGTCACCATACACGGTGCTGTGATGTCACCATACAGGGTGTTGTGATGTCACCATACAGGGTGTTGTGATGTCACCATACAGGGTGTTGTGATGTCACCATATAGGGTGTTGTGATGTCACCATACAGGGTGTTGTGATGCCACCATACAGGGTGTTGTGATGTCACCATACAGGGTGTTGTGATGTCACCATACACGGTGCTGTGATGTCACCATACAGAATGTTGTGATGTCACTATACAGGGTGTTGTGATGTCACCGTACAGGGTGTTGTGATGTCACTGTACAGGGTGTTGTGATGTCACCATACAGGGTGTTGTGATGTCACCATACAGGGTGTTGTGATGTCACTGTACAGGGTGTTGTGATGTCACCGTACAGGGTGTTGTGATGTCACTGTACAGGGTGTTGTGATGTCACCATACAGGGTGTTGTGATGTCACTATACAGGGTGTTGTGATGTCACCATACAGGGTGTTGTGATGTCACCGTACAGGGTGTTGTGATGTCACCATACAGGGTGTTGTGATGTCACCGTACAGGGTGTTGTGATGTCACCGTACAGGGTGTTGTGATGCCACCATACAGGGTGTTGTGATGCCACCATACAGGGTGTTGTGATGTCACCATACAGGGTGTTGTGATGTCACCATACAGGGTGTTGTGATGTCACTATACAGGGTGTTGTGATGTCACCACACAGGGTGTTGTGATGTCACCATACAGGGTGTTGTGATGTCACCACACAGGGTGTTGTGATGTCACCATACAGGGTGTTGTGATGTCACCACACAGGGTGTTGTGATGTCACCACACAGGGTGTTGTGATGTCACCACACAGGGTGTTGTGATGTCACCACACAGGGTGTTGTGATGTCACCACACAGGGTGTTGTGATGTCACCATACAGGGTGTTGTGATGTCACCATACAGGGTGTTGTGATGTCACCATACAGGGTGTTGTGATGTCACCATACAGGGCGTTGTGATGTCACTATACAGGGTGTTGTGATGTCACCACTAGTCTTACAGTTGGGATGAAGAAACTGCTGGCAGTAGACCATACCAGCTAATGTCTTTATTTATATCTCCCCTCTCACAAAACTCCATCTCAGACCCCAGTTTCAAAAGATATTGAAGGACTTTCCTCTTTCTGTTTGTTTTGTCTGGTTTCTCGCTCTACAGCTACTTCTTTATGAGACTTCATTAGTATTGGGGTCCATGCATCTTGCTCTGTTCTGCATTATCCTGAGTTATGTGTCCGGGCACTATGCAACTGGAAGTAACATTTGCTGAAAGGCAGCATTATGGTTCCCAGTATCGGGTTGCTTTCCCGGGGCTGCTCTCCATTTGATGTGCTGAGTGATTGTTTAATTATCCACTGCAACAGCGACCGGCCGGCACTAAATAGGACTAGGCGGCACAAATAGAGTTATATATATAAAGCACAAACTATTTGTGTCTATATGATATTATCTCAGCAAAAATCTCATCAAAAGTAGATTGCAGAAAACATTGTGCATACGACAACAATTTTAAATGATCAAATTCTAAAAAACACATGTAGTTACAGAAATGACTAGTAATCTTAAAGGGGTATCCCATCTCTGTAACCTGCACCTATCTGAAATAAATCTGTATTGCTCACTGTGAATGGAGAAATGGAACCATATTCGCTTCTATGAGAGTTTGAAAATAACCTAGAAAAAGGAATATTGGGCACTGTTATAGTAAACACAGTGATATCACAGTACAGAGATAGTAAACACAGTGATGTCACAGTGGAGGGATAATGAACACAGTGATGTCACAGTACAGAGATAGTAAACACAGTGATGTCACAGTAGAGGGATAATGAACACAGTGATGTCACAGTACAGAGATAGTAAACACAGTGATGTCACAGTAGAGGGATATTGAACACAGTGATGTCACAGTACAGGGATAATAAAAAGTGATGTGAGTACAGGGATAATAAGCAAAGTGATATCACAGTACTGTTATAGTAAACACAGTGATGTCACAGTACTGTTATAGTAAACACAGTGAGGTCACAGTACTGTTATAGTATACACAGTGATGTCACAGTACTGTTATAGTAAACACAGTGATGTCACCGTACTGTTATAGTAAACACAGTGAGGTCACAGTACTGTTATAGTATACACAGTGATGTCACAGTACTGTTATAGTAAACACAGTGATGTCACAGTACTGTTATAGTAAACACAGTGATGTCACAGTACTGTTATAGTAAACACAGTGATGTCACAGTACTGTTATAGTAAACACAGTGATGTCACAGTACTGTTATAGTAAACACAGTGATGTCACAGTACTGTTATAGTAAACACAGTGATGTCACAGTACTGTTATAGTAAACACAGTGATGTCACAGTACTGTTATAGTATACACAGTGATGTCACAGTACTGTTATAGTAAACACAGTGATGTCACAGTACTGTTATAGTATACACAGTGATGTCACAGTACTGTTATAGTAAACACAGTGATGTCACAGTACTGTTATAGTATACACAGTGATGTCACAGTACTGTTATAGTAAACACAGTGATGTCACAGTACTGTTATAGTAAACACAGTGATGTCACAGCACTGTTATAGTAAACACAGTGATGTCACAGTACTGTTATAGTAAACTCAGTGATGTCACAGTACTGTTATAGTAAACACAGTGATGTCACAGTACTGTTATAGTAAACACAGTGATGTCACAGTACTGTTATAGTAAACACAGTGATGTCACAGTACTGTTATAGTATACACAGTGATGTCACAGTACTGTTATAGTAAACACAGTGATGACTTATAGTAAACACAGTGATGACACAGTACTGTTATAGTAAACACAGTGATGTCACAGTACTGTTATAGTAAACACAGTGATGTCACAGCACTGTTATAGTATACACAGTGATGTCACAGTACTGTTATAGTAAACACAGTGAGGTCACAGTACTGTTATAGTAAACACAGTGATGTCACAGTACTGTTATAGTAAACACAGTGATGTCACAGCACTGTTATAGTAAACTCAGTGATGTCACAGTACTGTTATAGTATACACAGTGATGTCACAGTACTGTTATAGTATACACAGTGATGTCACAGTACTGTTATAGTAAACACAGTGATGTCACAGTACTGTTATAGTATACACAGTGATATCACAGTACTGTTATAGTAAACACAGTGATGTCACAGTACTGTTATAGTAAACACAGTGATGTCACAGTACTGTTATAGTAAACACAGTGATGTCACAGTACTGTTATAGTATACACAATGATGTCACAGTACTGTTATAGTAAACACAGTGATGTCACAGTACTGTTATAGTAAACACAGTGATGTCACAGTACTGTTATAGTAAACACAGTGATGTCACAGTACTGTTATAGTAAACACAGTGATGACACAGTACTGTTATAGTAAACGGTCGAGGAAACGTCAGCGTCTAGTGGTAGTTGGTGGAGGTGCACTAGACACGGCGACGTTTGCCTCCAAATTGTCCTTTAAGGGGACAATAACATTGGGCTCATCCTCTCACTCGGTTGAACTCTGCGTGGATTCTGGGGCGGAGGGCAATTTTATGTCTTCAGCCTTCGCCCAACGTTACGCAATTCCTCTGGTCATGCTATCTCAACCAGTAACGGTACGAGTGGTGAATGGGTCGACACTGCCCACACAGATTACACATCAAACTATCCCTTTTACTCTGTCCATATCACCATCCCATCAGGAGATTATATCTCTGCTCATCATTCCTGAGGGGATTGATGAGGTCCTGTTGGGGATACCTTGGTTACGGTACCACTCTCCTCACATCGAGTGGTCCTCAGGCAGAATTCTGGGATGGGGTGAATCTTGTGAGAACAGGTGTCATCGAGAGTGCGTTCAGGTTACTACTACAGAGGTACCCGCAGATCTCTCCTCTCTCACCAAGCAATATTGGTCTTATGCAGACGTGTTCTCCAAAAAGGCAGCGGAGACTCTTCCGCCCCATCGCCCCTATGACTGTCCTATTGATCTCTTGCCTGGTGCTGAGCCTCCCCGGGGTCGAGTCTATCCATTATCTCTCCCGGAAACGGAGGCAATGTCTCAGTACATACAAGAGAATCTGGCAAGAGGGTTCATCAGGAAGTCAGTGTCACCTGCTGGGGCAGGGTTCTTTTTTGTGCAGAAGAAGAATGGAGATCTACGTCCATGCATAGACTACAGGGGTCTTAATGCTATCACAGTTAAGAACAAGTACCCTTTGCCGTTGATATCTGAGCTTTTCGATAGGCTTCGGGGAGCTAGAGTGTTTACTAAACTAGATCTGCGGGGTGCTTACAACCTGATTCGCATCCGTGAGGGGGACGAGTGGAAAACGGCATTTAACACCAGAGATGGGCACTATGAGTATCTGGTGATGCCCTTCGGGCTCTGTAATGCACCTGCCGTTTTCCAAGACTTTGTCAACGACATCTTCCGGGATATGCTTTCCACCTCGGTTGTAGTCTATCTGGATGATATTCTCATCTTTTCTCCAGATATTGACTCCCACCGGAGAGATGTTGGCAGAGTCTTCGACCTCCTACGGGCAAACTCTCTTTATGCAAAGTTGGAGAAGTGTGTGTTTGAGCAGGAGTCCTTACCTTTCCTGGGCTATATCATCTCCGCCCAGGGATTGGCTATGGATCCTGCCAAACTACAGGCTGTGATGGACTGGCAAGAGCCCCATTCTCTTAAAGCGGTGCAGCGCTTTATGGGGTTCATAAACTATTACCGCCAGTTCATTCCCCACTTCTCAACTCTGGTAGCTCCCTTGGTAGCCCTCACCAAGAAGGGAGCGAATCCCAAATTGTGGTCGGAAGAGGTCTCCAAGGCCTTCACTTCTATTAAGTCCCACTTTGCTAGCGCTCCCATCTTACATCGTCCCGATGTGGATAAGCCATTCCTAATGGAGGTGGATGCCTCGTCCGTTGGTGCTGGAGCAGTCCTCTACCAAAAGGATGCTCAAGGTCGGAAGCATCCATGCTTCTTCTTCTCCAAGACCTTCACGCCAGCGGAGAGGAACTACTCCATCGGGGACAGGGAGTTGCTAGCAATGAAGTTGGCCTTTTCAGAGTGGAGACACCTTCTGGAAGGTGCGCGGTTTCCCTTCCAAGTTTATACGGACCACAAAAATTTGGTCTATTTGCAGACAGCCCAGCGGCTAAATTCTCGCCAGGCCAGATGGTCCCTGTTCTTCTCCCGGTTCCACTTTTCCCTTCATTATCTCGCCGGGGAGAAGAATATCCGTGCTGACGCTCTCTCTCGCTCCCTTATGTCAACTGAGGAGGAGGAAGAGGAGCCTCGGCTTATTGTCCCTTCCGAGAGCCTGAGAACCTTGGCGCCGGTTTCGCTAGAGTCTGTGCCTCCGGACAAGACTTTTGTGCCCATTAATTTGCGACCGGAGGTTCTCTCTTGGGCTCATTCGTCCAGGGTGGGTGGACACTTTGGGACAAAGAGGACATCTGAGCTACTGGCGAGGACGTACTGGTGGCCGCATATGGTCCGGGATGTCAGGGATTATGTTCTGGCGTGTGTCTCCTGCGCCAAAAATAAATCTCCGCGTCAAAGGCCAGCTGTTTTGTTCTATCCCTTGCCGGTGGCAGATAGGCCCTGGGAGATGGTCGGGATGGACTTTGTTGTGGGTTTGCCCAAGTCTCGCGGCTGTACCATCATTTGGGTCATCACCGATCATTTCTCAAAAATGGTGCATTTGGTGCCGCTGCCGCGGTTACCTTCTGCACGGGCCTTGGCAGCGTTGTTCATTAGACATATCTTCCGCCTGCATGGTATGCCAGACAAAATTGTCAGTGACCGGGGTCCCCAGTTTGCGTCTCGGTTCTGGAGAGAGCTCTGTCGTCTTCTCAGTATTGAGTTGAATCTCTCTTCCGCTTATCATCCCGAGACGAATGGGTTGGTAGAGAGGGCCAACCAGACCTTGGTCACATACCTGCAACATTTTGTTTCAGCCAGGCAGGATGACTGGGCATCCTTGCTATCATGGGCAGAGTTTGCACTGAACAACGCCGTAGCCGACTCCACTGGACAAACCCCATTCCTCCTCAACTATGGTCAGCAACCACGGGTACCTGTGCCTATGCCCGTGTCTTCCGCCGACTCCAGGGTGGCAGACTGGGCTGTGGAGGCACGGGATATTTGGGACCGCACTCAGGATGCCATTCGGGCCTCTAAGGAGAGAATGAGGTCCACCGCCGATGCTCATCGGCGCCCCGCTCCGACCTTTGCTCCTGGCGACTTGGTGTGGCTCTCCGCCCGTAACATCAGGCTGCGAGTTGAGTCCACTAAATTTGCTCCTCGCTACTTGGGCCCATTCAAGGTCCTCGAGCAGGTTAATCCTGTGGTCTATCGTTTGGCCCTTCCGCCACGCCTGGGTATCACCGACACCTTTCATGTGTCCCTCTTGAAACCGTGTATATGTCCCGGTTTTCCGAGTCATCTGCTGGGACATCGGGTTCGTCTACGGACGATTATGAGGTGAACGCTATTTTGGGGTGCAAGGTGGTGCGTGGTAAAAAATTTTATTTGGTAGACTGGAAGGGTTATGGCCCCGAGGACAGGTCCTGGGAGCCTGTTGAGCACATTTGGGCTCCGCAGCTCATTGCTGCCTTCGAACGTAGCGAGGCCCAAGGAGGGGGGGGCCCTAGGAGGGGGGGGGGGTAATGTTAGGAGTCGAGTTTCCTCTGCTGCACAGGGGGAATCTCGATCCGTCTCCGCTGCGGTCTCCCATTCTCCTCCAGCCGCAGTGGAGTCTGCTCAGCAGGGACGTCGATCCCAGCGTCTCGCTCAGTCTGACTCTGTGCGAAGAGTTGCTGCTGCTTCTCCAGTCTCTGCCATTAAAGTCAGTGCTGGTCAGCAGCGAGCGGACTTCTCTGGGACTAAGTCCTTGTCTGCACGTACTGAGCATGCCCAGGGTAAGATCTCCCGTTGGAGATCGAGGGTCATGTGCTCAGGCTCTGCAGCACATTCCATTGGTCCTCTTGGCAGGTCTTGGAAGGGCAAAAGTGCTGTAGCCACTTCCTGTGCTGCAACTATATAAACTGCGCATGACCGCACGGCCATGCGCTAGTATTGTCTCATAATGTTATATGTGTGTATGTTGTGAGTGAAAGTCGCTCTTTAAATAACCCTCCCTATTGAATGTCTGTTCGCGGAAGGTGTATGTTTGCTATCTAGCGCCCGACTTATCCTACAGCACGATTCACACATTACAGCGTCCTCTTGCTGTGTCCGCCTGTACGGCGCCGTGCGCTTGCCTTGCGCTTTCCATACCCAAGCCAGTGTGGTTGGTGGCGTCCGTCAGTGCGGCATTGCTCGCACTCCTGTGCATTTATATATCTATACTTAGTTTCCTTACACACCCAGTTGTGGTGTAGTGCCAGCGAGGGTCTAATCGGACTTCAATCCCAGTTGGGGTTAAGTACGCTGACTACTCGCTCGCGCTTTAGGTGCGGTACCGCGATCCTGTGACGCAACAGGATTGCTCCCTTCACGCTGGGTGAGGTTGAACCCACGTGTATATACTTTAGTGTACCGCCATATAGTCTGGATTTACTAGCAGCAGGTTTTCACCTGCACGGTGGACCCCGAACTGCGAACGCATCTATATCACCTTTCTTGATGCGTTCCGCCAGTCCTAACAATAGTATACACAGTGATATCACAGTACTGTTATAGTAAACACAGTGATGTCACAGTACTGTTATAGTATCCACAGTGATATCACAGTACTGTTATAGTAAACACAGTGATGTCACAGTACTGTTATAGTAAACACAGTGATGTCACAGTACTGTTATAGTATACACAGTGATGTCACAGTACTGTTATAGTAAACACAGTGATGTCACAGTACTGTTATAGTAAACTCAGTGATGTCACAGTACTGTTATAGTAAACACAGTGATATCACAGTACTGTTATAGTAAACACAGTGATGTCACAGTACTGTTATAGTAAACACAGTGATGTCACAGTACTGTTATAGTATACACAGTGATGTCACAGTACTGTTATAGTATACACAGTGATGTCACAGTACTGTTATAGTAAACACAGTGATGTCACAGTACTGTTATAGTAAACACAGTGATGTCACAGTACTGTTATAGTATACACAGTGATGTCACAGTACTATTATAGTATATACAATGATGTCACAGTACTGTTATAGTAAACACAGTGATGTCACAGTACTGGTATAGTAAACAGTGATATCACAGTACTGTTATAGTATACACAGTGATGTCACAGTACTGTTATAGTAAAAACAGTGATGTCACAGTACTGTTATAGTAAACACAGTGATATCACAGTACTGTTATAGTATACACAATGATGTCACAGTACTGTTATAGTAAACACAGTGATGTCACAGTACTGTTATATTATCCACAGTGATATCACAGTACTGTTATAGTAAACACAGTGATGTCACAGTACTGTTATAGTATCCACAGTGATGTCACAGTACTGTTATAGTATCCACAGTGATATCACAGTACTGTTATAGTAAACACAGTGATGTCACAGTACTGTTATAGTAAACACAGTGATGTCACAGTACTGTTGTAGTATACACAGTGAAGTCACAGTACTGTTATAGTAAACACAGTGAAGTCACAGTACTGTTATAGTAAACACAGTGATGTCACAGTACTGTTATAGTAAACACAGTGATGTCACAGTACTGTTATAGTAAACACAGTGAGGTACACAGTACTGTTATAGTAAACACAGTGATGTCACAGTACTGTTATAGTAAACACAGTGAGGTACACAGTACTGTTATAGTAAACACAGTGATGTCACAGTACTGTTATAGTAAACACAGTGAGGTACACAGTACTGTTATAGTAAACACAGTGATGTCACAGTACTGTTATAGTAAACACAGTGAGGTACACAGTACTGTTATAGTAAACACAGTGATGTCACAGTACTGTTATAGTAAACACAGTGAGGTCACAGTACTGTTGTAGTATACACAGTGAAGTCACAGTACTGTTATAGTATCCACAGTGATGTCACAGTACTGTTATAGTAAACACAGTGAGGTCACAGTACTGTTATAGTAAACACAGTGATGTCACAGTACTGTTATAGTAAACACAGTGATGTCACAGTACTGTTATAGTAAACACAGTGATGTCACAGTACTGTTATAGTAAACACAGTGATGTCACAGTACTGTTATAGTAAACAGTGATATCACAGTACTGTTATAGTAAACACAGTGATGTCACAGTACTGTTATAGTATACACAATGATGTCACAGTACTGTTATAGTAAACACAGTGATGTCACAGTACTGTTATAGTATCCACAGTGATGTCACAGTACTGTTATAGTAAACACAGTGAGGTCACAGTACTGTTATAGTAAACACAGTGATGTCACAGTACTGTTATAGTAAACACAGTGATGTCACAGTACTGTTATAGTAAACACAGTGATGTCACAGTACTGTTATAGTAAACAGTGATATCACAGTACTGTTATAGTAAACACAGTGATGTCACAGTACTGTTATAGTATACACAATGATGTCACAGTACTGTTATAGTAAACACAGTGATGTCACAGTACTGTTATAGTAAACACAGTGAAGTCACAGTACTGTTATAGTAAACACAGTGATGTCACAGTACTGTTATAGTAAACATAGTGATGTCACAGTACTGTTATAGTAAACACAGTGATGTCACAGTACTGTTATAGTAAACACAGTGATGTCACAGTACTGTTATAGTAAACACAGTGAAGTCACAGTACTGTTATAGTAAACACAGTGATGTCACAGTACTGTTATAGTAAACACAGTGATGTCACAGTACTGTTATAGTAAACACAGTGATGTCACAGTACTGTTATAGTAAACACAGTGATGTCACAGTACTGTTATAGTAAACACAGTGATGTCACAGTACTGTTATAGTAAACACAGTGAAGTCACAGTACTGTTATAGTAAACACAGTGATGTCACAGTACTGTTATAGTAAACACAGTGATGTCACAGTACTGTTATAGTAAACACAGTGATGTCACAGTACTGTTATAGTAAACACAGTGATGTCACAGTACTGTTATAGTAAACACAGTGAGGTCACAGTACTGTTATAGTATACACAGTGATGTCACAGTACTGTTATAGTAAACAGTGATATCACAGTACTGTTATAGTATACACAATGATGTCACAGTACTGTTATAGTAAACACAGTGATGTCACAGTACTGTTATAGTAAACACAGTGATGTCACAGTACTGTTATAGTAAACACATTAATGTCACAATACAGAGATAATGCAAACAGTGATGTCAGTACAGAGATAATGAAGAGTGATGTCACAGTATATAGATAATAAACACAGTGATATCACAGTGCCGGAATAAGAAACACAGTGATGTCACAATACAGGGATAATACACAGTGATGTCACAGTTCAAAGATTATATACACAATGATGTCTTTGTACCCAGATAATAAAGAGTTGTGTCACAGTACAGAAATAATTAACACAATGATGTCACCGTACCTAATACCTAGATAATACACAGTGATGTCACAGAACAAAGACAAGTACTGCGATTTAACAGCACTATTATAGTAAACTCAGTGATGTCACAGTACTATTATAGTAAACTCAGTGATGTCACAGTACTATTATAGTAAACTCAGTGATGTCACAGTACTATTATAGTAAACTCAGTGATGTCACAGTACTATTATAGTAAACTCAGTGATGTCACAGTACAGGGATAACTGAATACAGAGCTGTTTCATAATATAGCTAGTTAATTTTCACCTGGTTATTTCTATGTGGATATCACCATTAGCTACATTTTTTTTTACCAAAATGATCGTTCAGATGATTGTTTGTTCTGCGCTTGTACAGATTAAATTATTGTTGTCAGAATAGCCCCTATGTACACAAGAGGATTTTCTGCCAACAAGCGATACTTTCTTGTCGTCATGAAAAATCTGATCAATAAATTAATGTTTGCAGTTGGATCAATGATCATCAGCCCCTAATATACATAAGGATGTTACAAGGACTGCAGACTCAGCCCCTATAGTTATCATTTTGTTCATATGGGGAGCAAGAAAACTTTTTCACTGGGAGAGATTTCACAAATTGTTATTTATATTCTGTAAACAATATACAGAAACTTTTAAGTGTCTGTATCTGCTTGCAGCAAATGTGTATGAGCCACTGAGAGCAGGCGGTAAAGGTACCTTCACACATAACGATTTTGTTAACGTTATCGATGCAACGCTTTTTTTGACGTAGCAACGATCCCGCTAATGATCTCGTTATGTGTGACAGCGACCAACGATCAGGCCCCTGCTGGGAGATCGTTGGTCGCTGGGGAATGATCAGGACCTTTTTTTTGGTCGCTGATCACCCGCTGTCATCGCTGGATCGGCGTGTGTGACGCCGATCCAGCGATGTGTTCACTTGTAACCAGGGTAAATATCGGGTTACTAAGCGCAGGGCCGCGCTTAGTAACCTGATATTTACCCTGGTTACCATTGTAAAAGTAAAAAAAAAAAACAGTACATACTCTCATTCCGATGTCTGTCACGTCCCCCGGCGTCAGCTTCCCTGCACTGACTGTCAGCGCCGGCCGTAAAGCAGAGCACAGCGGTGACGTCAATGGCTGATTGTTGTGGCTGGTGAGAATTGGACACCCACTGATCTTATTTTTATCGTCATTAATTTTTGAGAACCCTTTTAATTTTCATCTTATTTTTGCTTTCATTTGAATCAATTCTTGGGCATAACTTGTGTCGCTCAATGGAACTGTTTTGGGGCCACCAGATAGAGTGACATCAGCAATATAATGAGTATCATGAAAAAACTAACAAGTATTTGAGGAGAAATGCTATCCATGAAATTACAAGTTTTTGTGATGGCACAACAATGCTTGTTTCTCACTGTTTGGAAATGAGCAAAACATTTGAGGTATTTGTCTGTGATCCAAGGTATCATAGCACTGTTCCTAATCATCAGAGTCTGGCCTGCCACTGATTCAATGTGAGATATGTCTGTTCTGCATTGCCGCAGGGCACACAGATGTTTTCCATCTATTTAGCTTTCAATTAAATGGCCACTTAATGCTAGGATTACATTTTAGGGAGCTCAAAATTAAACTGTACATACACTGGAAAATGAATTAGGAAATTAACTTTCCCAAAACTTGAGATCTCAATGGTGGCTCACTGTCTGCATGACTGACCAAGGGGCCATCCCATCCTCCTGTAATCCTTTTGTAAAAGCTTTTGTCCATTATCTTTCTCTTTGTTGTTGGCATCTTGGTTTTAACTGGACCTATGTCATGAGGGGCCCAAAGATGCTTAATAAAGGGGGACATAAACTCCAAAGGAAGAAGGGATAGCAATAGCAGAAAGGTTAAAAAGGATAGTAAACTGCATCTTCTTTATGGTATTTACACCCTTAAGGCTCGCATACACATTAGACCTAAGTCTGCTGAACCCGCCAACATCACTAGGTACGTCTGATGGTCTAATGTGTATAGGGGCACCAGCCAAATGACGGTCGGGAGAGATGTGGATCAGGCATGACCGATTTTGGATTGCCGATTGCAATGCTCTTCCTCAGATAAGCCGCTCGTCAACTCGTCAGTCAGTGGCTTTGTCATAGAGAACTCAGGATTGCTTGACCAAATGAGTGCTGGTGTGCTTGCGACAGTGACACTGAGATGACTGTTAGCCGTTTAGTGCATATGTGCGGCTTTAAGCTGGCACTACATATTAGATTAGCAATCATTTGGCTGACAGCGATTTCAGAAGACTCACCCGTACACAGAACCACTTGTTTGGCCAATCGCTCCTGTGTTCTCTATGAGAAAGCCGTCAACTAACATGTTGCGAGACAGCTTATCTCCAAGAGAACTATACAACTGGAAGTCTGAAATTGGACATGCGTGATCAACATCTTACCCAACCATTATTTGGCTTGCACCCCCATGCACATTAGACTGTTGTCCCAACCCATCAAAATTGGCAGCCTAACAGATTGCAGTGTGCACAATGTTACAGGCAATAATGAATGCTCAGGATCAGCAGCATGTGCTGCAGCAGTGTGTGGCATTTCTCATTAATAAGTGTATAAGAGGTGAATGATTAAAATAGAATAAACCCCTAATCTGCTTGCATTTTGTATGTTGAATAAGCAATTGCTTCTATTTGTCATGAGATGGAACCCCTGGGTGCCATCATTATTAGGCAGAGAAGGGCACTTAATTGAAAACATATAGTCCCCCTGAAATGTTTTACAGCAGCATTTAACACGATTTAGGAGTACAGGCTGTAGAGCATGCTCTGCAAGCACGCGGTTCACATCGCCGTAAGCATAATCAATTTGTACTAACCTTTCTTATGTTTATTTTGGAGCACAATTTTTTTTCTATTTAATGGTAACCTCTTCCACCAGCTGTGGGGTACTGCTATGGGGACGGTCGGTGCCCCATCATATGCAAATTTATTCCTGGGCTGGTGGCAGGACCAGTCTGTGTTTAACAAAGACTTATCATTTTTCACCCATCACATTTTATTTTGGGCACGTTATATAGATGATGTTTTAATTTTTTGGGAAGGGTGTGAATCCACATTTTGGATTTTGTCTACATTCTTAATATCTACAAAATCGGTCTCAAATTTAATCATGAGATAAACACCAAACAATTTAATTTCCTTCATTTGACAATTTAGATGCACGATTCAGAAAACATCCATACCAAAACATTCGAAAAAGATACCTCGACTAATTGTCTCCTGTAGCGGGGTCTACTGTGCTGTAGTACCTCTTTCAGCACCCCCCGTGTTTCAGGAGGTCCATTCTGCTTTTGCTGGATTCTGAATGAAGGACGCTGGCTAGGATTTCTTGATTACATGGGAGCATATAAAAGCTGACTGCTACTCCAGGTATTTCCAGTCTAAAAGAACCCACTTTATTTTCAGCACACAGAATATATAACACAGATACACAGGACAGGCCAATAGGAAAACAGCTGGCCAGACATACGTTACAATAGCCGCAGGGGGCCGGAGCCTGCCGCTATTTACTGTGGGAATTACAAAGGTGGGGGGAGGTCAGAAAGAGAATATCTTGTCCAGGGACGCAGCCTGTGGACTGATGCATTTCACATGGAAACTATTATACATACATATACTGCATAACATTCTTGGTGCTGGGGGGTTCTGTAACATCTCCTACGTTGGGACAGTTACCCTCCAGCCCCCTTGAAAAATGGGATTCCAACTGGGCAGTATCTATGAGCAAGACGGAATTGCTTTAGAGACGAGTTTTTTTTGACAGAATGTTCGTAAAACCCTGAAAAAAGCTTTCCATCGAGTGATGCATACACAAAGAAATAATTTGCTGCAAGACCAAAGACCATATCAACAGAGAAAAAATGAACATCTTATTTAATGTATTGGGACTTTTGATAAAGGAGCCTTTGAGACCAAGAAAATCATGGCCAAGAATTGGTATTTCCTACAAGTAGATAAATACCTGAGAAGTATTTCCTCAGTACCCAACAATTTCATTTAGAAGGGAACCCAATCTTAGAAATATGTGAGTTTCAATTCACTATGCACAAGATAGTAGACCTAATACCACTTGGCTTCAAAATAAAACAATAAGTTCATTTAAATGTGGATATTGTAAAGCATATGATTTCATTTCAACTATTAAAAAATTTCATGGGTTAAGGAGCAAGAAAACATATACTATCGCCGAAGTTGCAGAGGCATTGAAACGCGCGCAGAGGTGCGGGCTGGAGCACACTCATACCCTGCAACATGGCTATAGGTACGGTAGTATCTACTCATTGTAACTTAATGGTATATGCCTACATTGCTGCATTTCCACATGGTGCATTTTTATATGGTGTCACCACTGGTATTGATCTGATCTACTATTCTCTGTATCCACTCCTTAAGGTACCGTCACACTTTCGCGACGCTACAGCGATACCGACAACGATCCGGATCGCTGCAGCGTCGCTGTTTGGTCGCTGGAGAGCTGTCACACAGACAGCTCTCCAGCGACCAACGATCAGGGGAAAGACTTCGGCATCGTTGAAACTGTCTTCAACGATGCCGAAGTCCCCGGGTAACCAGGGTAAACATCGGGTTACTAAGCGCAGGGCCGCGCTTAGTAACCCGATGTTTACCCTGGTTACCATCGTTAAAGTGAAAAAAACAAACGCTACATACTTACCTACCGCTGTCTGTCCCCGGCGCTCTGCTTCTCTGCTCTGGCTGTAAGCACAGCGGCCGGAAAGCAGAGCGGTGACGTCACCGCTGTGCTCTGCTTTCCGGCTGCCCGCCGCTCACAGCCAGAGCAGAGAAGCAGAGCGCCGGGGACAGACAGCGGTAGGTAAGTATGTAGCGTTTGTTTTTTTTACTTTAACGATGGTAACCAGGGTAAACATCGGGTTACTAAGCGCGGCCCTGCGCTTAGTAACCCGATGTTTACCCTGGTTACCAGCGAAGACATCGCTGAATCGGCGTCACACACGCCGATTCAGCGATGTCAGCGGGACCTCAACGATCAAAAAATGGCCCAGGCCATTCCGACACGACCAGCGATCTCACAGCAGGGGCCTGCTCGCTGCTACGTGTCACACATAGCGAGATCGCTACTCAGATCGCTGTTGCGTAACAAAACTTGTGACTCAGCAGCGATCTCGCTAGCGATCTCGCTATGTGTGACGGGGCCTTTACTTGGACATCGTTGCACTTAGGGTTTCCATACAATGATCTTCCTGCTATAGAGAGTGACACTGTCCACTCTTAACTAGCAATGTCACGTAATATTTATCACTGTAACAGGCTATATTCAAATTGATCATGTCTAGTGCTCTTGCCCACTAGCTTTTTGTCACCATATCTCTTATTGTTTGTTTGTATATCTATATATTTATTTTTGTATCATATTTTTAATACAATAATAAAAATGTGTTATTTTTTTCTTTATATTTTGATCATTTGTTCCTATCGCTACTGGTTTCATGTCTCTAAGTAGAAGGGATCACCATACCTATTTATGAAGACATTTTTTGGTTATATGCTATCAAAGAATTTACAAAATTGTACTACCTCCGGTGTTATGTATGCAGGAAAATGTCCACGTGGTCGTATTTATGTGGGTAAAACTAGTCGACACTTCAGGAGACGAGTGTTACAGCATATTGGGTCAATTCGGAATCAGTATGATGCCCCAATTTCATGACGTATGAGATTCCATCACAGTTCAGACCCTCTGGAAATACAATTCTGGGGCATCCAAAGAAGCACCCATAAACTCCTTTTGAGAGGAGAAGCTAAATGGATATATCGTTTAGGTACCATGAGTCCAGATGGTCTGAACCAGGGTTTCTCGTATGGTGCTTTTTTTTTTAGGTCGCTCGCTATGTAACAGTTTAGTATTTGGGTATTTCTTTTTCTATTCATAGTATTTATTAGATTTTTATCTTAGGTCATTCTTTCCTTGGAAAAATGCTTATATATAGTATATTAATATATATTAAATAAGTATATAATTTGTATATAATTTGGGTTTAAGGTATGAATTTATTTTATCTATACCCAATTATAGCCTGCTTTTTAATAATCTTAAAGTAATATCCTGTTAGTAATATTTATTTTTTTGACAAATCCACCTTTAATCTATTGCCATACTGTACATTATGCCATGTTTATAATGATATGTCCCGATTCCTATAAATTACCAATCTATACTATGATCTGAGTACTGATGTTAAACACCTTTAGTATTCTAGAATTTTCACCACCTGATTTTGTGTCAACTCCAACTATGATATAATACAATTTTTAGAGTGACTGAAAAATACTCTATATAATTATTGGATAATTTGCCATATAACTCCTACTAGGGTTAAAATTGAACCTCATATAGCTTTCCTTGCTATTCATCCAACTATACATCTAATTATATGCCAAAACTGCGTCAGGGTTTATGCTCATTTTTAAATATAAACCCTATTAAATGTGCAATTACGTTCGGTTTGATTCTATCTAACTCTAATTAATCTGTTATCGTTTCGAGTTTTATTTATCTGGAATCGAATAACATTGCTAACCTTGGACTGTGAAGGCACGAGGAGTATAAAGGAGATAACAGAGCAGTACAGCCAGAGACTATAATTTATCTGATTTGTTTATATTATGGCATCGCAATACATCTATACGATCATAGGCTATG
This sequence comes from Ranitomeya imitator, assembly GCF_032444005.1. Taxonomy (NCBI): domain Eukaryota; kingdom Metazoa; phylum Chordata; class Amphibia; order Anura; family Dendrobatidae; genus Ranitomeya; species Ranitomeya imitator. Next base: position 46,232,751 of record NC_091287.1, on the reverse strand, counting down.
ATTCTGGCCAAACTAATTGCACTACATCAGCATGATATCAATGCCCGATAAAACTGCGGTACGTCACTCCAGTATTCCGAGAGAGATACTGGTTGCACGACTGGCAACAGGCAAGCTGAAAGACATAACAAGGGAGAATTAAATCAATATAGACAAGAGACAGTCCCTCGTTTGCCAATTTATTAACCCTGCAACTCTGACGTAGTTTGTCGTTCCCTTGACATCCACCGAATCTGTAGTACAACCTATAAAGCCTCCTTCTGAGAATGAAGCTTCAAAGGCCACTCCTAGTCAGGCTGCGCTCATCGAGACCTGGCGAGAGTGGTGATGGCGTCAGCAATGTTACTGACATCACCGCTCTTACCAGGTCACACAGCCCCCAGCTGTCTGCCTTACAATGGCTTGTTATCAAATAGGTTATTTAATAGGTTTAAAAGGTTAAAAACACCCTTTAGTGCCACCGAAAAAGCACTAAAGGACACAACTTTATATTAATTACGGGGGTGGACATTAATCTAAGCTCTCCCGTCTATAACAACTCTCCCTGAACTGCTTCCAGAGGAGAATGTGTTGAGCATTGCATCCCCGAGTCTGCTATAAGAATCGATGACACGATGCGACCGGCCAATCACAGTAATGCCAGTTGCCCACATGGCTAGAGTATTACCATGTATCGCGGGCAATCCTTGCATGTTTATTGGCTGTCTTGAGCATGCCACTCAAACATCCGCGATACTCGATCAAGTAACAAGCATGCCCGAGCACCTCAATGTTCAATTAAGTGTTGAGCAGTGGTGAACGCGCTCGCTCATCACTAGTGGAGAGGCATCCCTTCGGATTTCCATAACCAACCAGCAACACAATTGCGAGATGCTTAACTGTATGGATCTAATATCTTATTTATTCCCTTACAGTAAACGGTAAGATAAAAAAATGAAAACAAAATGTCAGAATCGTTGTTTGTTGAACACCTTTAATCGTGGTTTTTGATTGCCTTTAAAGCTGGTATAAATTCGAAAAAAATCTTGCACGATTGCGAATCACGTTTTGTACTTGTAACGTGTAGGACTAAAGTTATTACTTCAAAATTCTGACAAAATTTCATATTTTAGGAGAAAATGAAGTTCCATCAGAAGATGCTCTTATTCTTCAGTTGCAATTGGCCAAAGGCCAGGAAAAGTTTGTGGAGTCGTTGAAAATCCAACAAAAGACCATAACGGATTTACAGCAGAAACTATCTGAACAGCAGAACTTACTGGTTAACCAGCAACGAGAAATTATAGAGCAACAGAGGAGAATGTATGAGCAAATGGACATGGTCAAAATCCAGTACAGTATCCTGTTTGACACCGTAAAGCAGATGTCCTTCCAGAGTCTCCAGGAGGACATACAGCAGTATTTTGAAGCACATCTCCAAGGGTTGCAAAACCAGGTTCAGAATCATCTTCAGAAAACATACTCTGTACATAAGATGGATGTGGATGCTAAAGTGATTGATGTCGAGGAGCCTCTACCCGAATGTGGCATCTGCGAGAGTGATGAGTTTTGCAACTTTCAAAAAACACCTCCTCTATGTGAAAAATGTACCTTGTGTCCTGCAGGATTTTTCCAACTATCTGAGTGTTCTGAAAATATTGATCGCATTTGTCAAGTAAGTAAAAATGTTATTATGTTACAAGAACAATCATTAAATTAAAAACCTTGCATTTCAGCATTAACTGTAGCATCCACCAGGGCATAATCAGAGGTCCAAGAGTCTGTGATTCGAGAGTCAGTGGTGTTAACTGGTATTTGTTGATGGAGAGTGACACTCATGGTTCCAAAATTGGGTTTCATCTCTGGACTTGTCTTCCCTTGAGCACATTTGGAAAGTCATTGGTCGGGAATAGAAAAGGGATCTGCCAGCAGTGGCTTTTGATGATTTTACCAAGTCCATTCGGTGTGGGAGAACATCCCTCAGACAATCATTATTAAACTCATTGATAGCAGCCAAAGCTGTAAGTGCGGGAATTTTTGTGCGTAGTGCTCGTACTCCATACTGAATGAGTTGAGATATTTTAAAAATGTTTCATGTTCATTTTCAAATGTTGTTCATCATTTGTATACAATTAGCATAGCTATTGAGCCTGGGGTTTTCATAAATCCATGACTTTTCCAAATTGATGTTACAAACTCAATGTAGAGGAGTGTATGTTTCGTAGCTCATATGCTATCATGTACTTTGATGTAAGAAAAATGATTATAATTGCAATCATAAAAGTTTTTACCTTAGAAAAAGTCAAGGGCATGAGATTTTTTTTGGACTCTCCAAAAAGTGCCCTATTTTTATGCGCTGTCCAATATTTTACAGATTGTTAACACCCCGAGTGTTGAAAAACTAATGAAAATGTCTTATTTTGGTCCCGTTATGCTAATTTTTCTGGGGCAAGGATTGTGAGATTATGGCGTTCAATATGTAGAGTTGATGGTCACTAGTAAGTTTCTAATGACTTGGCCAACAGTATATGAATAGTCCATAAAATGATTTATTCTATGGATATAACATGTTTATCTAGCCCAGACATATATGCATGCTCATAGATAATTGTTTATTGCAGTACTAGAGTGGTGCTACTAATGTAAGATCCCTGTACCAACTCTCACCCTTTCCAGCAGCTGTCTATCATCACTGCTCCAGTCGTTCTCCAGCAGTTTGAGACCTGCCGGATCACTCCAGGGTTTGCAGGAGCTAGCCAGAAGTCATTTTTCAATGTGAATCTATGAGAGCCTCGTTCTGGCTCTTATAGACTTATACTGAGAGCTTGTGACCGTTACTACTGACTTCTGGGTAATCACAGGATGGTGACGTGGAACTGGCATGAAAAGCTTTGACAATTTGCAAACCTTTTAGGCAACACAAGGCGTCGCAAAATATTTGGGAGTTTTGTGACTTTTCATGACGTTTTTGCTCAGTGCCGACAAAGTGATGCCCGCTCATCAAATTCATGACAAGCAATGAGAAAAGAAAATAATTCTATACTTAGGTCCTGGACTGGAGCTATTCCTTTGTAAATGCTAGTGTGCCAGCTGTTTTGAAGGATCAGCATCTTAAGGCACATCATGCCACCACTAATCGACTGAAGCCTTCACATTCCGTCTGAATGTAAGAAGCTGCCATGGATGGAATGTAACCGGTCAGTGTCCGCTGATTGGCTGCAGCTGTCATATGATGACTTCTAGGATGCTGATGCCCTTAGATCGTTGTGTGACACATTAGTGAATGTAGATGAGCAACACCAGTACTGGAGATGAATATAGGCTCATTGACAATTAAAAGTAGAGGCAATGCTCTAAAGAAAGCCCCTTAAAGGATTATTGGAGTATTACTTGTCATGAACTTGGTAGCTCTGTGTTAATCTTCACCATTGTATAACCAAAAAACAAAACCAGAGCACAATGTACCTAACATCATATTACATGGCAATAACTTTATTTTATTGCATTTTTGTTTAGGACAGAGATGAGTGCATGGATTCACCAAGTATCTGTGGTGAGAGGATTAAGTGTTTAAACACTCCAGGTACTGCTTTTACTCAATCCTAATGGAGGGTGGGATATGCAAAATCATTTTAGGTTAAAAATATATATGTAATGTATTAATTTAATGATTCATGCATCTATTAATGTATATTATATTTAGCCAGGAATGTCCCCTCCCTAAGTATAGCAGAAATAATTTAGTTTTTTCTGTTTGTCCCTATGCATTTCTCTATCCATTTACATTATTGATTGTCATGCTTGCTGAGTAGGTGGGTCCTTTCTGGGAAGTATTGTGTGTACTGAGCAAATCAGGTTTCTCCCCCTGTAGATCCTCCCCCTCTCCTGCAGCCTCACAGACACACTGTGCTAGCGTTCCTGCAGCTTCACACCCCTTGATTCTATTTTATGGTGACAGAAGAGGTTGTGAACGGTGAAAAATGGTGACTTGGATGGTATTTTCTGTGTCTTCAAATTTACTACTGAATTATTTATAATCAAATGATACTATCAGCGTACATTAAGTATCCTAAAAGGGAACCTATATAAAGGGGTTGTCCAGTATTAGGTAACAAGACTGCAGTCATAGACACAGTGTAGTCAGAACTTAGCCAGAAATATGCAAATTGCATAATTGCAGTCACACGACCCCCCAGTACCGGCACTGGAGAATCCTCACAGCGTGCATTGCATGTGATGTGAGGATTCACAAGTCTGCAGTTACATAGAGTGACTACAGACTTGTAGTCCAAGACTGGACAACCCCTGTAAGTTGCTTTATACTAGGACAAGTCTTAGTAGCTTGTCACTATTAAACATGTTTTGTTGCTATTATTTTACTAGGTGGCTTCCGGTGTCTTGGGGTTGCTGAAAAAGATGCAGCTTTAGGGATTTGTGGAGACCAATACTTCTTTAATAAGGAGCTTCAAGAGTGTCAAGCCTGCTCTGAGTGTGAAGAAGGCGTTGTTACCTTTTCATGTACTGCGGATAGTGATACAGTTTGCACAGTTATCAGTGAAAGCAAATTATCGGAATCATGGTCGGCTAGCCTTTCTCTGCCGACGCCTAAACCACCTGTCTCACAGATCTACCCAGGACTCCCCTTAAAGATCAAAGAGAAGATGCATTGCGAAATCTTATCTCCTGAAGAAAATCAAGTGGTCTTCAAACAACACGGCTTGTTATGGGTGGATCTGAATTTTGCAGTGAAACATAACTGCAGGAATTTCCTTCAGCTGTCATTAAAGCTTAACAACAGCGAAGAAGGTTATGAGATAAGTGGTTCAAGAATAGAACAGCCAGAAGGAAAATACTTCCAGAGCACGAGTGTAAGTTGTGCAGCAGAAGTTGAGCCAAGCCAAACTATGTCTGTGGTTCTAAAAAGCCCCAACCAGTTCTGTAACCAGAGTAAAGACTTACATGTTTATGACCTGAACACTCCACTTAGTTTGATTTGGCTGTCTCATGATACTGGAGCGGTGGCCATGAGTGCTCAGATGTCCACCGCAATGCATTACCAAACAAACTATCGGCCCACCTTCAAGATTATTTCTGTATCTGATCCATACATGGTCAGTCTATCTCACGATGGAAGAAGTATTAAGTTAACGGAGTCTGGCGTAGTCAAATTTGTCTTTCAACAAGCCTTATATTCCATGGGTCCGACTTGTGTGCGTGAAGGGTTTAATCTGATTTTTTACATCAATAGAAATGGCACAAACTCTGAATTAATTCAAGTTTTTAAGTCTGGAGTCAACTACCGAGACACGTCCATTTCGGGATCTGGAGTGGCCAAAGTTAACTCCGGAGACGTAATAAACTTTGAGGTTCTATCACCGGCTCAATGCAATGTTAGATATTTTGGTGAAAACTCTGGAATTAGCATGTTAAGTCTTCTCTGGATTCCGACTGCAATTTCCACTGCTATCACAGCCTCAGTATCTAGTTCTGGATTACCAACAGGAGCAGTGAGAAATAAGGTCTTGAGTTTTAGCCTGGATATGGCCAATGACAAGATAATTCAGCTTATTTCAACTGGTCAGTTTGCCTACAAATATTTCAAGTTTACCCAAAGGGGAGGTGTCAGTGTGTCTTTCAACCTGAAATTGATCCATTCCTGCAACGTTGTAAAAGTGACAATTAGTACATGGGTGAATGACCAAGTGCAACCAACTGTGGTCGCCCAGCAAATTGGTGGGCAGATGCCAGAAGGAAGTCAATGGACTAGCGTGACTCTACGGTCTTCATTTCATGTTGAAAATGGTACAATGTTATCAGTTTCACTTGACTGTGTTCGTGGTCGAATCAATCAGATCGCTCATGACAAAGGGACTAATTTGTCTATCCTATGGGTTTCATCATAGAGCAGCCATCGGATGGTACACATTAGGCTGACTCTATATCATTGGATAAAGCCAAAAAGTCAGGCCATGCGTCTTGAGCTTCAGTTTCCACAGTTTGTACTTACTATTTGCAACCTAAGCAGATGGAGTGGAGGTGACTTGACATTTTGAAAACTGGGTAGGAAGTTGACATTGAGGATTATAGTCTGTTCATACCGAGCGCCAATTTATCATATAGATTGTTGATCATTGCTACTTCAATTTTCACTTGGAAATCATCTACATTTGCAACTGCATGAGGAAGAACGATTATTGCTATTACTGTTCCCATACAGTTTGTATATTCTCGGCAGGGTATCCCCTGTATTTATGAGAAGTACCGCCCAAGACCAATAATTCTTAAGCCCATATAAAAGATGTGGCTGGTTGACAAAAGTGTGTTCACTCATTTATTGGCTGATTCCTGCCATTTTCACAAGTAGCAATGATTAGCAAAGAATGTTCTTGTGAATATTTAGTTGACAGGTTATGACCTTTGTAAAAGGGCCTTAAAGTGAACCTGTCACCAGGTTTGGCCGATATAAGTTAAGGTCACCACCACCTTTCGGACCTGATATACAGCATTTCGTAACTCTGTATATATATGCCCAACCCGACCTGAAAGAGAAGAAAAAAAGCTTTTATTATACTCACATGCAGGGCAGTCCGGTCTGAGGGGTGTCGCTGCTTCTTGTCCGGCACCTCCCATCTACTTGCGATGCCGTACTCCTTGCTTCGTGTGGATAATGCGTCCCTATGTCATCCACACAGTTTCCTTGGCATCACTCTCCTGTTCAGGCATACTTCTCTGCCCTGTTGATGGCAGAGCAAAGTACTGCACTGCGCAGGTGCCGGGAAATGTCAAAGATCCCTGGCGCATGCGCACTGCAGTACTTTACTCTGGCCTAGTCAGGGCAAAGAAGTATGCCTGTGCAGGAGCTCGATGTCGTGGAGACTGTGCGGATGACATAGGGACACGTGATTCATAAGAAGCAAGAAGGAGCACTGCATTGCAAAAAGAAGGGAGGGGCCGGACCAAGAACATCGACACCACTTGAACCGGATTGCTCCCCAGGTGAGTATAATAAACGTTATTTTTCTTCTCTTTCAGGTCAGGTTGGGGGCAGATATACAGAGTTATAGAATGCTATAGATCAGGCCTGAAAAATGGTGGCCGTATCTCATATCGGCCAAACCTGGTGACAGGTTTCTTTTAAAAGGAATCAGCAGAAAATAACTGTTCGAACAAAGCACAGGTGGTAGATAAATCCTTGGCTTGGCCATCTCATTCACTTGATTCTCTTCTATATCTGCCCTTTTTTTTCTCTCCTGTAAAGCCAGAAATGTCAATCAAGGAAGAGGAGGTGAAAAGTAGATGGGAAGGTGCAATGAACTTTTTGGCCGCCCAAAGGAACACCCAGAACCTGTACTTTTGCATTTTGTGCTAACAGACTCCCTTCAAGAGAACTACTTACTTTTGTAGAAAGCTGTAACCATTGTCAACCACTTTGGATGAATGAAGCTGAGTATTCCCATGTAGAGCACTTTGACTGACAGGCCCTAACAATGATGCAGGAACCCTATAAATACCATAAAAGTGAACAAGTTCTACAATACTTTTTCCACCTATTTCATTAAAGGCCCAGTCCAGAAGTAAATATCATATGGTTCATGTATTGCCTAAATTAATATAATTAAACAGCACATCATGGGAAATCTCTGTAAAAATTCAATATAGATTTTTTGAGTAATAGAATACATGTTTTATGCTAAAAATGAAGCAAACTATTATAAAATGTGTTTTTTGTAAATATTAAGTGTTAGAAGAATGACACAACATTAGTAGGCAATAATGTATTATATGTTTAAAATATGCATCGAAAACATAAGAAATGACAAAGAACTTTTGTAAGAGAAGTATATTACGGGGAATCAGGCCTGTTTTGCTGGCACCAAATGGTTCCACCATTCATGTGTCTATTTTTGTTAATTCTTACATATATTTATATTTTATAAAAAAAGAACTGTTTTAATGCATTATTTTCATTGGAGGAGTCTATAGATTTAGGACTCATGTGCACTCATATTATTGCTTGGTGCCAAGTCCAAGTTGTACGGAGACAAAATATGCCTAAAACATAATTATGCAATGCTCCAGTGGATAGCGCAGGTACTGTATGCTGATTTTCCCCATGGAAGTCAATGGTGATGGAAAAATGACACCCATGTGTATGAACCTATAAACAGGTGCATATGGGATTTTCTCCTATACTTCTAGCAGGGATGACATAGGAAATCATGTAGGATACTTATTATGGTGCGCCACATAGAACTAATGAAAGTACGTGCTACTCATGCGTAGTGGAAACCTAAGGGCACAACCAGTGCAATGTGGAACTTGACGCGGTTTGCACACCCCTGCAGAATGCCCTATGATATGATTTATTGTATGGTCGTTGCGTGAGGGCTTGCAAGGGTTTCAGATTGTACAAGATGAGACGATCACTTTAAATCGAGTCTTTTGTATGATTTTTTTAAAAGAATTTTAGACAGATTAAAAAGTAGTTTAATAGCTCTAGTTGTGCAGTGAATAATACTGGTGCCTAGAATGTATAATACTTGTATCATTTACAATGACATCTTTTTTTATATCAGGAATTATATATTTAAAATTATTTTAATAAATTGCTCAGTTTACCGTACAGATTCGTAATTAAATCTTATTTCTACAAAGTACAAAGTATTTTGTGTCTTTTATTATTTTTTTAGGTGGGGATGCCGGGACCTCAGGGAGCCTCCTTTGTTTTTAGTCTAAAAAGTTTTTTCTTAGGACAGACAGACAGGTCATGGTCAGGATTAGTCAGCAAAATCAGATGAGTTAGAGCAGAGGCGTAGCTAGGGTTTTGGTTCAGGGAGGGCAAAACTTCCGAGTGGGCCCCTAAGCAGGTAACCCTGATTACAACTATGGTGGTGCACCCTAATAGTGGATGTAGAAGAACATCAATAGATGACCGGGCAATTAACATATTTTTCAGACTATAAGACGCTCTTTTCCCTCAAAAATTTTTGAAGGAAAATGGGGGTGCGTCTTATAGTTGGAATATACTTACAAATACTGTGGCGGCAGCAGGAGTGTGGCAATTCTGTGGCGTTCCCGGTCCGACGCTGCAGGGCAATGATCACACTCCCTTCCCAGTCTGGTGCGGCAACTTCGGCAGAGGTGCTCTGTGGTGCGGGGGGCTCTGCTGGCATTTTGTAAAAGCCTGGAGGCCCGAGTTGTCAAGATCTCAATCTGAGCATGCGCCTCCCCCGGCGGACATTTTCCCAAAGGCCACCGCATCACAGCAATTGATATACAGGGGTCTCCGAGCTTTCACCAAATACCGGCAGAGCCCCCCGCACCACAGAGCTCCACCACCGAACCTGCGCACCTGCCGCACCAGCTGCACCAGCTACACCAGCCTGGGATGGAAGTCATATCGCCAGACCACCGAACACCCCCTGTGACCACGCTCCACCAGCGCTGCCGATCCCCCTCAGTAAGCTGAATTCCAGCTGTAAGACAGACCCCCATTTGACACATTAATTTTCTTTCCCTATTTTCCTTCTGAAAATTTGGGGTGCGACTCATGGTCCGGTGCGTCTTATAGTCTGAAAAATACGGTACTGAAAATAATCTCTATACAAAGACCAACGTTCAATATTACTGCCATATGCTGACCATATAGTGGTAGATACCAGTCCTGCAGAACATGTAATAGATTACAATACAGTTACAGAAAATGACTTACAGCTGATATTCTTTCTGGTGCAGTCGTTCACTTTTCCTGTCTTTTCCATCTGGCCCAGACCAACACAACAACTTCTCCAGCCAGGATTCGTCTGCAGAGAATACAACAAAGACACATTTCACTTCTCTGAAAAACGAGCATGAACCGCACCTCCAAAAAATCATACATCGATCTAATGCTGCCAGGCAAAGATATATATAACTGAACATGAGGTTCTAAGTTTAACATTCTGATCAGACTGTTTAAAGCCCACTGCCACATCACGGCAAACCTCTCAGTGAGTCCTAACTTTTATTGCTTTAAAGGAGCGGCATAGTGCGCAAACCACTGTCACAGCGACAATCCACCACATTTGATTTATCACATTTCCTGCACAGTCCTCATCCATTGCCAACCTGCACAAACTCCTCATCCTACTGATATCCCATACTGAGCCGCTGTTGCCGAATGTCTCCTTATTACTGCACCTTCTATGTACCCTCTAAATGGTAAAACAACCCTCTACAGTATAATACTGTATAGTAATGCCATGTGAAAAGTGCCTAAAAACAGTGCCCACATTTTGCCTCCTAGAATGTAATAATGCCCTGTGTGCCCCTTTGACAGTCACAATAACCTGAGTTCCCCTATAGCAATAAGTGCCCACTTTACATTCAATAATGTCCCGAGTCTCGCCCCAGTACAGCTCCCCTATGCACAGTATGATGCTCTCTTATACACAGTATAATGCCCCCTCACTGTATAGGACCACCTACATAGTATACTGACCCCTTAGTAGCCCCCAAACTGTTTAATTGCTCCAACACTGTATGATGGCCCCCATAATGTACAAAGACCCCACATTATCTCCAACACTGTATGATGGCCCCCTCACTGTAATCCCCACACTTTATCATGGCCCTCTAAATAGCCTCCATATAGCATAATGCACCAGATAGTCCTCAGTATAGTATAACTAGCTTTTGAACCCGTTTTTTCCCCAAGTGGCAAGCATTTTTGTTATTACATTTTTAATTTAACGCCATTTTTTTAAGACACTGTGTCTGCGTATTCACATATTCAGTCTCTTCAATAAAATGGTGCCAGATATTGTGACATGCACACGTGCTGACTCCAGAGCCATTTTATTGAAATAATGGGCTAGAACAGTGATGGCGAACCTTTTAGAAATGGAGTGCCCAAACTTCAACCCAAAACTCACTGATTTATTGTAAAGTGCCAAAATGGCAATTTAACCTGAATACTGAGGTTTTAGTTTAGAAAAAACAATCAGTGATGCTTTGGGGAGCCATGTCATCTGCTGGTGTAGGTCCACTGTGTTTTATCAAGACCGAAGTCAGCGCAGCCGTCTACCATGAAATATTAGAGCACTTCATGCTTCCCTCTGCCGACAAGCTTTTTGGAGATGGAAATTTCATTCTCCAGCAGGACTTGGCACCTGTCCACAGGGCCAAAAATACCAAAACCTGGTGTAAAAACAACAGTATCACTGGGCTTGATTGGCAGCAAACTGGCCTGACCTTAACCCCATAGAAAATCTGTCAAGAGGAAGATGAGAGACCAGACCCAACAATGCGGACGAGCTGAAGGCTGCTATCAAAGCAACCTGGGCTTCCATAACCCCTCAGCAGTGCCACAGGCTGATCGCCTCCATGCCACCCCGCATTGATGCAGTAATTGATGCAAAAGGAGCCCCGACCAAGTATTGAGTGCATTTACTGAACATACATTTCAGTATAGGCCAGCATTTTGGATGTTAAAATCATTTTTTCAAGCTGGTGTTATAAAGTATTCTAATTTACTAAGATAATGACTTTTAAGTTTTCATTGGCTGTAAGCCATAATCGTCAACATTAACAGAAATAAACACAAGAAATAGATCCCTTTGTTTGTAACGACTCTATATAATATATGAGTTTCACTTTTTGTATTGAAGAACTGAAATAAATTAACGTTTTGATGATATTCTAATTTTGTGAGATGCACCTGTAGATAGGGAGAACCTAGTAATGTAACCCATGACAAATCTAAAGCATCTGGATCCTTATCTTTCTCTAAAATCTCAACTGTCCATCACTCCCAAACCCAAGGAAAAAAAGTGATGGACACAGAAGGCTGGAGTGTTTCAATTTAAAGAATTAAAGATGATCAATAATACTCTTTTGTTCACTTATTCATTTTTATTTCTAGTTAGGCTTTTCCTTTTCGTTTTTTTTTTCATATAAAAGAATAAGGTTAGACAAAAACAGCGAAATGACAGAAACAACAAAAAGTTCTCTGGCCCTCTACGGACTACTTCTGTTTCCAGTTATTACTTTCTAAAAGATGCCTCTGTTCTTTATTTAAAGGGGATATAACATGATTCATATTTTCTAATTAATTAATATTTGTAATGTAATCATTTACTTTTAAAACCAAAATAAAGTGTACAATTATTTTTGTATTACTTTTTTCTGCAACATCGTTGTTCCGTCTCATACAGCAAGAGTCAGCAGCAGCCCATGTGAGCAGCAGACTATAGTTCCCGACATGCCTTTTTGACATCTGTTCACACTGTGCTTCTTTATTGCTGCGCTTCTCACATAAGCTCCCAGTTACGGCGCCAATAACACCTAGTACTGGAACCAGCAAAGTGGAAATGAAGGTTGTAACCTATAGAGCGGATCTGTCACAAGATTCCAAAGTACAATCGCCATACATTATTCGATGTAGTATTACTCTGTACGTAACCCCTTTCTCATGTGCTGCACCAAGGAATTAATGGACCTATATAAATAAATGATAATAATAATTAGATAGATCTTAGACCTGACGAAGCTGATGTACTTACTGTGAAAATCCATGTCAGAATGGCTGTACAACCCTAATATTAGAATAAGGCCAGCTATAGACTGAGAGGGCTCTTGAGTCCAAGGGTATTCTGTTTCCGTCCACCCTGCCTGAGTGACAGCTTGTACTGAGCAGTGTGAGATCTCAACAGCAGCAGGGAGGAGGGACACTGAGGAGCTGTCAATCAAACTAGCTAGGCGAATGGTTGAGTTAAACTTTCACAAAGGATTATGCAGTCGTTCTGATAAGGATTTTAAAGTACACCAGCTTCATTAGGTCTAATCGGTCTATATAATAATTTAAGGCGACGAGTTGTCATCATATGTTACATCATTATTTTGGAAAATTCTACGGTAGTTAGCTCAGATGCATACTGAACACATAGCAACACGTTGAAAGTTATTTTCTTAGTAATCTCATTTCCTTCAGATTTGTCAACAATTATGTTGTAATTTAGCAGGATTTCATTTTTGGGTTTATTTTTTTGCAATCGACCGTAATAGGAAAACATGAAGTTGATAATTGATATTGGTAGTTACCATCTGGCTGCTGTTCCTGCGCTTCAGGCTGTCCTATCATAAATGACTTTGTCATATTGCTTATATTCTTTATTAAATAGCGATCCCAGCATGATGCCGGCTCTCAGTAATTTATTAAAGGGGAAAATCACATTGCGTCAAAACAAATGCAACCTGTTGAGTGAAAAGGACGGGTAATCACATCTGATATTCATTGTTTCCGCACGTACTTATCCAGAATACCAGACTCTCCAGAGAGAATTTACAGATTCAAACCAGGTAAGTGCAGTGAAGCATAACAAATGTTTAGAGTCAAAAAACACAAAACCATTTAAACCATATGTAAAGTCCAAGAATGAAAAATACCATAAGATGCAGCGATCATTCATTAAACAGCTTTTCTTTCATTTCATGTGTTTTTTCGACCGGGTCCACTCTGAAACATATGCATTTCTATGTAAAAAACGACTTGCTCATACAATCAGTCTTTTTAGTGTATTTCAACCACTTTAGATTTTAAAAGACACTAAGTGGCTAAAATAAACGAGCAGACCATTCTTCAGCATTTCCGCTTTGAAAATGCACCATGCTTTACAAGGCAAGGATCGAAAGATACCCGGAAGGAGCTCAGGCTTCTTCTTGAGCTTTTACCCAAGTTTTTGCTTCAGAAACTGCTTTGGTTTCTTCATTATTGAATGGGGAGAAAGAAAGGTTGTAAAATACGCAAGTACAAAAGACAACCCAAAAACAATAAAATACACAAGTACAAAAGACAACCCAAAAACAATTGAAAAATATTTTTTTTAAAAAAAAGGTCAAAATGACAAACAAGGGCTCAGGAAACACTAACATAAAAAAGACACTTCAGGGCAAAAAAGTCCAATGTTCCTCAACGTGTATAATTCTTGGAAGACCCAGCGAGTTCACCCACCTGAAAAAGATGGTGCGCGCACATACACTTAAGAGTTTTTTCAGCTGTTTTTAGAGCCGAAACTATCCATTTAAAAATAATGGTTGTTGAACTTGATTTTTAGAGAGTTTCTGCTAAAAAGACTTAGGAGAACTATTTTCTAATGCTGGGGTAATACTGGTAGTATCCAACTTTGGGGCTTACCTCCCAACATTTAAAGAGCTCCCTTCTTGAGCACATATTGTGGATTCACAGCAATAGCTTCCAAATGCAAATACCACACCTGGAATCAGCTCCAGACTAGTGATGAGCGAGTGTACTTGTTGCTTGGGTTTTCCCGAGCACGCTCTGGTGATCTCTAAGTATTTGTTAGTGCTCGGAGATTTAGTTTTCATCGCGGCAGATGAATGATTTAAAGCTACTACCCAGCCTGAGTACATGTGCGGGTTGCCTGGTTGCTTGGGAATCCCCACATGTAATCAAGCTCGCTAGTAGCTGTAAATTATTCAGCTGCCGCGATGAAAACTAAATCTCTGAGCAGTTACAAATACTCGGAGACCACCCGAGCGTGCTCGGGAAAACCCGAGCAATGAGTACACTTGCTCATCACTACTCCAGACCTTTTACCTGCTTAACTGATGATGGATTAATGAGATAATAGTTCATGCAGCTTATTAAAGAGCTTTGGAGATAAATGTCTAATTATCTGCAAAGCTCTTGAGAACATGTTGTGGATTGACAGCAAGATCTTCCAAATGCAAATGTCACACCTGGAATCAGCCTTTTACCTGATTAACTGATGATGGATTAATGAGGGAATAGCCCTCACAGCTCTTTAAATCGTTTTGGAGATAATTGTCCAATTACTTAAGGTCCCTTTAAAAAGAGGCAGCTATGTATTAGAGCTGTAATTCCCAAACCCTTAATCCAATGAGGATGTGAGTACCTTCAAATTAAAGCTAAGAGTCGACACTTTATGCTAATATTGAACATATACCTTTTAATTGTTTTAATAAACCTCTAAAATGCCACAATTTGTGTCAGTATCCAAATATTTTTGTATCATTCTTTTTAGTGTTTATTCAGCACTTTTTTAGGTGCGTTACGGAGCGGATCCACCTGAGAAAGATGACATGTGCACATAACCTTAAGTGGCCACTGCTGTTGTGCAGGAAAAACACAGAGATGATGCTTTATTCTCAGAATTTGTAGAGTCTTAGACCCTTCCCCATCGATCATAAGGTGGTTACCATGTGTCAGTAATATGTGCAGCCAGGGCCATTTATATATTATATAGTATATAACACAGTATATATATGTATATAGTATATTACACACGTGCCTCGAAAATGCTGCAGACTTTCGTGTCTGCTAGCAGTTTTGTAATCGAATACATATGATAGGAAGGTGAAGTTATGGGAATCACTGTCACATTCACAATGATTGTCTGTAATGATTATTTATAAGCACTGAGATCATCGACGTGTCAGGATCATTTTCCTGCTGCCTTTTTGTCTTTATAATAGGTCCAACAGCTTTTTAGGACATAATTGAAGACATAACTCAGGCTTCAGACTGCGGCATATGCTGAACAGACTGTTTGCTTGATGCAAATCTGTTACGTATTCGCTGCCAAATACAATAAACTCGTCTGTTTTGCTCTAAATATTTGTTGCCAGGAGAATATTTTTCTTGATGTTTCACAGACAAAGTCTAATGGGGAGATGAAATAGGACTTTGTATTACGAAATGTAGCTGTCGATGTGTCTACACTGGTTTGTTTTTCCTACTAGATGATTTCTTGATGTAAGTGAAACATTAATTTAATAATAAAATGGCTACCTAACGACGACAATCTCTAGTAAGACTTATGAATGTCACAGAGGGGTCTCCACTCTCTAAATTACGCAAAACATAGTTGGAAAAACAATAGATCCTTTTTATAGTATAAGCGAAACATATACAGACGTACATGGATGTATTACCCATATTAAAGAGTAACTGAACTTTGAACATTTTTTTTAGGCACTTTAGTTATCATCAGATAGGAGCGACACAGCTCCTGTCTGAGGTCTGGGTACACATTGTATAGAAAGCATTGGCTAGATAGCATATGCTTTCTATTGAATCCATACTATGCTGCGTTCTTTTGTCTTGTGAACTGTACACAGTTTCAGGGGGTATAATGATAGTTTATTGGTGGCCTCAGAATCTGGATCCCCACCAATTAAAGTGCCTGCCAAACATGAAAAAAACATGTTCAAAGGTCAGTTTAGCTCCATTTAGGTAGACCGACTGGCTAAATTATCCGAAAACCGATAGGTAAACTTTTACCGATCTGCAGTCCAGTCTTTTACATAGCTGTTTACACAGGCAGATCAAAGCAAACGATTTACTCTGAGTGATCTATACTAGACCGCTCAGTGTGCATAGGCTGCCGTAGCTGTCACAGGATGATTTTTTGTGCTGCACCAAAGATCATTTCACCTGATGAACAATTGTTTCTGACAACTCGGGAAGAAGCGGGATGCCAATCCAGACCCCCCTGTATAGTGAATGGGCATTACCAAATGCCGCTTCTTGCTCTGGTGATGCTTGAGGGCTGTGGGGATGACACGCTACTTCTGTAACGCAATGTGGCGGTTAGTTTGGCAATTGGTCTCTGACCCAATGGCATGTGCTACCTTGGTACCTATAAAAGTTTAATTTTCCAATAAAGCTTAAATTAGAGATATTTATCTAAAAGCCATTATTACTGCGCAAACTCAGAGTCTAGCAACATACCAAAGATTTTCCTAATCCATGCTAGAATGACATTCGGGTGAGTCACGGTAAAGGATAACACACTGTCAGATGCCACCTCCGATAGTATCTGCAATTAGAGGTTCTCTGTAATAATGGGCCTCAATTATAAGGAACAAACACGCAATTGGTAATCTTTTGGTTAAGGATGAGAAAAAGCTTTGAGTTGGTGATAAAAGTTGTTTTTTTTTTCTTACATTGTGATAGAGAAAAGCCGATTATTATATTTCAGCACTAGATAAAAGTTCCTCAGCAGGAAATAATCTTCAGCCAGTCTTTAGGACTTGCGCTTAAACACAAAGTACATTGCTTAACTATGAACAGGAAAAGCTCCACAAAGGGATTGTGCTGATTGATCAGAAAGGAATTAGTGAACTTGTTCCATCGCTATAGAAACTGAGAAAAAGTGAAGTAACTGTGTCTTTAGGCGGAATTCAGAAAAAGGTCTGAATACCTACTTGCCTACGAGGCTGTTGAGTTCAGGTCAGGAGACCAGTGGCCGGTTTGGGCATCACGACCCTTGCTAGGAGTGTATGCTGATTACATACCTAAGCTCAGGTACAGACAGTGACTGAAATTCAGCCCTGGCATTTGCAATCACACAGGCCCATGTTGTCTTCGTCTCCAAGCACCAGATGAGGATATAGTACTAATATTTCCCTGGATGGATGAAAGCAAGATTTACTACAAGACCATTAGTTCTAATGATACTTGTGACCTGCTGGGGTAAATGACTTTCTGCTCCGTCACAATTGTTAACAGTATGGGTGTCTTGAGAACACCAATTCTGTTACCAAACGTAGCAGAAAAGGCAGCCCACATCCAGACAGGCCCTTCTGGCATTTGCCAGAATTGCCAGATGGCCAGTCCGGCTCTGCCTAAGCTGCGAGTGTAGGGCACTCTTGAGACCACAGTTTCTGGACCTTATTATAAGTTATTAATACAAATCATATAATGGGGACAACTATCAGTTAAGTAGTCTCTACTATCTTGTCTATGGTCATTACCATTTTCATTACTCCTGATAAACCTTTTAAAAAAAGGGTAAACGCGTAGAGTGTTTTGGTAATAAGCTTTAACTATCAAATGAATTAGAATGGTTTTGATAATAGGTGTTACAAAAGTAAATGTTCATAGACCTATTATGTGTTGACTACAACTTTTTACTGGCAAATATTCCTTGTCTTGGAAGGACGGATGTTGGTTGGATGTGAACACTGGTTCTCTTCATTTGATTTCTGTCCCAGTACTCATAGGGTACATGGGATTGGCATATTGAAATGCACTTGGCACTTTTTTCATGTTGAGACAGAAGTGTTACTTTTCAGGCATACTGACAATTTGTTATTCTTTGGATTTTTCTTTCCAAAGAACAGAGCCTACTAGGGCCAGAAGGGCCAGCCGTCATTGAGCAGGGCTGCCATTTGCACAATTATAGGGTGCCAACCTCTGCAACAAGGCAGGGATATGATAGTGGCTTAATAGGGTGAGGCACTGCCCCTTTGTTGTGTTTCTGGTTTGGTGGTGGTAGTTCTAGTCCTGTTATTTATTGTATTTTTAAACTAATAAAAGCTAAATGACATTTTATAAAACACAGAGTCTTTATGGCGAAATAAATTATTCTAATAATACTTGTACTGTGAGTTCCTTGAGGTGGACACATAATTTAATAGTGGCTGCAGTGTGTAATAATATACTGTATATAGATATATTTTTTTAAATGTCTCCTCTTTGTTGCAGAAATATTAGCAAATCAAAGTATTTTGCATCTCTTGAGTTGACTTTAGATAAGTCCAAATGGGTGTTTTCGCTAGGGGCTTGTACTTCTTCTCCCTCTATAAGTTGCCACCTGATGACACCCACTTGGACTTAACTAAAGGTAACCTGGATGCTGAACCGGAGTCCAGAATATCCTCTCATCTGTAGTTATAATGTAATATATTTTGCCCGAACTGACCTGCAAAACGGGCCGCAAAATGGAAGTGTAGAAGCAAACCACATCCAGAAGTAGGAATTATTGCACAGTAATCAAATCGTTCCGCTCATTTCTAGTTAGAACACATATTGTTTGTAGACTTTGAAATATATTTATGACTTTTCTTTACATGGTTGAATATGATTTTTTTTGTTTACTATGACATTATTATTTTTTTGCATAAAAGTTAAGTCCTTGGGCGCAAGGTTTTCAACACCCAGGGCAACGATTCAGTTTACTGCCCTAGCCTTGTATCTAAATATTTGCTTGTTGTCCCTCCTTTTAACACGTCCGGTCAATTTCCCATAGCTGCGCCCCTGATGCATTTGTCACCTATAATATTAGAATAAAATTGATTATGCTAGACCTTGCCATTGCAAACACTCTTTACAGCCCCAATATGCAGAAGAACACATTTCCATTGAGAAACCCAAAAGCAGGAAAGGAAATGGATCTGAAATCCCCATTGTGAGTTGCATGGATTTACTGGCGCTGTGGAGCTGGTTACTGGAATGCAAACTTGTAATATAAACAAATGTAATGACATTATGGTATCCTCCTTCCTGCAAGGTGGGAAGGAATCCAAAAGCTAAACATTGCTTTTGTAGATGTGAAGGGTTCACTTTACAATCCAAACAAATAGAAATAAAGGGCGCGCGTATTTAGGACAAATATTAAGCTCTTTCCCCGAATATTGGTCACTCAAAGCAACAGTGGAGCAGTGTTACTCGGCATTCCAGTGCTGTTTAGTGTGTACCGTCCGCTTATGGCAGCGGATTTGTTTATAATTCATGTGTATATTTGGATTAATTAACTGAAGTCACAGACTCCAAAAAAAACCACACTCACCATATGTTCCTGCAGAAGATGGGAGCCTTTGTTTCCTTCTTTAACACAAGATGTTAATGTATCGCTGTTATTTCCAAAAGTGACTGCAGTATTATAGTATATGCAGAACGTGGCCAATAATGTGCCTTTTACCTACCCAAACCACTATTATGACTCTGTAGGCCTTTAAAAGATAAGCTAGTCGATCATTTTATGACCCCAAAGCTCTTCTCCAGCAGTGAGAAACCCCTTATTGAAGTTGTGTCTTGTAGAGCATTGAGGTATGACAATGCACTTACAGCTTTTCAGCCTCATAATGCATTCCCTATGTAGCAGCACCCTCCCCAGGATGATTGACAGGTAGTTTTCTCTGGTACTTGAAAACTGACCTGTCAATCAGCCAGGGGAGGGTGCTGGGAAATACAGGGCTAAGACTCATTCGAATGTCCATGCAAATTGGTCAGAACACTGACTGCTAATGCACGGACTGACTGCAGCTCCGAATAGAGCATGGCAGCTTTGTGTATCTCTATTAGGCCGTCAGGCTCAGGTCGGGAAACCCACAATCAGTCCGTGCATTCGGACCGATTTGTACGGACGCCTTAGGCTGAGAAGATAGAAGAGTAGTATCATGCCTTATTGCACTTTCAGACACATCTACAAAACACAATTTCGAGCTGTTGGAGCAGTGCTTTGGGCTCGTAGAGGGGATGACTGGCTTATTTTTTCGAGGGCTAAATAGTCCCATAAATGATTTGGTGGGGTTTACAATTTCTGACAGGTTCCCCTTAAGTTGCAGGCTATATTTCCTGTCCTGTGATCCAGTGTACAGTTTGCGGTTCAGCCAGTTTATTGCAGATCTGGTGAATACAACAAGCATTCAGACACCTGAGCCTGAATACCGGTTCCCAGAAGATCTGAAGAAGGGCGCAATGTCCATGGTGGTGGTGTTTGATAGCTGAGATTTTGGTGCTTTTTGGTGATGTGACTGGTGCTAAGAAAGCCTGGTCTGTAACACCAAACTGCATAACCAGAGGAGTAAAATTCCAGAATGCCAATGTGGAGGCACACGGGGGGCATCATAACTTTGAGAGGGCACTATTACTATGAGGAGGCTCAGAGTTGGCATTATTACCATCTGGAGGAATAATGGGGGCGGCATTTCTTACTTTGAGGAGGGCTCATTATTACTGTAAAGTTATAGTGAGAGCATTATTATTGTGTGGGGGCAATGAGTGGAAATTATAATTGGCTGAGAGAAGTATGGATGGTTATAGCACAATTTGGTTTGTGTAGTGAAGAGATGGTGAAAAGTCAGGATGGTGCGTGAAAAGATATGAGCCAAAGATGTCTGTGCTTTACATTCTGCAGAATCGTGGCTGAGAGAAATTGTCAGGACCTTCTGAGCTGAAGCGTCAACTGTGAGATTTATATGTACTGTATATAAATGATGTACGTATATGGCCTGCAGAGCTCTTATGTAGAAAAGGTACCACTATATGGTGGCTGAAAGGCTACTTTCACACTAGCGTCTGAACCTCGGCCCGTCGCAATGCGTCGGGCAGAGATTCTGACGCTAGCATTTGACGTACTGCACAATGGGTGCAGCGGATGCATTTCTCCGGCGCATCCGCTGCCCCATTGTGAGGTGCGGGGAGGTGGGGGTGGAGTTCCGGCTGCGCATGCGCAGTCGGAAAAAGCGGTCCGTCAGGAGCAAAAAACGTTACATGTAACGTTTTTTGCTCCCGGCGGTCCGCCACAACACGGCGCAACCGTCGCACGACGGTTGCGACGTGTGGCAAAGCGTCGCAATGAGTCGCTAATGTTAATCTATGGGGCAAAAATGCATCCTGCAGACAACTTTGCAGGATGCGTTTTTTGCCATAAACGACGCATTGCGACGTCTGGCAAAAAACGCTAGTGTGAAAGTAGCCTAATATTACAGTATTTGTGTTGTTTTGATCAGTATGGTGGCATTATATGATCATGATGCACTGGTAGTATGTGCCTCTTGTATAGTGTTATTATTAGTAATAGTGGTCTTACTGGATTCAGTTCCATAACCGCATGGTGATTATACTTCTTACTTATATACACTGATAGGCAGTGAGTATTTTGACCAGATCATGATTTTATGGAATTTCCCATCCCTGTGCTGTATAAACGTGAATGCTCATTGGATAGAGCAGATCATGTGATGTGTATTTATGTAAGGAGGGTGTGACCTAAAAATGCAACGCCCTTTATCACGGTGTGTAGAATTAGCAGCTTGTTTTCCTCAGGCAAAATGGGAAAAAAGAGATTACAAGTCTTACAGAGGGACGCAGCATTGCTAAGATTTTAGGCGAGATCACAGAACCATCAAAAATTTTGTTGCAAAGGATGCAAAAACCATGTTGAGAAAAAAATGCCGCACATTATCTACCAAAGATCAGAGAAGAATCAAATGTGAAGTGATCAGGAAACAATTATCCTCCATGCCAGAAGTACAAGGTGTTCAGTGCGCAGACACATGGCCAAGGCGAGGAGGCTGAAACCCAACCACCACTGAACAAGGCACAGAAGGGAAAACATCAAGACCGAGTCAAGAAATATCTGAAGACAGATTTTTTAAAAGGTTTTATGGACTGAGGAGATGAGATTGGCTCTTGATGGACCAGATGGACGGGTCCGTGGCTGGATCAGTAATGGGCATAAACCTCCATTTCCACTTAGATGCCAGCAAGGTGGAGTTGGGCACTGCTATGTGCTAGAGTTATTAAAGATAAGCTAGTTGGATCTTTTTGGGCTGAAGTTGGACTCAAAATCAACTCCCAAACCTACTGCTAGTTTTTAGAAGACATTTTCTTCAAACAGCGGTACAGGAAGACATTTGCGTCTTTCAAGAAAACCATGAGTTTTTAAAAAAAAGCCAAGGCTGCCAGTAAAGACCTTAAAGTTCAAAGAATAATGACACGGCCCCTTCCTCACCTGACCTAAACCCTATTAAAAACTTGAGGGCCCTTCTAAAATGTGAGATTTACAGTGAAGGAAAACAGTCACCTCTCTGAGCAGTGTCTGGGAGGATGTGGTTAGTACTGCCCAAAAAGTTTATCATCAACAGTTTAAAGAGAACCTGTCAGAAAGATTTTGCAAAGTAAAGTGCACAAATAGCCACATTGGTGCTGTGATACTGATTAAAATGATACCTATAGTAAAAACAGCCCACAATGGACAAAAATAACATCGATCTCTCACACATACTCTTAAGGTACCGTCACATTTAGCGATGCTGCAGCGATCTAGACAACGATGCCGATCGCTGCAGCGTCGCTGTGTGGTCGCTGGAGAGCTGTCACACAGACAGCTCTCCAGCGACCAACGATGCCGAAGTCCCTGGGTAACCAGGGTAAACATCGGGTTACTAAGCGCAGGGCCGCGCTTAGTAACCCGATGTTTACCCTGGTTACCAGTGTAAATGTAAAAAAAAACAAACACTACATACTTACATTCCGGTGTCTGTCGCGTCCCCCGGCGTTCTGCTTTCCTGCACTGTGTAAGCGCCGGCCGTAAAGCAGAGCGGTGACGTCACCGCTGTGCTCTGCTTTACGGCCAGCCAGCGCTGACACAGTGCAGGGAAGCAGAACGCCGGGGGACGCGACAGACACCGGAATGTAAGTATGTAGTGTTTGATTTTTTTTACATTTACGGCCCTGCGCTAAGTAACCCGATGTTTACCCTTGTTACCAGTGAAGACATCGCTGAATCAGCGTCACACACGCCGATTCAGCGATGTCTGCGGTAGATCCAGCGACGAACTAAAGTTCTGGCCTTTCTGCTCCGACCAACGATGTCACAGCAGGATCCAGATCGCTGCTGCGTGTCAAACACAACGATATCGCTATCCAGGACGTTGCAACGTCACGGATCGCTAGCGATATCGTTGTTAAGTTGTTCAGTGTGAAGGTACCTTTAGTCATGTGTTGAGAAGTTGCCATTTAGAGAGCTCACATACCACTGATTAGGACACTCCGCAATACAGTTAGATATACCTGAGAAAAACACACGGAGTATACGTCCAACTTGAAAAAGTATAAATACACGTTTTTATTCATAGAAAAGTCATAAACACAATATTGAAAAAGTCGATCATTACATACAAGGTAAACACAGCAAGGGAAACTGAAGAAAACACTGAAAATAAACGGTGACAGCCCTTGTAGATATCTGCATATATTACATCATAAAGTGCCAGTAGTGCATGTCATGGCAAAGATTTTATGGACCGGGTATTCCATTACTATGTAACATCAATCCCACAATGGGGTTAGGATCAAAGTATAGCACACTAGATGCCCATCCCGGTTCCACAGGCCTTACCCATTCTGCAGATTCCCAGGGGTCGCCACCAAAGCTCCAACGCGCGTTTCGCCTTGCTGTGTTTACCTTGTATGTAATGATCGACTTTTGGACGTATACTCCGTGTGTTTTTCTCAGGTATATTTAAAATGATACCTGCAGTGAAGAAATTCGATTTGTGGCTTTTGTATAATCTTTATTTGGAGATTTCATTTAAAAATATCTTCACTCTGGTCCTCTGAACACATTGTGCACACCGAAGAGAAGACATATATCACCTGAAGAAAGCTGTTCTCAGCCGAAACGCGTTGTGTTTGTTATTTTTTCAATAAAGCAAATCAACAAATTCTTTTTGAAGAATTGTATATTTCCATATCATAAATGCAATTATAAATCACCCAAATAGAAAACAGCACGATTTGTGATACATTCAGAAGTTGTAAGGGACAAGAAATTTTTGAACAAAACAACTACCTGTATTGTCTCCTAGGACATCTGGTAGCCTTTAGTGATGAGCGAGTATACTCATTGCTCGGGTTTTCCTGAGCACGCTCGTGTGACCTCCGAGTATTTGTTAGTGCTCGGAGATTTAGTTTTCATCGCGGCAGCTGAATGATTTACAGCTATTAGCCAGCCTGAGTACATGTGGGGGTTGCCAGGTTGCTAGGGAATCCCCACATGTAATCAAGCTGGCTAATAGCTGTAAATCATGCTGATGAGTAGAGTTGAGCGACCTTGACCTTTTTAGAGTCGAGCCGGGTTTCGCGAAACCCGACTATCTCAAAAGTCGGGTCGAGTGAAATCGGCCGATTATGACGTAAAGTCGGGATCGACCGAAACACGAAACCCAATGCAAGTCAATGGGGGAGCATAGTCGGCAGTGAGTGGGGGCCAGGAAAACACCTAGAGTGCCCATTTTAATGTCAAAACCATCCATTCTTCTTAATGAAGCTTGTCAAGCGTAATTTACCTTATAATAATTGGAAGGCATTTGAAATTGGGGGTCATTTGGCTAAAGTTGTGGTGGGTAGGGCTGGTTCAAGTAATTAGTGGGCCCAGGAAATCTGGACCACGTCACGGCAGTGGAGCAGGGAAAGGTAAGTATTTCAACTTTGCAAGTGCTGTGAACCTGAGCAAGCAGGGGGGGCCCACTCGTTGGCATTGGCACTGGCACAGGGCCCCTCAAAGTACAGCGGTGTGTTTGCACGGCGGGGGCGCCTCCCACCGGCAGCAACACTTTTGCGTACTATGAGAGGCCCTGTGCCAGTGACGTCGCCAACTAGTATTCCTCCCCCCACCTGATGAAGGAACCTGCACTTTCATCTGCACCTTCCTCTTTGTCCCCGTGTAAGGTGGTATGGTATGCGGGAAGAGCAACCTGACTTTCAGCAGGATCACAATGTTGTTGTGTAGCGTGCACGGGGAATGTTGCGTTATGGGTCAATGTACCAGCAGACTCATCTATCACTGGCTGGGCAATGGGCAGGATGAGGAGGAAACACAGATATAGGCCCAAGGAATAAAGTTGGCTAAATGCAGTTCAAAATTGGTAACACAGGAATAACCAGGGGGCATTGCAGTGGAGGACAACTGGAATGAGAGGCTGACACAGAGAGTAGGCCCAAATCAGTAAGTAGTCGAAATGCAGTTCAAAATTGGCAACCGTAGTAAACAGGCGGCACAGCTTTGTTCAGTGGAGGAGAACAGCAAGGAGTGGCAGACACCGATAGTAGGCCCCAACCCAACTAGTAGGCCAAATGCAGTCTAACATTAACAACTACTTAACGAGCGCCTGAAAACGGAATTTCAGGACAGGAAACCAGGAGAACAGCAAGGAGTGGCAGACACCGATAGTAGGCCCCAAACCAACTAGTACGCCAAATGCAGTTGTTCCGTTTAACCACAATTTAATGAGAGCCTGAAGATAGAAGTTCAGGAAAGGCAACCTGGAGAACACCTTGGAGTGGAACACACCATCTCTCTACACCCCATACCCAATTTGTAGGCCTAATGCAGTGTAGTTTCCAACAACTACTAAACGAGAGCATGAAGATCGAAGCATTGGCGAGGAAACCTGGGGAACACCTTGGAGTGGAACACACCATCTCTCTACACCCTATACCCAATTTGTAGGCCTAATGCAGTGTAGTTTCCAACAACTACGAAACGAGAGCCGGAAGATCGAAGCTCAGGAAAGGCAACCTGGAGAACACCTTGGAGTGTAACACACCCTCTCTCTACACCACGGAAGGGCTGATTCTTAGGAAGGAAGGCTGTCGGAAAGAAGCAGGGCGCGTCCGAGGGTGATTATATTCTTATTAGGTATATACTCACCCTCGGACGCGCCCTGCTTCTTTATTTGTAATGAATGTTTATTTGCAATGTGGTTTTGACTTACTCTATTTTTTTGGTAAATAATGATTTTATTATTTTCATTGTTTTGCATCTTCTTGGCAATAATATAAAGAAGACGCGACAGGACAACACTCGGTGGATGCCATATCTGTGTTTAAAATTGAAAAAACCTTTCAGTTAACTACCGTATATACTCGAGTATAAGCCGACCCGAGTATAAGCCGACCCCCCTAATTTTGCCACAAAAAACTGGGAAAACTTATTGACTCGAGTATAAGCCTAGGGTGGAAATGCAGCATTTATCGGTGAATTTCAAAAATAAAAATAGATCATTATTTCCCCATAGCTGTGCCATATAGTGCTCTGCACCGTTCATATTTCCCCATAGGTGTGAACCATATAGTGCTCTGCACCGTTCATTGTGCCCCATAGATGTGCCATATACGGTGCTCTGCACCGTTCACTGTGCCCCATAGCTGTGCCATATACGGTGCTCTGCACCGTTCACTGTGCCCCATAGCTGTGCTGTGCCATATACGGTGCTCTGCACCGTTCACTGTGCCCCATAGCTGTGCTGTGCCATATACGGTGCTCTGCACCGTTCACTGTGCCCCATAGCTGTGCTGTGCCATATACGGTGCTCTGCACCGTTCACTGTGCCCCATAGCTGTGCCATATACGGTGCTCTGCACCGTTCACTGTGCCCCATAGCTGTGCTGTGCCATATACGGTGCTCTGCACCGTTCACTGTGCCCCATAGCTGTGCTGTGCCATATACAGTGCTCTGCACCGTTCACTGTGCCCCATACATAGCTGTGCTGTGCCATATACGGTGCTCTGCACCGTTCACTGTGCCCCATACATAGCTGTGCTGTGCCATATACGGTGCTCTGCACCGTTCACTGTGCCCCATAGCTGTGCCATATACGGTGCTCTGCACCGTTCACTGTGCCCCATAGCTGTGCTGTGCCATATACGGTGCTCTGCACCGTTCACTGTGCCCCATAGCTGTGCTGTGCCATATACGGTGCTCTGCACCGTTCACTGTGCCCCATAGCTGTGCTGTGCCATATACGGTGCTCTGCACCGTTCACTGTGCCCCATAGATGTTCCACATAAATTTGTGCCGCCGCTGCCGCAATAAAGAAAAAAAAACACATACTCACCTCCCTTGATTGCAGCTCCCGGCGTCTCGTTCCGGCGCCTCCATCTTCCCGGCGTCTCTGCTCTGACTGATCAGGCAGAGGGTGCCGCGCACACTGTATGCGTCATCGCGCCCTCTGCCTGAACAGTCAGAGAGCGCAGACGCCGGGAAGATGGAGGCGCCGGCCGGGAAGATGGATCGGCGCCCGGCGGCTGGAACGAGGACAGGTGAATATGCTATACTCACCTAGTCCTGGCGATCCTCGCGCTGTCCCCTCCTGTCTTCGGTGCCGCAGCTTCTTTCTCTATCAGCGGTCACCGGCACCGCTGATTAGAGAAATGAATAAGCGGCTCCGCCCCTATGGGAGGTGGAGCCGCTTATTCATTTCTGTAATGAGCGGTCCCACGTGACCGCTGAAGAGAGGAAGAAACTGCAGCGCCGAAGCCCGTGGGACGGCAGGGACAGCGCGAGGATCGCTGGGACTAGGTAAGTATGCCTCAGCGCCCTCACCCCCTCACCCGCCGATCCCACCGCTACCGTGACTCGAGTATAAGCCGAGGGGGGCACTTTCAGCCCAAAAATTTGGGCTGAAAATCTCGGCTTATACTCGAGTATATACGGTACTTGCAGGAGAAAGTTATTGTAGCTGGTGGCCATTTTTAGTACTGTACCAGATTTTTGTTGTATGTGTTTGTTTTTAATGTTAAAATGTCTGCATTTGATATCTCTCCAGATAAGCAAAATACTTATTTTTATATTTTCTGATGTTGGTTCCAGGGGTACACGGGCAGCAGTGGTGTGGTCAGTGGAGGCCTAGTGGAAGGAGTGACCGCAGACAGGCATCGAAGGCCTAAAATAATAACACATGGCTGTAGGCAATTTTAAATTGGTTACAGGGGTACACGGGCAGCAGTGGTGTGGTCAGTGGAGGCCTAGTGGAAGGAGTGACCACAGACAGGCATCGGAGGCCTAAAATAATAACACATGGCTGTAGGCAATTTTAAATTGGTTCCAGGGGTACACGGGCAGCAGTGCCCTGGTCAGTGTAGTAGTAGTTGAAAGAATGGACCGCAGACAGGCATCGAAGGCCTAAAATAAAAAAATTGGGCTGGCTGTAGGCAATTTTAAATTGGTTCCAGGGGTACACGGGCAGCAGTGCCCTGGTCAGTGTAGTAGTAGTTGAAAGAATGGACCGCAGACAGGCATCGAAGGCCTAAAATAATAACACATGGCTGTAGGCAATTTTAAATTGGTTCCAGGGGTACACGGGCAGCAGTGGTGTGGTCAGTGGAGGCCTAGTGGAAGGAGTGACCGCAGACAGGCATCGAAGGCCTAAAATAATAACACATGGCTGTAGGCAATTTTAAATTGGTTACAGGGGTACACGGGCAGCAGTGGTGTGGTCAGTGGAGGCCTAGTGGAAGGAGTGACCACAGACAGGCATCGAAGGCCTAAAATAATAACACATGGCTGTAGGCAATTTTAAATTGGTTCCAGGGGTACACGGGCAGCAGTGCCCTGGTCAGTGTAGTAGTAGTTGAAAGAATGGACCGCAGACAGGCATCGAAGGCCTAAAATAAAAAAATTGGGCTGGCTGTAGGCAATTTTAAATTGGTTCCAGGGGTACACGGGCAGCAGTGCCCTGGTCAGTGTAGTAGTAGTTGAAAGAATGGACCGCAGACAGGCATCGAAGGCCTAAAATAAAAAAATTGGGCTGGCTGTAGGCAATTTTAAATTGGTTCCAGGGGTACACGGGCAGCAGTGGTGTGGTCAGTGGAGGCCTAGTGGAAGGAGTGACCGCAGACAGGCATCGAAGGCCTAAAATAATAACACATGGCTGTAGGCAATTTTAAATTGGTTCCAGGGGTACACGGGCAGCAGTGGTGTGGTCAGTGGAGGCCTAGTGGAAGGAGTGACCACAGACAGGCATCGAAGGCCTAAAATAATAACACATGGCTGTAGGCAATTTTAAATTGGTTACAGGGGTACACGGGCAGCAGTGGTGTGGTCAGTGGAGGCCTAGTGGAAGGAGTGACCACAGACAGGCATCGAAGGCCTAAAATAATAACACATGGCTGTAGGCAATTTTAAATTGGTTCCAGGGGTACACGGGCAGCAGTGCCCTGGTCAGTGTAGTAGTAGTTGAAAAAATGGACCGCAGACAGGCATCGAAGGCCTAAAATAAAAAAATTGGGCTGGCTGTAGGCAATTTTAAATTGGTTCCAGGGGTACACGGGCAGCAGTGCCCTGGTCAGTGTAGTAGTAGTTGAAAGAATGGACCGCAGACAGGCATCGAAGGCCTAAAATAAAAAAATTGGGCTGGCTGTAGGCAATTTTAAATTGGTTCCAGGGGTACACGGGCAGCAGTGGTGTGGTCAGTGGAGGCCTAGTGGAAGGAGTGACCGCAGACAGGCATCGAAGGCCTAAAATAATAACACATGGCTGTAGGCAATTTTAAATTGGTTCCAGGGGTACACGGGCAGCAGTGGTGTGGTCAGTGGAGGCCTAGTGGAAGGAGTGACCACAGACAGGCATCGAAGGCCTAAAATAATAACACATGGCTGTAGGCAATTTTAAATTGGTTCCAGGGGTACACGGGCAGCAGTGGTGTGGTCAGTGGAGGCCTAGTGGAAGGAGTGACCGCAGACCTGCATCGAAGGCCTAAAATAATAACACATGGCTGTAGGCAATTTTAAATTGGTTCCAGGGGTACACGGGCAGCAGTGGTGTGGTCAGTGGAGGCCTAGTGGAAGGAGTGACCACAGACAGGCATCGAAGGCCTAAAATAATAACACATGGCTGTAGGCAATTTTAAATTGGTTCCAGGGGTACACGGGCAGCAGTGCCCTGGTCAGTGTAGTAGTAGTTGAAAAAATGGACCGCAGACAGGCATCGAAGGCCTAAAATAATAACACATGGCTGTAGGCAATTTTAAATTGGTTCCAGGGGTACACGGGCAGCAGTGGTGTGGTCAGTGGAGGCCTAGTGGAAGGAGTGACCACAGACAGGCATCGAAGGCCTAACATAACAAAAATGTCAATACAATGGTATTGTCAGTGGCAGGCATTGAAGGATGTCAGCGCATAGACTAAACATTGGTGGAGCTGTGAGATAATTTTGCAAGTGGTAGAGCACTGTTTGAGGTGGGGTGGGGGAAAACTGTCTTGTGGCCGGCGGTACAGGCCCAGGGCCCCTCATATTACAATGGTGTGTCTGACGTTGGGTGCGCACCACCACCGCCAGAGACACTTTATTGTACTAGGAGGGACCCAGTGGCAGTGCCGTCGACCAAAAGCGGGCTCACCCACCTCTTCAGACAAACTGCACTCTCACGGGTGCTGTCGCCAAGTGTCGATACCACGGCCCCGTGTGGGGAGTTTGGCCATTTAGTGAGGTGTAAACATGTCGTATGCTGGACAATCAGATGCAGAAAATTACGAGATTGGAAAAGGCATTCAGAATAGTCCACACAGGCAAGACCTTTTCATAGGAAAGCTAGGTGTCAGCCGGGCAAGGTGGGGCAAAAGATTTCGAAATCCAGTTGTGGTTCATTTTAATGAAGGTTAGATCATCTACATTTTGGGTAGCCAGACGAGTCCTTTTTTCTGTTAGTATTGAACCTGCAGCACTGAATACTCTTTCTGATAGGACACTAGCTGCCGGGCAAGCAAGCTCCTGCAATGCATATTCTGCCAATTCTGGCCAGGTGTCTAATTTTGATGCCCAGTAATCAAATGGGAATGACGGTTGAGGGAGAACATCGATAAGGGATGAAAAATAGTTTGTAACCATACTGGACAAATGTTGTCTCCTGTCACTTTGAATTGATGCTGCAGTACCTGTCCTGTCTGCGGTCATAGCAAAATCACTCCACAACCTGGTCAGAAAACCCCTCTGGCCAACGCCACTTCTGATTTCTGCCCCTCTAACTCCTCTGGTCTGCTGGCCCCTGCAGCTCGTGTGAGAACGATCACGGGCACTGTGTGCAGGGAATGCCAGAAGCAAACGGTCAACAAGAGTTGATTGTTTGGTTGCTAATATTAGTTCCAAGTTCTCATGTGGCATTATATTTTGCAATTTGCCTTTATAGCGAGGATCAAGGAGGCAGGCCAACCAGTAATCGTCATCATTCATCATTTTAGTTATGCGTGTGTCCCTTTTGAGGATACGTAAGGCATAATCCGCCATGTGGGCCAAAGTTCCAGTTCTCAAATCTGCGGTTGTGCTTGGTTGAGGGGCAGTTTCAGGCAAATCCACGTCACTTGTGTCCCTCAAAAAACCAGAACCCGGCCTTGCCGCGCCACCAATTTCCAGTGGCCCCGGAAAAGCTTCTTCATTAAAAATATAATCATCCCCATCATCCTCCTCGTCCTCCTCCTCCTCTTTGCCCGCTACCTCGTCCTGTACACTGCCCTGGCCAGACAATGGCTGACTGTCATCAAGGCTTTCCTCTTCCTCAGCTGCAGACGCCTGATCCTTTATGTGCGTCAAACTTTGCATCAGCAGACGCATTAGGGGGATGCTCATGCTTATTATGGCGTTGTCTGCACTAACCAGCCGTGTGCATTCCTCAAAACACTGAAGGACTTGACACATGTCTTGAATCTTCGACCACTGCACACCTGACAACTCCATGTCTGCCATCCTACTGCCTGCCCGTGTATGTGTATCCTCCCACAAAAACATAACAGCCCGCCTCTGTTCACACAGTCTCTGAAGCATGTGCAGTGTTGAGTTCCACCTTGTTGCAACGTCTATGATTAGGCGATGCTGGGGAAGGTTCAAAGAACGCTGATAGGTCTGCATACGGCTGGAGTGTACGGGCGAACGGCGGATATGTGAGCAAAGTCCACGCACTTTGAGGAGCAGGTCGGATAACCCCGGATAACTTTTCAGGAAGCACTGCACCACCAGGTTTAAGGTGTGAGCCAGGCAAGGAATGTGTTTCAGTTGGGAAAGGGAGATGGCAGCCATGAAATTCCTTCCGTTATCACTCACTACCTTGCCTGCCTCAAGATCTACAGTGCCCAGCCACGACTGCGTTTCTTTCTGCAAGAACTCGGACAGAACTTCCGCGGTGTGTCTGTTGTCGCCCAAACACTTCATAGCCAAT
The DNA here is from genome assembly GCF_032444005.1 of Ranitomeya imitator. Classification (NCBI taxonomy): domain Eukaryota; kingdom Metazoa; phylum Chordata; class Amphibia; order Anura; family Dendrobatidae; genus Ranitomeya; species Ranitomeya imitator. The sequence continues at coordinate 46,200,251 of NC_091287.1, read as the reverse complement.
ACAGCCTGCTGACGTTTGCCAGTAGTAGGATGGAGTGGTTGTGCGACTGCGGTCTGTGGACGAGCTCTCGCTTCTGCAGGAGGACGAAGAGGAGGAGGAGGGGGTGCGAACGGCTACAGCCAATTGTTTCCTAGACCGTGGGCTAGGCAGAACTGTCCCAAACTTGCTGTCCCCTGTGGACCCTGCATCCACCACATTTACCCAGTGTGCCGTGATGGACACGTAACGTCCCTGGCCATGCCTACTGGTCCATGCATCTGTTGTCAGATGCACCTTTGTGCTCACAGATTGCCTGAGTGCATGGACGATGCGCTCTTTAACATGCTGGTGGAGGGCTGGGATGGCTTTTCTGGAAAAAAAGTGTCGACTGGGTAGCTCGTAGCGTGGTACAGCGTAGTCCATCAGGGCTTTGAAAGCTTCGCTTTCAACTAACCGGTAGGGCATCATCTCTAACGAGATTAGTTTAGCTATGTGTGCGTTCAAACCCTGTGTACGCGGATGCGAGGCTAAGTACTTCCTTTTTCTAACCATAGTCTCATGTAGGGTGAGCTGGACTGGAGAGCTGGAGATCGTGGAACTAGCGGGGGTGCCGGTGGACATGGCAGACTGAGAGACGGTGGGAGATGGTATTCTTGCAACCGGTGCCCTAGATGCAGTGTTTCCTACTACGAAACTGGTGATTCCCTGACCCTGACGGCTTTGGCCTGGCAAAGAAACCTGCACAAATACTGCAGGTGGTGCGGAAAATGGTGGCCCTACACTGCCGGAAGGGATGTTGCGTTGCTGACTAGCTTCATTGGCCGAGGGTGCTACAACCTTAAGGGACGTTTGGTAGTTAGTCCAGGCTTGCAAATGCATGGTGGTTAAATGTCTATGCATGCAACTTGTATTGAGACTTTTCAGATTCTGTCCTCTGCTTAAGGTAGTTGAACATTTTTGACAGATGACTTTGAGCTGATCAATTGGATGTTGTTTAAAAAAATGCCAGACTGCACTCTTTCTAGCATCGGATACTTTTTCAGGCATTGCAGACTGAGCTTTAACCGGATGGCCACGCTGTCCTCCAACAGGTTTTGGCTTTGCCACGCGTTTTGGGCAAGATACGGGCCCGGCAGATGGAACCTGTTGCGATGTTGATGCCTGCTGCGGCCCCTCCTCCTCCGCTTCAGAACTGCTGCCGCCTGCACCCTGTTCCCCCAATGGCTGCCAATCGGGGTCAAGAACTGGGTCATCTATTACCTCTTCTTGTAGCTCGTGTGCAACTTCGTCTGTGTCACCGTGTCGGTCGGTGGTATAGCGTTCGTGATGGGGCAACATAGTCTCATCAGGGTCTGATTCTTGATCAGCACCCTGCGAGGGCAATGTTGTGGTCTGAGTCAAAGGACCAGCATAGTAGTCTGGCTGTGGCTGTGCATCAGTGCACTCCATGTCAGATTCAACTTGTAATGGGCATGGACTGTTAACTGCTTCACTTTCTAAGCCAGGGACGGTATGTGTAAAGAGCTCCATGGAGTAACCCGTTGTGTCGCCTGCTGCATTCTTCTCTGTTGTTGTTTTTGCTGAAGAGGACAAGGAAGCGACTTGTCCCTGACCGTGAACATCCACTAACGACGCGCTGCTTTGACATTTACCAGTTTCACGAGAGGAGGCAAAAGAGCTAGAGGCTGAGTCAGCAAGATAAGCCAAAACTTGCTCTTGCTGCTCCGGCTTTAAAAGCGGTTTTCCTACTCCCAGAAAAGGGAGCGTTCGAGGCCTTGTGTAGCCAGACGACGAACCTGGCTCCACAGCTCCAGACTTAGGTGCAATATTTTTTTTCCCACGACCAGCTGATGCTCCACCACTACCACTACCCTCATTACCAGCTGACAATGAACGCCCCCGGCCACAACCTCTTCCACCATACTTCCTCATTGTTTTAAAAACGTAAACAAACTAACGGTATTTGTTGCTGTCACACAAATTACACGGTGAGCTATAACTTCAGTATGATTTAGCTACCCCTTTACAGGTGAGTGAGACCACAACAAAAATCAGGCACAATGTTACACACTCTGTTGTTGGTGGCAACAAATGAGAGAGATGCCACACACGCAGGACTGTCACTGAAGCACAAATGTAAATATTAATCTCCCACTGATTTGATTTTTTTTTTTTTTCAGGGAGACTTTAGGAAAAAAAAAAAAAATAGAATAAAATGATTTTTTCAGGAAGAATTTAGAAACCAAATAAAATAAAATGATTTTTTCAGGGAGAATTTAGAAAACAAATAAAACAAAAAAAAGGCTTTCTATGGCCCACTGAGTGAGAGATGACGCACACAGGAGTCAGGAGTGGCACACAAGCCCAGAGGCCAATATTTATCTCCCACTGATTGATGTAGTGATTTTTTCAGGTAGATTTTGGAACCCAAATCAAGCTAAAAAAATAATAGGCTTTCTATGGCCCACAATTGGAGAGAGAGAGAGAGAGATGGCACACCCAGGAGTCAAGACTGGCACACAAGCAGAAAGGGCAATATTAATCTCCCACTGATTTGGTTTTTTTTTTTTTTTTTTCAGGGAGACTTTAGGAAAAAAAAAAAATAGAATAAAATGATTTTTTCAGGAAGAATTTAGAAACCAAAGAAAATAAAATGATTTTTTCAGGGAGAATTTAGAAAACAAATAAAACAAAAAAAGGCTTTCTATGGCCCACTGAGTGAGAGATGACGCACACAGGAGTCAGGAGTGGCACACAAGCCCAGAGGCCAATATTTATCTCCCACTTTTTTTTTTGTTCCAGGGAAAATTTATAAACCCAATAAAAAAAATAATAAATAGGCTTTCTATGGCCCACTATCTGAGAGACAGAGAGAGATGGCACGCTTAGGACTGGCACACAAGCCCAAAGGCCAATATTAATCTCCCTTTTTTTTTTAAGGGAGAATTTATAAAACCAAAAAAAAATAAATAAATAGGCTTTCTATGGCCCACTATTTGTGAGAGAGATGGCACGCTCAGGACTGGCACACAAGCCCAGAGGCCAATATTAATCTCCCACTTTTTTTTTTTTTTCCAGGGAAAATTTATAAACCCAATAAAAAATAAAATAAATAGGCTTTCTATGGCCCACTATGTGAGAGAGAGAGATGGCACGCTTAGGACTGGCACACAAGCCCAAAGGCCAATATTAATCTCCCACTGATTGATTTATTGAATTTTCAGGTAGAATTTAGAACCGAAATAAAGCAAAAAAAAAAAAAAAAAAGGGCTTTCTATGGCCCACTGAGTGAGTGATGATGCACACAGGAGTCAGGAGTGGCACACAAGCCCTGAGGCCAATATTTTTCTCCCACTGATTGATGTATTGATTTTTTCAGGTAGATTTTAGAACCAAAATCAAGCAAAAAAATAAATAGGCTTTCTATGGCCCACTGAGTGAGAGATGACACAGACAGGGATGGCACTCTAGCAGAAATGTCAATCTTAATCTCCCACAAAAAAAAAAAAAAAAACAGGGAGTGTCCTTCAATTACTATCTCCCTGCAGTAATCTCAGCCAGGTATGGCAGGCAGAAATAAGGAGTGGACTGATGCACAAATTAAATAAAAAGTGTGGACAAACCAAAAAGATAGCTGTGCAGAAAGGAAGGAACAAGAGGATTTGTGCTTTGAAAAAAGCAGTTGGTTTGCACAGCGGCGTACACACAGCAATGCAGCTATCAGGGAGCCTTCTAGGCAGCCCAATGAGCTACAGCGCTGAGGGGGAAAAAAAAAAAAAGGAGCTTCCACTGTCCCTGCACACCGAAGGTGGTGTTGGGCAGTGGAAATCGCTACAGCACAAGCGGTTTGGTGGTTAATGGACCCTGCCTAACGCTATCCCTGCTTCTGACGAAGCGGCAGCAACCTCTCCCTAAGCTCAGATCAGCAGCAGTAACATGGCGGTCGGCGGGAACTCCCCTTTATAGCCCCTGTGACGCCGCAGACAGCAAGCCAATCACTGCAATGCCCTTCTCTAAGATGGTGGGGACCAGGACCTATGTCATCACGCTGCCCACACTCTGCGTTTACCTTCATTGGCTGAGAAATGGCGCTTTTCGCGTCATTGAAACGCGACTTTGGCGCGAAAGACGTGTACCGCATGGCCGACCCCGCACAGGGGTCGGATCGGGTTTCATGAAACCCGACTTTGCCAAAAGTCGGCGACTTTTGAAAATGAACGACCCGTTTCGCTCAACCCTACTGATGAGGCGATGAAAATTTAATCTTCGAGCAGTCATAAATACTCGGAGACAACCCGAGCGTGCTCAGGAAAACCTGAGCAACGAGTACACTCGCTAGTGGCCTTCTAAAATCTTTTTAATATTTGACAAAATGCAGGGAAAAATCAAACAAGGTTAAAGGGTACCAACTGAAATGTGTCCAGTTTTTACTTTTATTTTTATTCCCACTGCTCCCCTGAGTATTTTTTTGTTTTATTAAAATTCATCATACGTTTCTAGAGATATGGGCCTTTTTATTTATAGCTAATTTTTATGATGTTCACCAAGGGGGCGTGACTCACAGGATAATTATTCAGAGCAGACTAAACACACGCCCAAGAGGATCCTGTGAGCCACGACCCCTTCTAAAGATGATAAAAATTAGCAGTATATATAAAGGCCCATATCTCAGGAACCGTAGGGCGGATTTTAATAAAACAACAAATTGAATGCTTAAGGGAGAAGAGGGAATAAAATAATAGATAATTAAACTGGTCACTTTTGACAGGACAATAGCTAATTTTTAAGCCACTTTGACTCAATCACTGTAAAATGGTTGTATTTTTAATTATGGCTGTGTGCTTGCATTGTTCCCTATAGGGAAACACACTGTGGTCACGGTTATTGCATAATTTTCATATGGCATACGGGAGACATCTGCTCTAGTTTCCTCACACTAATAAATCTATGTCCTATATTTTATCTTGGGTAAAGATGAGTCAGAGCTGCTGTACCTGAAAATAAATGACATAAATTAGTCAGGCACAATGTTCTTAATAAGAACTAATACTGGGATAAATGTCAGTTTATAGTCAGTAAAAACTGACTGTGCAGAATTAATCATGTCTGACCTAATATTCAAACTGATGCTTGGCTTGCAAAAATTTTGCTGGTCATAACGAATTGCATACGTAGGACGTTTTACAAGTTTTTGGCCTCAGATGCCTTAGGGCAGTGATGACGAACTTTATAGAGACAAAGTGCCCAAACTGCAACCCAAAACCCACTTATTTATCCCAAAGTTCCAACATGGCAATTTAACCTGAATTCTGAGGCTTTAGTTTAGAAAAAACATCTCATGCAGAGAGCAGGCGGGACAGCACAGAGCAGATGGGGGGCATCAGAGACCAGCCACACACAAGAGCAGGGGTCCCAGACTGCAGATATAAAGGAATATGCTTCCTATCCTGGAATATGCTCTCCCCATCCTGGTATATGCCCCTCACCCTGGTGTATGCACCCTCATCCTGGTATATGCACCCTTATCCTGGTATATGTACCCACATCCTGGTATATGTCTCCCCATCCTTGTATATGCTCTTTCCCCCATCCTGGAATCTGCTCCCCCCACACTTGTATATGCTTCCTCAATCCATGTATCTGCCCCCATCCCAATATATGCTCCCCTATCCTTGTATATGTGTAAGGGGTACAGGGGACAGCTCATACCCTGCACCTGCTTCTATGTCCCTGAAAGTGCTGGTGCACCTCATATGTTTGGTATATTCTGATAACTATATATATATATATAGAATTGAGGAGCATATACGACATATATATATATATATATATATATATATATATGTCGTATATGCTCCTCAATTCTAGTATATGCTTACCCATTCTTGTATATGCCCCCCTATCCTGGTATATGCCCTTCATCCTGGTATATTCTCCCCCATCTTGGTATATCCCACTCATCCTGGTACATGCCCTTCATCCTGTTATATGCTCCCCCAATCCACATACGAGGGGCGATCCAAAAGTAATGATAATCAATACTAAACACAATGAATATAGTCAAAAAATAAATTTATTTTTCTACATAGTCTCCTAACAAGTCTATACATTTAGTCCATCTCTTTTCTAAACTTAGAATTCCCTTCGAAAAAATTTCTTGATCTTGACCCTCTCTTCGATCTGCCAATACAACTTCTTCAACTTTTTTCACTTTTTCTTCATTGAGGGACGTGGATGGGCGTCCTTCACGATGTTCATCTTCCGTCGATGTTCTTCCCAGCTTAAATTCCTTGGCCCAGCGTGCAACTGTGGAATATGGAGGAGAAGAGTCCCCCAATGTTTCCACCAAGTCGCTCTGTATGTCTTTGGTAGTCATTTTTTTTCAAGCAGAGGTATTTGATGACCGCTCTGAGCTCGTTTTTTTCCATTTTGATGTTCACTCCTCGGCAGTTCATATTCAAATGAATGTAGCTCCCGGGAATCGTGATCTATTTAAGTAATTTTTTTTTCCTGGACTAGTGGGTACCTAAGAGAGAAGAAAACATTTTATTTTAATTTATGTGTGCAATAGAAATAACCGATTATCATTACTTTTGGATCGCCCCTCGTATATGCCCCCATCCTTGTATGTGCCCTTCATCCTGGTATGTCTCCTTCATCCTGGTATGTCTACACCAAAGAAAAAAAACACAAACACTTCTACTCACCTTCCTTCCATCCTCTCCCCCTGGACATCGTGTCATCTTCTGAAGCTGGCAGGTGATTTCAGCGTCCAAGCGATGGGAGGTGCATGACGTCACTGCTGTGATTGGCCAGCAACGTGTACTGCGGCACACGGACCCGGCAAGTTTGTGCGCTGCAATACACTTCAGCTGGATCTGTGTCCGAGGACACAGATCCAGCTGAAGTAAGGACTTGTGTCATGAGGTTCCTCACCCTCCGGCCCCGGTCCACTGATGCTCACATGTCTCAGTTACATCATGGTTTTTGAGAAAAGTGCAAAAAATGCACAATAATATCATCATGTATTAATTTATTTTCAGAAAATTTGCAAACCCATGACATTGCAGTCCAGTTTTTCAAGCAATCCTTGGTCCACCTTTTACGATAGCAAATCTTTAATTTATGGCAGCTCAGGCAAGGTTCAGGGAGGTTAATATTCCATAAATTTCAATAAAGAGAAGTTAGTTTTTAAGAACATTTGTACATTTAAGGGAATCTGTCAGCAAGAAACATGGTAGCGCAATTCCATCAATGTATCAGTTACTAGGCTGTGTGTGGCTGTTTCAATAAAAATCAATGTTTTATCAGCAGGAGATTATCACTGTAGAACTAGGTACCTTGTGCCTCCTAGTCCTCCTGCTGTGTGTAGACATGCCCATGTAGGATGATGGATCGGGCCGGTGATGCTTCTGTCATGCCGGTTCCGGAATTATCGGGGCTGTCACCATTGTTGCCGAGGGAAGGCTTTCCAACCCGGACAGACTATTGTGCTCAATTATAGGGGACGTGTCAGGTATAAAAGGGGCGGTGCACGGAAAAGCGAGGGAATTGGCGGGAATACAGAGCGCGCAGCAGGAGAAGGTTGGCTCACTCTCTGTGGGGCTACGCAATAACTCAGGCCGGCGCTGCAGTTCCTCAGACCTTGCGCACACTGACCGTGAGGGACGTGAAGTGGTGTGTCCGTCCATTCTGACTACCAAAGCTCTGACCCACACCGCTCCGCTACCGGCCGAGAGTGTACGGCCTAGAACTGATCAGGCGGATTGTCGAGGACCGGGTAACTACATCCCCGACACCAGCGCTGTTCAGAGACATCTTCCAGTGGAGGCAGAGACTGCTACACCTAGTGGATATCGCCCCGGTAACCAGCTTCTTCACCTGAGAGAACCAGGATATGCCGTTTCCGTCGGGAGACAGTGCTTCACCTTCCTTCAAGAACAGGCCAGAGACTTCACGCGTCACCTACGGTGCCACCATTGGATTTCAAGCTTCTACAGCCTGGAAATCATCAGACTGATAAGTTTACCAGTTTCCTAACCGCTTGTACATGCCCTGATACAAAACCCAAGTTTACTTCCCCCTTAACCCTTTCTCTCCCCGCGAGTAATCTTTGTAATAAACCCGTTAACTCTTGCTCTGCCTCCTGCTCGTCACTGCATCCCGCGTTCCTGCTATCTCACTCCCACCCCACTGATTATCAGCTTTGTGTTAATGTACAATGCACACAGTAAGAAGCCAATCAGTGATGTGGGCAGGGTTATACAGGGCTCAGCATTTGAACTCTGCTAGATGTGCAGGAGAGAAAGCATGCAGACCAGCAAGTGACACATAGCTGGAATCAGGGTTTTAGTCCCTATATCATACTTCTCTCAGATTTTATACAAAAATCCTGGTGACATTTCCCTTAAGACTGCATCCTAGAGAGCATTTTCTATGGCATAGTGCACTTTTTTTATGGCACTGAACCCATTAAAGATAGAACTATTTTTCATGTGGTCAGCCACTGGGGAGGCACCAGATGTTGCAGAGGCCAGCTGGGACATGTAATACCAGTGGGAGCAAATGGTAACTGAATTGGGTTGCTGGACCCCTAAAAACTTCCATCTTGTCTACAACAATTAATAGTCAATAGTGGGAGGAGGCACTTATGGAGATGGTATAGAAACCCCTGGAAGTGGTGAGCGGGTGCAGATGTTGGTGAGCCCCTGGGGTTAGTGCAATTGGAAGCAACCAGACACACATGTGCAAATGCAAACATTTTCTTGGAGAAGGACGAGTTATAGTTTTGAATAGTAGCATTCATTTTACCATAGAGTCTACTGAAGAGCAGGAAAAATTTCCAAGTGGAGTGAAATGGTGATCAAAAGTTGTGCCATTGTTTAGGGGTTTTGTTTGTACGCTGTCCATTGTCCTGTACAAATGACTCGGCAATAGGATTCACCGATTCGGTGCGAGTAGGTCACTACCAAACATACAAAAAGCAAAAAAGTTTTTATATATATATATTTCAGTGGTTAAAAAAATTCATAGCTTTGGTTTATGTCATCATTTTCTGACATGTTTCTATTGCTGGAGACACGTGGGGAGTGGGGACTTGTTTTTTGTGCCCTGAGCTGATGATTTTATAGACATTCTAAGGCTCCTTTTACATGTCAGTGTGCCTAGTACATGTGGTGACAGTTTTCACACATACCGGAGATGCTTACACACATAGCACGTCAGGGTGTTTCCACGGACTGTGTGTATGTGGGCAAAATACGCTGACATGTCCGTTTTTTAACAGCAGCAGGGGCCACAAAACATCCCATACACGTGCACACAGATGACACACAGGGATGTCATCAGTGTGACACGGACCGGCACCTGGGAAGCAAGCGGTACAGTTAAAGCTGTTCCCCAGCGCCAGGTACTGAAGACAGATCTCATTGTTTTTCCCGCGATCAGCGTGAGAAGTGGAGAATGATGAGAGTTATATTCAACTGATAAAAGTGAGAGCATGCGGCAACTGATGAGACTATTACTCCCATCAGCCTATACATTTCATTCAGAAATGAGAATCGCCTTAAAGGGAAGGTGCCACCAGTTTTCTCGTATTTTGTTTTTTTGTGAAATTAAGCTTAAAATAGTAATTAAAATGTATTAATGCAATGTTTGCACTGTTTGCAAACATTTCTATATGAAAAATATTATATATTTTTCTACAAATATACATATGTACCACTAGGGGGAGCATTTTCCGTTCTAGACCTCAAGCAGCTATAGTAAGATTTAGCAGCTCTGCCCCAGGGATATTAGACCACCCAAAAAGGGAGGGAAATGGTGATGTCAGCAGTTACTGCCCCAACAGTAAGAATGAAGAGCAGCATCACAGGGCAGCACCATTTTGTGTGTGACTGCCCTGTGACCTGCTATCACCAGCAGTTACTGCATCAGAGGAGCAGAACACAGTGGGCTCAGCAGCATCTGGACCCAAGAAGAGTGAAGACATGTGGTGTGCATGGAGCAGCATTGGGAGCTGTCTGGGAGCTCCAGCTCTGCAGTGAATAGCCAGGCATTATGGAGGGAGGGGAGAGATGCATTGTATGGCTAAGGCCGGGGTCACACTAGACCGCAATACGGACGAGTGCAATGCGATAAAAAAATCGCATAGCACTCGTCCCAATGTTAATCTATGGGGCAGCTCCCATCAGCCGATATTCTCTCTGCCGTATTCAGGATCCGAGTGAAATCGCAGCATGTGGCAATTCTCAGCGTATCTCGGCTGAGAATCGCCAATGGAAGTCTATGGGGGTGAGAAAAAAATCGCACAGTACACGGACCATCAGTGTGACGTGCGAGAAATTCTCAGGCATTGGGCAGGTGACAGGAAAGGCTCAGCCATTATTTGCTCATTTTGCAAGTGTGTGAGAAAATCTCACCATACGGACGCCATACGGAGGTCATACGGATGTCACACGGATCATTGGATGCGAGAAAATCGCATCCTCGCACTGCACACGGATCACTGTTTTGGTAACATTTGTGCGATTCTCGTCCATCAAAAACGGACCGTTTTTTTATACGTTGTGTGTGTCCCCGGCCTAAGAGTGACTGATGGGAGAGAAAGAGACATGAAGTATGATGAGTGAGACACATATGGAGTGTGATGGGGAGATACACATTGAGGCTGTGTGCACACGTTCAGGATTTTTCGCATTTTTTTTTGCGTTTGTTCGCTATAAAAATGTGATAAAAACAATTTAAAAATGCATACATATGCATCCCATCATTTATAATGCATTCCGCAATTTTTGTTCATATGTTGCGTTTTTTCTGGGGGAAAAACGCATCGCAGTAAAAAACGCAACATGTTCTGCGCATGTCGTGTCTCCTCCTTTGATGTGGGCTCCGGCGGTGAGCCCACATCAAAGTCATGACATGTCAGCTGTTTTGTACAGCTGACATGTGCGCGCAATAGCGGCAGGTGAAATCGCAATTCACCCGCCGCTATTAACCTGTTAAATGCCGCTGTCAAATGCTGACAGCGGCATTTAACTACCGCTTCCAGCCGCGCGGCCAGAAATGGGCGTATCGTCCACCCCCGTCACATGATCAGGGGTTGGCGATGCGTCAGGATGGTAACCATAGAGGTCCTTGAGACCTCTATAGTTACTGATGCCGGCCTGCTGTGAGCGCCTCCCTGTGGTCGGCGCTCATAGCAAGCCTGTAATTCAGCTACGGAGCAGCAATCTGATGATCGCTGCTCTGTAGATGAGCCGATCGAGTTGTGCCAGCTTCTAGTTTCCCATGGAGGCTATTGAAGCATGGCAAATGTAAAAAAAAATGTTTTTAAAAATATGAAAAAAAAATAAAAATTAAAGTTTAAATCACCCTCCTTTTGCCCCATCAAAAATAAAACAATAAAAAAATCAAACCTACACATATTTAGTATCGCCGCGTTCAGAATCGCCCAATCTGTCAATAGAAAAAAACATGACTGACATGTGCCCGCAATAGCGGCAGGTGAGATCACGATTCAACCGTTCCTCTGTATGTGTTTTCCGTCCGGCGGAGACAGCTGTTTTGACGGATCCTGCAAAAAACGGATGAAACGTGTGGCCATCCGGCGCTAATACAACTCAATGAGAAAATAACGGATCCGGCGAAAAAAAACTGATCTGGCAGAAAAAAAAAGTAAATTGTGGGAAAAAAACGGATCTGGCGTGAAAAAACGGATCCGGCGGAAAAAACTGATCTGGCAGAAAAAAAAGGAACTTGTGGGAAAAAAACGGATCCGGTGGAAAAAAACGGATTAGGCGGGAAAAAAAGGATCCGATGGAAAAAAAACTCATCTGGCAGAAAAAAAAGGAAATTGTGGAAAAAAACGGATCTGGCGGGAAAAAACAGATCAGGCGGGAAAAAAAACTGATCTGACAGAAAAAAAGGAAATTGTGGAAAAAAACGGATCAGGCGAGAAAAAAAGGATCCGATGGGAAAAAAAACCTGATCTGGCAGAAAAAAAAGGAGATTGTGGAAAAAAACGGATCCGGCGGGAAAAAACGGATCCGGCGGGAATTAACGGATCCAGCAAGGAAAAACGGATCCGGCGGAAAAAAACGGGTCCGGCGGGAAAAAATGGATCCGGTGGAAAAAACGGATCTGGCGGAAAAAAACGGATTCTGCAAATGTGCTCGCAGGATGCGTTTTTTTCCCATAAACTTGTATTAGCGACAGATCGTGACGGATGGCCACACGTCGCGTGGTCGCGTCCGTCGTGCAACGGATCCGTCGTGTTTTGGCGGACCGTCGGCACGAAAAAACGTTCAAGTGAACTTTTTTTGTCCAGCGCGTCCGCCATTTTCTACCGCGCATGCACTGCCAAAACTCCGCCCCCTCCTTCTAGACTTCAGAATGGGCAGTGGATGTGTTGAAAAACTGCATCCGCTGCCCACGTCGGGCACAAATTTCACAACGTGCGTTGGTACGTCGGCCCGATGCATAGCGACGGACTCGTACCGACGCAAGTGTGAAAGAGGCCTTTGTGAGGGTTGAATTTAAAAAAAAAACAAAAAAAAACGCGTGGGCGCCCGTGCAATTTTCTGCGCCAGAGGGGGAAAGCCGACGGCCGGGGGCCAATATCTGAAGCCTGCTATGAATATCAGCCCGCAGCTGTCTGTATAGCCTTTACTGGCTATTAAAGTAAGGGGACCCCAAAAAAAAAAATTGCGTGGGGTCCCCCTATATTTTATAGCCAGAAAGGCTACGCAGACAGCTGCAGGCTGATATTCATAGCCTAGAGAGGGGCCATGGATATTGCCCCCCCCCCCCGGCTACAAATACCAGTCCGCAGCCGCCCCAGAAATGGCGCATCTTTAAGATGCGCCAATTCCGGCACTTAGCCCCTCTCTTCCCACTCCCGTGTAGCGGTGGGATATGGGGTAATGAAGGGTTAATGTCACCTTGCTATTGTAAGGTGACATTAAGCCGGGTTAATAACAGAGAGGCGTCAATAAGACGCCTATCCGTTATTAATCCAATAGTAAGAAAGGGTTAAAAAAAACACGCACACATTAGGAAAAAAGTATTTTAACCCCTTAGCGACCGCCGATACGCCTTTTAACGGCGGCCGCTAAGGGTACTTAAACCACAGCGCCGTTAATTAACGGCGCTGTGGAAAAAGTGTATAGCGCCCCCCACAGGCCGATTTTCTCCGGGGTCTCGGCTGCCGGGGGTAGCCGAGACCCCAGAGAACATGATTCGGGGGGTTTTTAACCCTCCCCGCATTTGCGATCGCCGGTAATTAACCGTTTACCGGCGATCGCAAAAAAAAAAAAAAAAAAAGCGATCTCTTTTTAATTTCTCTGTCCTCCGATGTGATCGCACATCGGAGGACAGAGAAAAGGGGTCCCAGGTGGCCCCCCAATACTCACCTAGCTCCCCCGATGCTCCTCGTGTCTCCCGGTGGGCGCCGCCATCTTCAAAATGGCGGGCGCATGCGCAGTGCGCCCGCCGGCCGGCACCGGGAGAATCTTTGGGGTCTCGGCTGCCTGGGGTAGCCGAGACCCCAAAGAGCATGATCGGGGGTCGGTTTTAGCGACCCCTGTTTTGCGATCGCCGGTAATTAACTGTTTACCGGCGACCGCAAAAAAAAAAAAAAAAAGTAAAGTGTAATTCTCTGTCCTCTGATGTGATCGCACATCAGAGGACAGAGAAATAGGGGGATTCGGGGACCCTAGCATACTCACCTAGGTCCCTGGATCCTCTTGCTGCTCCTCCTGGCCGCCGGCAGAAGAACATGGCGGACGCATGCCCAGTGCGCCCGCCATCTGTCTCCATCTGCCGGCCGGCAGGAGAACAGCAGTTGGGGCTAAAATTAGGGTTAGGGTTAGGGGTAGGGTTAGGGGTAGGGTTAGGGGTAGGGTTAGGGTTAGGGTTAGGGAAGGGGTAGGGTTAGGGTTAGGGGTAGGGTTAGGGGTAGGGTTAGGGTTAGGGGTAGGGTTAGGGGTAGGGTTAGGGGTAGGGTTAGGGTTAGGTTAGGGGTAGGGTTAGGGGTAGGGTTAGGGGTAGGGTTAGGGTAGGGGTAGGGTTAGGGCTAGGGTTAGGTTAGGGGTAGGGTTACGGCTAGGGTTAGGTTAGGGGTAGGGTTAGGTTAGGGGTAGGGTTACGGCTAGGGTTAGGTTAGGGGTAGGGGTAGGGTTAGGTTAGGGGTAGGGTTGGGGCTAAATTTAGGGTTAGGGTTGGGGCTAAATTTAGGGTTAGGGTTGGGGCTAAATTTAGGGTTAGGCTTCTTTCACACTTACGTCGGTACGGGGCCGTCGCAATGCGTCGGCCCGACATACCGACGCACGTTGTGAAAATTGTGCACAACGTGGGCAGCAGCTGTAGTTTTTCAACGCATCCGCTGCCCAATTTATGTCCTGGGGAGGAGGGGCGGAGTTACGGCCACGCATGCGCGGTCAGAAATGGCGGATGCGACGTACAAAAAAACGTTTCATTGAACGTTTTTTTGTGCCGACGCTCCGCCAAAACACAACTGATCCAGTGCACGACGGACGCGACGTGTGGCCATCCGTCACGATCCGTCGGCAATACTATGGGCAAAAAACGCATCCTGCGGGCACATTTGCAGGATCCGTTTCTTGTCCAAAACGACGGATTGCGACGGAATGCCAAACAACGCAAGTGTGAAAGTAGCCTTAGGGCTAGGGTTAGGGTTGGGGCTAAAGTTAGGGCTAGGGTTGGGGCTAAAGTTAGGGTTAGAGCTGGGATTAGGTTTAGGGTTTGGATTAGGGTTGGTATTAGGGTTAGGGTTGGCATTAGGGTTACGCTTGGGATTAGGGTTAGGTTTGGGATTAGGGTTAAGGTTAGGGTTGTGATTAGGGGTGTATTGGGATTAGGGTTAGGGTTGAGATTAGGATTAGGGGTGTGTTGGATTTAGGGTTTTGATTAGGGTTATGGTTAGGGTTGACATTAGGGTTGTTTTGGGGTAAGGGTTGTGATTATGGTTAGGGTTAGTGATTAGGATTATGGATCAGGTTGGGATTAGGGTTAGGGGTTGGAGCTAGAATTGGGGGGTTTCCACTGTTTAGGTACATCAGGGGGTCTCCAAACACGACAGCCAATTTTGCGCTCAAAAAGTCAAATGGTGCTCCCTCCCTTCTGAGCTCTGCCGTGCGCCCAAACAGTGGGTTACCCCCACATATGGGGCATCAGCGTACTCGGGATAAATTGGACAACAACTTCTGGGGTCCAATTTCTCTTGTTACCCTTGTGAAAATAAAAACTTGGGGGCTACAAAATCTTTTTTGTGAAAAAAAAAAATATTTTTTATTTTCACGACTCTGCATTCTAAACTTCTGTGAAGCACTTGGGCATTCAAAGTTCTCACCACACATCTAGATAAGTTCCTTGGGGGGTCTAGTTTCCAAAATGGGGTCACTTGTGGGGGGTTACTACAGTTTAGGTATATCAGGGGCTCTGCAATCGCAACATAATGCCCACAGACCATTCTATCAAAGTCTGCATTCCAAAAAGGCGCTCCTTCCCTTCCGAGCTCTGCCGTGCGCCCAAACAGTGGTTTACCCCCACATATGGCACATCAGCGTACTCGGGATAAATTGGACAACAACTATTGCAGTCCAATTTCTCCTGTTACCCTTGTGAAAATAAAAACTTGGGGGCTACAAAATCTTTTTTGTGAAAAAAAAAATATTTTTTATTTTCACGACTCTGCATTCTAAACTTCTGTGAAGCACTTGGGCATTCAAAGTTCTCACCACACATCTAGATAAGTTCCTTGGGGGGTCTAGTTTCCAAAATGGGGTCACTTGTGGAGGGTTTCTACTGGTTAGGTACATCAGGGGCTCTGCAAATGCAACATAATACCCGCAGACCATTCTGTCAAAGTCTGCATTCCAAAACGGCGCTCCTTCCTTCCGAGCTCTGCCGTGCGCCCAAACAGTGGTTCACCCCCACATATGGGTTACCAGCATACTCAAGACAAATTGGACAACAACTTTTGGGGTCCAATTTCTCTTGTTACCCTTGTAAAAATAAAAACTTGGGGGCTACAATATCTTTTTTGTGGAAAAAAAAAATATTTTTTATTTTCACGGCTCTGCATTATAAACTTCTGTGAAGCACTTGGGCATTCAAGGTTCTCACCACACATCTAGATAAGTTCCATGGGGGGTCTAGTTTCCAAAATGGGGTCACTTGTGGGGGATTTCTACTGTTTAGGCACATCAGGGGCTCTCCAAACGCGACATGGCGTCCGATCTCAATTCCAGCCAATTCTACATTGAAAAAGTAAAACGGCACTCCTTCTCTTCCAGGCTCTGCGGTGCGCCCTAGCAGTGGTTTACCCCCACATATTGGGTATCAGCGTACTCAGGAGAAATTGCACAACAACTTTTGTGGTCTAATTTCTCCTGTTACCCTTGTGAAAATAAAAATTTGTGGGCAAAAAGATCATTTTTGCAGAAAAAATGCGATTTTTTTTTTTTTCACGGCTCTACGTTATAAACTTCTGTGAAGCACATGGGGGTTCAAAGTGCTCGCCACACATCTAGATAAGTTCCTTAAGGGGTCTAGTTTCCAAAATGGTGTCACTTGTGGGGGGTTTCCACTGTTTAGGCACATCAGGGGCTCTCCAAACGCGACATGGCGTCCAATCTCAATTCCAGCCAATTCTACATTGAAAAAGTAAAACGGCGCTCCTTCACTTCCAAGCTCTGCGGTGCGCCCAAACAGTGGTTTACCCCCACATATGGGGTATCGACGTATTCAGGAGAAATCGCACAACAACTTTTGTGGTCTAATTTCTCCTGTTACCCTTGTGAAAATAAGAATTTGTGGGCAAAAAGATCATTTTTGTGTAAACAAAAGCGATTTTTTTATTTTCACGGCTCTACGTTATAAACTTCTGTGAAGCACTTGGGGGTTCAAAGTGCTCGCCACACATCTAGATAAGTTCCTTAAGGGGTCTAGTTTCCAAAATGGTGTCACTTGTGGGGGGTTTCCACTGTTTAGGCACATCAGGGGCTCTCTAAACGTGACATGGCGTCCGATCTCAATTCCAGCCAATTCTGCATTGAAAAAGTCAAACGGCGCTCCTTCACTTCTAAGTTCTGCGGTACGCCCAAAAAGTGGTTTACCCCCACATATGGGGTATTGGCGTATTCAGGAGAAATTGCATAACAAAATTTATGGTTACATTTCTGTTTTTACACTTGTGAAAATAAAAAAAATGGTTCTGAATTAAGATGTTTGCAAAAAAAAGTTAAATGTTCATTTTTTCCTTCCACATTGTTTCAGTTCCTGTGAAGCACGTAAAGGGTTAATAAACTTCTTGAATGTGGTTTTGAGAACCTTGAGGGGTGTAGTTTTTAGAATGGTGTCACACTTCATTATTTTCTATCATATAGACCCCTCAAAATGACTTCAAATGTGATGTGGTCCCTAAAAAAAATGGTGTTGTAAAAATGAGAAATTGCTGGTCAACTTTTAACCCTTATAACTCCCTAACAAAAAAAAATTTTGTTTCCAAAATTGTACTGATGTAAAGTAGACATGTGGGAAATGTTATTTATTAACTATTTTTCGTGACATATCTCTCTGATTTAAGGGCATAAAAATACAAAGTTTGAAAATTGCAAAATTTTAAAAATTTTCGCCATATTTCCGTTTTTTTCATAAATAATCGCAAGTAATATCGAAGAAATGTTACCACTAACATGAAGTACAATATGTCACGAAAAAACAATCTCAGAATCAGCGGGATCCGTTGAAGCGTTCCAGAGTTATAACCTCATAAAGTGACAGTGGTCAGAATTGCAAAAATTGGCCCGGTCATTAAGTACCAAATTGGCTCTGTCACTAAGGGGTTAATATTCTTCATTTCACCATACTTACCATACTTCAGCGCCTGCAAAAAACGTAAAATAATAAACCGTATACTACCTGTCCGCCGTAGTCCAATTAATATCGAGTGTCCCACGACGATCTCCCCTATAGAACAGTGACATCAGGTGATGTCACTGCTCTATAGGACCCTCAGTGACACACTGACAGGAGACAATGGCTCCTGCAGTGCATCACTGAGAGGTTACCTTAGGACAAGGTCTCACTTTATGGCAATTGCTGCCTGGGAAAATTTCTCATACACCAATGGCATAAAGTGAGACTAGGGACTTTTTTTTTTACAGCGGCGGAGGAATACAGTGGTGGAAGGATACCTTCCTGCTGTCATTGTGTTCCTGGATCCCCTAGAGAGCAGTCACATTATCTGATGCTGCTGCTCTCCACGGGAGATCGTCGTGGGACACTCGTGGATTTCTGCAGACAGGGAGTATATTGGTTGTTTGTTTTTTTAATATTTTTTTTACAGATGACACTGGCTTCGGGGAACAAAGTGACAAGTAATGGTGAGTATGAAATCTATGTTTAATGTACTGTATGTCTATATGTATGTAATGTATGAATGTATTGTATGTAGCATGTATGTGGCATGTATGTATGGAGTATTTTTTTTTTTCATTCAACACATTAGCCGGATGATGGGACTATTACTGTCCCATAATTGGCTAATGTGTCAATCACTGTCATTGTAGCAGGCATCGTCCGATGGGACTTGTAGTCCCATCGGACGATGCTTGCATACACGCATAGAGACCCCCCCACGCTGCACAGAGACACCCCCCCACGCCGCACAGAGGCCCCCCCACGCCGCAGAGACCCCCCCAAGCCGCACAGAGACCCTCCCACGCCGCAGAGATCCCCCCACGCCGCACAGAGACTCCCCCATGCCGCAGAGACCCCCCACGCCGCACAGAGACCTCCCCACGCCGCACAGAGACCCCCCCCACGCCACACAGAGATCCCCCCACGCCGCACAGAGATCCCCCACGCCGCACAGAGATCCCCCACGCCGCACAGAACCCCCACGCCGCACAGAGACCTCCCCACGCCACACAGAGACCTCCCCACGCCGCACAGAGACCTCCCCACGCCGCACAGAGACCCCCCCCACGCCGCACAGAGACCTCCCCACGCTGCACAGAGACTCCCCCATGCCGCAGAGACCCCCCACGCCGCACAGAGACCTCCCCACGCCGCACAGAGACCTCCCCACGCCGCACAGAGACCCCCCTCACGCCGCACAGAGACCCCCCCACGCCACACAGAGACCCCCCCACACCGCAGAGACCCCCCCACGCCGCACAGAGAGACCCCCACGCCACAGAGACCACCCCCACGCCGCAGAGACCCCCCCACGCCGCACAGAGACCCCCCCACGCCGCACAGAGACCTCCCCACGCCACACAGAGACCCCCCCACACCGCACAGAGATCCCCCACGCCGCACAGAACCCCCACGCCGCACAGAGACCCCCCCACGCCGCACAGAGACCCCCCCACACCGCACAGAGATCCCCCACGCCGCACAGAACCCCCACGCCGCACAGAGACCTCCCTGTTGTGAATTCTGTGGCTGAGTTCACTTCTGTGGTCACAAGTGGTATTGCAGTCTCTGGGCTTCCTCCCTCAGGTGTTTTGGTGAGCTCGTTGGCTGCCTTGCTATTTAGCTCCACCTGAGTCTGTCTTCCTTGCTCCTTGTCAATGTTCCAGTGTTGGATCTGAGCTACTGCATCTTTCCTTGGGCCTGCTGCTCTGCTAGATAAGTGCTTCTAGTTTGTTTTCTGTTTTTTCTGTCCAGCTTGTTATTATCTTTTGCTGGAAGCTCTGAGAAGCAAAGGGGTGCACCGCCGTGCTGTTAGTTCGGCACGGTGGGTCTTTTTGCCCCTTTGCGTGGTTTTCGTTTTAGGGTTTTTTGTAGACTGCATAGTTCTCTTTGCTATCCTCGCTCTGTCTAGAATATCGGGCCTCACTTTGCTGAATCTATTTCATTCCTACGTTTGTCTTTTCATCTTGCTAACAGTCATTATATGTGGGGGCTGCCTATTCCTTTGGGGTATTTCTCTGAGGTAAGTCAGGCTTGTATTTCTATCTTCAGGCTAGTCAGCTCCTCAGGCAGTGCCGAGTTGCATAGGTAGTTGATAGGCGCAATCCACTGCTGCTTCCAGTTGTGTGAGGATAGATCAGGTACTGCAGTCTACAAAGCTTCCACGTCTCAGAGCTCGTCCTATTGTTTTGGGTTATTGCCAGATCTCTGTATGTGCGCTGATTACTGCACGCTGTGTTGCCTGATTGCCAGCCATAACAGTACAAGGAGCCTTTCAATGATTTCCAATAGAGGGAAAAAAGAAATCCTGACATCATTTTTTTTTTCTTAGCTCTGTCTTCAGTCTTTTTTTTCCCCTAGACATTAGAGTGCTTCAGGACACAGCTGTGGACATGGATATTCAGGCTCTGTGCTCCTCAATGGATAATCTCGTTGTAAATGTACAAAAGATTCAAGATACTATTGATCAGAAATCGATGCTAGAACCAAGAATTCCGATTCCTGATTTGTTTTTTGGTGACAGAACTAAGTTCCTGAGCTTCAGAAATAATTGTAAGCTATTTTTGGCCTTGAAACCTCATTCTTCTGGTAATCCTATTCAACAGGTTTTGATTATTATTTCTTTTTTGCGCGGCGACCCACAGGACTGGGCGTTTTCTCTTGCACCAGGAGATTCTGCATTGAGTAATGTTGATGCATTTTTCCAGGCGCTGGGATTGCTTTACGATGAGCCTAATTCAGTGGATCAAGCTGAGAAAAATCTGCTGGCTTTATGCCAGGGTCAGGATGATGTAGAAGTATATTGTCAGAAATTTAGAAAATGGTCAGTACTCACTCTGTGGAATGAATCTGCACTAGCGGCTTTGTTCAGAAAGGGTCTCTCTGAAGCTCTTAAGGATGTAATGGTGGGATTTCCTATGCCTGCTGGTTTGAATGAGTCTATGTCCTTGGCCATTCAGATCGGTCGTCGCTTGCGCGAGCGTAAATCTGTGCACCATCTGGCGGTATTGTCTGGGAGTAAGCCTGAGCCTATGCAGTGCGACAGGACTATGACTAAAGTAGAACGGCACGAACACAGACGTCTGAACAGACTGTGTTTCTATTGTGGTGATTCTACTCATGCTATTTCTAATTGTCCTAAACGCACTAGGCGGTTCGATAGCTCTGCCGTTATTGGTACTGTACAGTCCAAATTCCTTTTGTCCATTACCTTAATGTGCTCTTTGTCATCATATTCTGTCATGGCGTTTGTGGATTCAGGCGCTGCCCTGAATCTGATGGATTTGGATTATGCTAAACGTTGTGGATTTTTCTTGGAGCCTTTGCGGTGTCCTATTCCGTTGAGAGGAATTGATGCTACACCTCTGGCCAAGAATAAGCCTCAGTACTGGGCCCAGCTGACCATGTGCATGGCTCCTGCACATCAGGAAGTTATTCGCTTTTTGGTACTGCATAATTTGCATGATGTGGTCGTGTTGGGGTTGCCATGGCTACAAACCCATAATCCAGTATTGGATTGGAACTCTATGTCGGTAACCAGCTGGGGTTGTCAGGGAGTACATGGTGATGTTCCATTTTTGTCTATTTCGTCATCCATTCCTTCTGACATCCCAGAGTTCTTGTCGGACTTTCAGGATGTATTTGAAGAGTCCAAGTCTGATGCCCTTCCTCCGCATAGGAATTGTGATTGTGCTATCGATTTGATTCCTGGTAGTAAATTCCCTAAGGGTCGTTTATTTAATTTGTCCGTACCTGAACACACCGCTATGCGCAGTTATGTGAAGGAGTCCCTGGAGAAGGGACATATTCGCCCATCGTCGTCACCATTGGGAGCAGGGTTCTTTTTTGTAGCCAAGAAGGATGGTTCGCTAAGACCGTGTATTGATTACCGCCTTCTTAATAAGATCACTGTTAAGTTTCAGTATCCCTTGCCATTGATTTCTGACTTGTTTGCTCGGATTAAGGGGGCTAGTTGGTTTACTAAGATTGATCTTCGTGGTGCGTATAATCTGGTGAGAATCAGGCAGGGAGATGAATGGAAAACGGCATTTAATACGCCCGAGGGTCATTTTGAGTATCTGGTGATGCCGTTCGGACTTGCCAATGCTCCATCTGTTTTTCTGTCTTTTATGCATGACATTTTCCGTGAGTATCTGGATAAATTCTTGATTGTTTACTTGGATGACATTTTGATCTTCTCAGATGATTGGGAGTCTCATGTGAAGCAAGTCAGAATGGTTTTCCAGGTACTGCGTGCTAATTCCTTGTTCGTGAAGGGATCAAAGTGTCTCTTCGGTGTGCAGAAAGTTTCATTTTTGGGGTTCATCTTTTCCCCTTCTACTATCGAGATGGATCCGGTTAAGGTTCAGGCCATCCAGGATTGGACTCAGCCGACATCTCTAAAAAGTTTGCAGAAATTCCTGGGCTTTGCTAATTTTTATCGTCGCTTCATCTGTAATTTTTCTAGCATTGCCAGACCATTGACCGATTTGACCAAGAAGGGAGTTGATTTGGTTAATTGGTCTTCTGCTGCCGTGGAAGCTTTTCAGGAGTTGAAGCGTCGTTTTTGCTGTGCCCCTGTGTTGTGTCAACCTGATGTTTCTCTTCCGTTCCAGGTCGAGGTTGATGCTTCTGAGATTGGTGCAGGGGCGGTTTTGTCACAGAGAGGTTCTGGTTGCTCAGTGTTCAAACCATGTGCTTTCTTTTCCAGGAAATTTTCTGCTGCTGAGCGTAATTATGATGTGGGCAACCGAGAGTTGCTGGCCATGAAGTGGGCATTCGAGGAGTGGCGTCATTGGCTTGAGGGTGCTAAGCATCGCGTGGTGGTTTTGACTGATCATAAGAACCTTACTTATCTTGAGTCTGCCAAGCGCTTGAATCCTAGACAGGCCCGTTGGTCGTTGTTTTTTGCTCGTTTTGATTTTGTGATTTCATACCTTCCGGGCTCTAAAAATGTGAAGGCGGATGCTCTGTCTAGGAGTTTTGTGCCCGACTCTCCGGGGTTATCTGAGCCGGCGAGTATCCTCAAGGAAGGAGTCATTGTGTCTGCCATCTCCCCTGATTTGCGGAGAGTGTTGCAGAAATTTCAGGCTAATAAACCTGATCGTTGTCCGGCCGAGAAACTGTTCGTCCCTGATAGGTGGACTAGTAAAGTTATCTCTGAACTTCATTGTTCGGTGCTGGCCGGTCATCCAGGAATCTTTGGTACCAGGGAGTTGGTTGCTAGATCCTTCTGGTGGCCATCTCTGTCACGGGATGTGCGTGCTTTTGTGCAGTCCTGTGGAATTTGTGCTAGGGCTAAGCCCTGCTGTTCACGTGCCAGTGGGTTGCTTTTGCCCTTGCCGGTCCCGAAGAGGCCTTGGACACATATTTCGATGGATTTCATTTCTGACCTTCCCGTTTCTCAAAAGATGTCTGTCATTTGGGTGGTCTGTGATCGCTTTTCTAAAATGGTCCATCTGGTGCCCTTGGTTAAATTGCCTTCCTCCTCTGATTTGGTGCCTTTGTTCTTCCAGCATGTGGTTCGTTTACATGGCATTCCTGAGAATATTGTTTCTGACAGAGGTTCCCAGTTTGTCTCGAGGTTCTGGCGAGCCTTTTGTGGTAGGATGGGCATTGACCTATCTTTTTCCTCGGCCTTCCATCCTCAGACTAATGGCCAGACCGAACGAACCAATCAGACCTTGGAAACATATCTGAGATGTTTTGTTTCCGCTGACCAGGATGATTGGGTGTCATTTTTGCCGTTGGCTGAGTTCGCCCTTAATAATCGGGCCAGCTCGGCTACCTTGGTCTCTCCATTTTTCTGCAATTCTGGGTTCCATCCTCGTTTCTCTTCAGGACAGGTTGAGTCTTCGGACTGTCCTGGTGTGGATTATGTGGTGGACAGGTTGCAGCAGATCTGGACTCAGGTAGTGGACAATTTGACCTTGTCCCAGGAGAAGGCTCAGCTTTTCGCTAATCGCAGACGCCGTGTGGGACCCCGACTTCGTGTTGGGGATCTGGTTTGGTTATCTTCTCGTCATATACCTATGAAGGTTTCCTCTCCTAAATTTAAACCTCGTTTTATTGGTCCGTATAGGATTTCTGAGATTCTCAATCCGGTGTCTTTTCGTCTGACCCTCCCAGACTCCTTTTCCATACATAATGTATTCCATAGGTCGTTGTTGAGGAGATACGTGGCACCTATGGTTCCATCTGTGGAGCCTCCTGCCCCTGTTTTGGTGGAGGGGGAATTGGAGTATATTGTGGAGAAGATTTTGGATTCTCGTGTCTCTAGACGGAAACTCCAGTATCTGGTCAAATGGAAGGGTTATGCTCAGGAAGATAATTCCTGGGTTTTTGCCTCTGATGTCCATGCCCCAGATCTTGTTCGTGCCTTTCATGTGGCTCGTCCTGGTCGGCCTGGGGGTTCTGGTGAGGGTTCAGTGACCCCTCCTCAAGGGGGGGGTACTGTTGTGAATTCTGTGGCTGAGTTCACTTCTGTGGTCACAAGTGGTATTGCAGTCTCTGGGCTTCCTCCCTCAGGTGTTTTGGTGAGCTCGTTGGCTGCCTTGCTATTTAGCTCCACCTGAGTCTGTCTTCCTTGCTCCTTGTCAATGTTCCAGTGTTGGATCTGAGCTACTGCATCTTTCCTTGGGCCTGCTGCTCTGCTAGATAAGTGCTTCTAGTTTGTTTTCTGTTTTTTCTGTCCAGCTTGTTATTATCTTTTGCTGGAAGCTCTGAGAAGCAAAGGGGTGCACCGCCGTGCTGTTAGTTCGGCACGGTGGGTCTTTTTGCCCCTTTGCGTGGTTTTCGTTTTAGGGTTTTTTGTAGACTGCATAGTTCTCTTTGCTATCCTCGCTCTGTCTAGAATATCGGGCCTCACTTTGCTGAATCTATTTCATTCCTACGTTTGTCTTTTCATCTTGCTAACAGTCATTATATGTGGGGGCTGCCTATTCCTTTGGGGTATTTCTCTGAGGTAAGTCAGGCTTGTATTTCTATCTTCAGGCTAGTCAGCTCCTCAGGCAGTGCCGAGTTGCATAGGTAGTTGATAGGCGCAATCCACTGCTGCTTCCAGTTGTGTGAGGATAGATCAGGTACTGCAGTCTACAAAGCTTCCACGTCTCAGAGCTCGTCCTATTGTTTTGGGTTATTGCCAGATCTCTGTATGTGCGCTGATTACTGCACGCTGTGTTGCCTGATTGCCAGCCATAACACCTCCCCACGCCACACAGAGACCTCCCCACGCCGCACAGAGACCTCCCCACGCCGCACAGAGACCCCCCCACGCCGCACAGAGACCTCCCCACGCTGCACAGAGACTCCCCCATGCCGCAGAGACCCCCCACGCCGCACAGAGACCTTCCCACGCCGCACAGAGACCTCCCCACGCCGCACAGAGACCCCCCTCACACCGCACAGAGACCCCCCCACGCCACACAGAGACCCCCCCACACCGCAGAGACCCCCCACGCCGCACAGAGAGACCCCCACGCCACAGAGACCACCCCCACGCCGCAGAGACCCCCCCACGCCGCACAGAGACCCCCCCACACCGCACAGAGACCCCCCACACCGCACAGAAACCCCCCCACGCCGCACAGAGAGCCCCCCACGCCGCACAGAGCGCCCCCCACGCCGCACAGAGACCCCCCCACGCCGCACAGAGACCCCCCCACGCCGCACAGAGAGGGAGAGCGACACAGGGGGAGAGTGCAGTTTACCGGAGATCACTGGGATTGTGGGGAGGCGGAGACAGAGCAGGGGAAGCACACGGCAGCGTGTGAGAGCAGAGGATGTCTGCCCAGAACCTGCAGTGCCTGGAGTACAGAGGAGCAGTGAGGGCTTCTGTCCTGTGATAGAGAGCAAGTGGAGCTCGGCAGATAACACAGGGCTCTAATAAAATGGCAGCTAGTCACACCTACAGCAGTGAGTTGTGCAGCCCACAGAGGTGTGCCCAGCTCACTGCTAATGCTGCTGCAATGTTACAGATAGGGTCCGAGCCGGTCTATTATCTCCTATGTCCATGGGGTGCCATAACATGACACTGATAGTGACCTGCTACTGCTGCAAAACCAAGATGTCAGCCCCCAGTGCATTCTTTCTACTCATATACCACACGAAATCTGTTTTACATGCATTCATATCTGGGTTATAACAGCATGTTATGCTACATTACATTGATTAATTAATGATCTACAAACGCGGTACCTTCCCTTTAACGTGGCTTCCATGTACACATGAATTGGCCAATTTATGCGCTAAGCATTCTAAATTTTTCATATTTCTAGAGCCGTAATGCAATTTAATTTTCATAATTGCATGCTATGGCGCTACAGAGTGCTGCCTTTTTTGTTTGAGTGTATATGAGATTGTGATCCCTCGCGGGCAGGGTCCTCTCTCCTCCTGTACCAGTTGTGACTTGTATTGTTTAAGATTATTGTACTTGTTTTTATTATGTATACCCCTCCTCACATGTAAAGTGCCATGGAATAAATGGTGCTATAATAAATAATAATAATATGAGTTGGCGACTCTAGGTAAGCACCTGTTCACACTTAGTTTGTGTTTGGATGTGACTGTCAGTTTTTTTAAATAAATTTTTTAAAATAAATTTGCAAGAATAGAGGGGTCTCCACTCCCCACACTGTTTTTTAAGTTATTTAAATAAATAATTTTAAAAAATATAGCATGGTGTCCCCCAATCTTTGACAACCTGCCTTGCTAAAGCAATCAGCTGGGGGCTGGTATTCTCAGGCTGGTAAGGGGCCATGGATATTGACCCCACAGGCTAAAAATAGCAACCCACAGCCACCCAGAAAAGGCACATATTTGTGGGGTTGAAGTCATCTTTGTATTGTCTGGTGACATCAAGCCTACAGATTAGTAATGGAGAGCCGTCTTTAAAACACCTATCTGATACTAATCCTATAGTTATATGGTAATTAAAGACACAGCCAGAATAAAGTCCTTCATTTGAAATCAAAACAAAACACATTTTTCCATTTTTATTTAAAAACAGCAAACACGGTTATACTCACCTAACGCCCATTCAATTCAAGACAACGCATCTTGGCACGGTCCAGGTTGAAAACTATTTAACCCCAGACATGGATTACAGCATGGGACAGAATGTCAGACAGGTGAGGGATATTGTTATTATTTTATTTTTGTTTTATTACAGGAGACCATAGCTTTAATGAAATGGGCGTTAGGTGAGTATAACTGTGTTTGTAATATATTTGGTAGCTGGTGTGTTTTGCACTATTTTGTTTAATATAAATGTCCAGTACATTTGATGCACTTGATTTCCTTTTTTTTGTTGTAAGGTATATATTTTTTTTAGTTATTTGTTGTAACTACAACTTATTTTTAGACCTTTTTTTATATTTTACTTTATAAGCAATATTTTATTGACATATACATTTAATATAATTTTAAACAAAAAAACCCCATTTTATTAAGTTCGTGAGATAAACTCACCTCATTATACTATCTATAATGAGATTGTATAGATGATTTTTATCTTACCGCCATCTTGTGGCTGAAATAGAATTTTTCTGATACTCTCTAGGAACTGTACTGCAATGCAAGTGAACTTTCTGAAAGATGTGACAATTATGATTAGATTTTTTTGTCTTTTAAAAAGTTAATTTCTTAAAAGAAAAGTATTGAACAAATTGTAAATAGTGCAAAATGCCAAAATTGATCTTTCAACCATTTCTGGACCAGAGTGCAGGGCAGCAATCAGGGCATTACTGCCCTTACTGGTGTATGGGGCCCGGTGAGCAGAAGCAAAGAGGGTGAGACCGTCGTACCCAGTCATCATCTAGAAACTTTTCTGGAGCTCCACGGCCGTCAACACAGAACAGCCACACAGCTCCAAGGGAACTCCCTCCTCCTGTTCTTTGACGCGCTGTTGACAGCGCCTACGCGATGACATCGTTGCGCAGATGACGGCATGTACAAGTGCCAGGATACCAATCCAGAAGTGGAGCTACATGGAGCTACAGGGGATCATATGAGAGGTAAGTATAACATTGGGTATGGGGGGATGCAAATGATAAACTGAGATTGAGGGACATGGGACAGCAAATGATGTAGTGAGGTGGGGGTGCGCAAATAATGATGAATTGGGGTGAGGGACAGCAAACGATGAATTGAGAGTGGGGGATGGTGACAGCAAATGATGAATTGAAGGTGGGTTTGGGAAGACAAAATGATGACTTGAGGGTGGAGGAGAGCAAATAATGATGAATTGGAGTGTGGGGAGTACATGATCTATTGAGACTGAGGAATGGGGGACAGTAAATGATGATGACTGGAAAGTGGGGTACAACAAATGATAATGAATTGTGGTAGGGCAGCAAATAATGATAAATTAAGGGTGGGGGAGAGTAAATGTTTTAAATGTGGGGGAGAGCACTTGTTAATGAATAGAGGGTGGGGATGGGAAAGAGATAACATGACATAATGAATTGGGGTGGAGTGGGACTTGTAAATATAATGAATCGGAGGAGTGGAAGGGAGAGAATGGGGGGTCAAGTATGCAGGAATGTGACTGGTAATTAATTGGGGGAAAGAGTACAGGTGCTAATTAACTTAAATATTTCTTAGGTAGGGAAGTGGCTATTTATATATTTTTATTATATTTGAAATGGTGGGTTGCATAATTAATTATATATTAATGGTGAGTCCACATCTGTATTCAGCTGTACAGTGTAGAAGTTGGGGAAAAAGTGGAAAATGCTCTGAAAGCGGTGCTCTAGATAACTATGTGTTATTTTCTGCAGAGACAAGTCCTGGATGGAAGAAGTGATGGTGGTCTGCTCTGGATGAAGAAGAAAAGCGAAGATGAAGAACATAAACTAGAGACATCACTGGTGAGAGGTTGGCCACTGCTTTCTTATTGATTTCCTATCCTTAGGATAGGGCATCAGTATCTGATCGGTAGGGGTGCGATACGCGACATCCCCTTAGATCAGATGTTGCCAGCGGTTGTCAGAAGTTCTCCGATGCTGACAAAACACAGCAGCTCCATCATTTCTATAGTGGAAAACCATCCCAAATTCAAATTAATATTGGGTAGATCGGCAGAACTTGGCCACGGAAACTATAGTTTTGACAGGCTACTGTGTTCTGGCATGATCCAAGAGCTTCTGGCCATCTCTGGCGCAAGTAATAGCTGATCAGTGGAGGTGAAAGGAGATAAAAGGATTATTTTGGAGGATTGCTTTGTGAATTCTCTAAGTTTGTTATGCAGTGGGTGAAATAATTATTAAACACTTCACCATTTTTTTAAGTAAATATATTTCTAAGCGTGCTACTGACATGAAATTCCCACCAGAGGTGGGTAACAACCTCCAACCATCCAATCCATATAGGCAAAGAAATCAATGCAAAGATGTCAATAAATTAAGTTATGTCAAATAATGAGAACAACCCTGTCACTTAGTGTAAAATAATTTGAGTTGGTTCAAGTGATGGCCTATAAAAAGGTGTCTCATTACCAAGGTGGCACACAAGAAACATCTCCTGTGCCTGTGTGGATTGGATGGGATGTTACCAATTCTGAATACACAATTAAGCACTTCTCTCCATTTGCATTACAGCTTGTGCTACCATGCGATGCATAGGTGCACAGGGAGTCCTTGGTTCTGTCAAGATCTTGAAAGTGTTGTCCACAGAGTGGGTGAAGAGAAAGCCAGAAGTTATTGGAAGAGGAGGAAGGATCTGGGCAGGTCATATGTGATTGAAGACTTGCTAAGTTATACAGTCGCCCGTCTTTTTGTACAGTGCTATTGAAATGAGCAATGTGTGATATTTACAGTATATAGCCTAAATAAGCACCATTAATGTAACCACCACATTGCACCATTTCTGTGGCTTCTCTATAGGATTATTAATATGGCCACTGTTTGACACTGCGGGTAACTGTATAGAACACATTAATCTTAGCACTGTTTGGCATTATTGTGATCATTATGACAAGTGGAGTTAACTAAAGAGAGTGGACAGTAGCTTACCGCCAGTGGTGGAAGGTCACGCAACTGCTATGTGGCTTCTTAGCAGAGGGACCCAGTATAGAATACCCCCCTCACCTGATGTCAGCTCACTTCTCCCAACATATGATGTTTAGTGCTGGCTCATGTGCTGAACCCGCTCCATTACCTGGCGGGTGCTTGTTGTTTAGGTTTGCTCTAATGGCAGAAGTTTAGCCCCTTAGATGCCATTATGAACTGCATCTATGGCATCTGAATGGTTGAATGTTGGAGGTTCTGTCATTGGGCTCCCATGACACAATTGTGTGGAATCCAATGTGTTGTTTAGTGTTCCATGGGTGAACCCCAAAAGATCTTTGCCGGGATTTCTTTGGACCCTTTGCTTGGCACGCCTCTGATGATTGTGCCTTTTAGACCATGGTCACACGGTCAGTATTTGGTCAGTATTTTACATCAATATTTGTAAGCTAAAATCAGGAGTGGGTGATAAATCCAGACCTGGTGACGTGTTTCTATTAAACTTTTCCTCTGATTGTTCCACTCCTGGTTTTAGATTACAAATACTGAGGTAAAATACTGACCAAATATTGAACGTGTGAACGTGGCCTTATAGTAACCATGCACATATCTCTACCAATGAAAATGGAAGTATTGAACAAAGTGTAATAATAATAAAAAATGATAATAATAATAATGATAATCACATCTGTACATCTTTATTAGATTTAAAATAGACAACATTGATAAAATACAGTACTTTAGTAAAACACATATTTATTTGGTAGACGGAAGTAACTGTCTTCCCTTCATAGAGACAACAGAATCTTCTTTTATTCACAACATTTGCAAAATTGACAAAGACCCGTAAGTACACTCTTAAGACATTGAGAAAGAACATAGAAAATAGAACTGTATGACAATCACAATCACCGAAAACTCCCATTCAGCATTTCTGTGCGGTTTTCCTAACCATACAACGAGAGGGGATATTTGGTCGATTTTGGTTACTGAATGTCAGTGATCCGATCACCGGCACATATTAAAAATCATTAGTTCAACCTTAAAAGGTAGAGGGACCATTTCTATTGATTGTGCTCTAGACAGCGATTTCTCATAAGAAAAGTATATCGGTCCGAAAAATCTGTAAGAAGCCATTTTCACGAGAACGACATTGAATAATACAAAAAAAAAATACTTAAAAAATAAAACTCATCTCAATAATATATTGTACAAAGCTTATACAGCAACACGGGCTGAACTGCAACACTATACACAACCTCAATCTGAGGTGACGAGACAGTAATATTAAATATAGGAAAGGCAACACAGTCACAGACAAAGTCGTTTCTTTTTCTTAATTCACATCTGCGTGACATAAGACCAACACCACGTATGTGTGTAAAAGCAGAAACTCACTTGCACTCCGTTTCTTAAATTAAAGGTACCGAATACAAACTCAACATTTACAAAATATGATTTTTTTTTTTTTTGGAGATAAAATGAGAAAAATAAAGCGTCTGTGCGAAGGTGATGGGAGTAATGGCAGGAGGGAAATAGTGATGATGAGAATCGAGAGTTAGTGAAACGCAGATTTGGAAATGAAAATATGAAACATAGGTAGTTTGAGTTGTGTTTTATATACAGAAATATAGAAAGTTAATTAATAGTAGAAGTATTAATATTAATATTAAAATGAGAATAAAGTAACAGTGCTAACACTTATATAATAATAGCTATTTTTCAACCTTATTAATCTGGTTAATTTAGTAGTTATTAGTTATTATTAGAGGCAGCAGCAGTTGTAGTAGTGTTATGATACAATTAATAGCTGTTCCTAATTTTAAACTAAGTTTCTTTGCATAAATGGTTGACATTTTAATCTCCTTTTTTTTATTTTTTTATACATAGATCCAACTAATATATAAATATGTAAAACTATTTCTATATTTAAATTAATCAATATTTTTGGCCAGGATTTTGCATTATCATTATTATTATTATTATTATCATTTATCATTAATAAAATACTAAAAAATAAATAACATTTAAGTATTATTGAGGTTACCGTAGTTGAATAATATTTTTTTTCGGAGATTTTTTTCATGGGAATTACCGTAAATATTCTCATAGCTACTTCTTAGCTTAGTAGTGGACTAGAAATGGCCACTTTTTTAGCTGTACTTTATCACAAGGGCAGGTTTTTGTGTAGAGGGTCATTGACAGCAGTGTAAGAATACAAAGTGTTAAACATGGATATTTCTCTAGAACTTGTTCCGTTTTTATTCTGTTTTGCAGCTTCTTTCGTTTTTGTTTTATTTCTTAAACTGTTCGTTTTTCGTCCATGTTTAATTCATTTTTTTTTTACATTTTTCTGTTTTTGAAACATTTGCAGGACTACCGTTGATAAAAAAGAACAACATATATTGCCCAGGTAAACTATGCAAATGCTTAAGAACGCATTTTTTAAAGAAATTTAATCCATTGACTTGTGTGAGTAAAAGAGGTGCGAATTTGTTGGAACATGATGTGAGTTGGAAAAATGCCATACACATAAAACAATAAAATATACCGTAGATGTGAATAAAGATATTTTGAATTGGCAATGTTTTTTTTTTCAATTAAATGAAATGCAATGAGCGCCGATCTCTAACATACAAGGATGAATGACCTCTTAAAGGCTATGGATACATTTGAAGTTAAAAAAATAAATAAGATGATTTTTATATACTGTAGTGGAATGCAGTTTGCAGCCTGATTTAAGTTTCACATTATTTTCGTGTGCCAGTAATATAGGCTGTATGTGAGGTCTGTGTGAATACAGAGTACAATTGTCTTCATGGCACAGCTTCTAAACTGTAATTATTTCCTTTTCATATGCTTTCCTCCTTATCTGTAGCCTATTCTCTCCTCCCTCCCTGAGTTTGTACTTGCTTTCTCCCCTCTACAGAATGTGGAGCTGTGTCTATAGCCCACTTCCTATCTCTAAGACTAACAGAAAGAAGGGGAAAACAGAAAAAGGCATTAGAACCGAGCAGAATCTCATGTGGTCAGGGCCGTAATGATTGCGGTCGCAGAGGGTGCAACCGTGACCGGGCCTGTGCATGAGGGGGGCCTGTTGACACTAGTGCATATTTCAGCATTTAAGAAAAGCAGCAGAATGGGGCATACATATCAGCATGGGAGACATATATTCCAGGATGGGCCCAGGATACGAGACACATATATATATCAGGATGGGGGATATATGTATACCAGGAAGGGCCCAAGATGGGAGACATATATACCATGATAGCCACAAAATATGGGGCATATATCCCAGGATGGGCCCAGGATAAGTGACATATATACTTTGATTGAGGACATCTATACCATAATTGGCCCAGGATGACGAACATATATATTAAGACAAGGGACATATATAGTAGGATGGGCCAAAGATGGGGACATAAATATATAAGGATGGGCCCAGGATGAGGGTCATCAATACAAGGATGGGGGATATATATATATATACTAGAATGGGCCCAGGATGAGGGTCATCAATACAAGGATGGGGGATATATACCAGGATGGGCCCAGGATGAGGGACATATATACTAGGATAAAGGACATATATACCAGGATGGGCCCAAGACGGGGGATATATATATATAAGGATAGGCCCAGGAGGATGTGGGTCATAAATACTAGATGGGCCCAGAATAAGGGACATATATACCATGATTGAGGACATGTATACCAGGATGGGCCCTGAATAAAGGACATGTATACCAGAGTGAGGGACATATATACCAGGATGGGCCCAGGATGAGGGACATATATATATACTAGGATAAGGGACATATATACTAGAATGGGCCCAAGATGGGGGATATATATGAGGATGGGCCAGGATGTGGGTCATATATACCATACTGGGGCCCAGGATGGAGGACATTAGTACAGAATGGGGGACCTGACTTATTTACTAGTACATTACAACGCACTGTCATATTATTAATTTAATCTTACACAAAAGCAGAAATTTATCTTAATTATTAATTTCCTAACAGTGTTACAAATAAGCTACAAGAGATACAATGAGACAAAAACCCCATTATTTACATTTCTGTTGATAGTTAGATATTTCTAAGAGTGTAAAAGGCTTTTGGTCTGATTTCTACTTCTGTAATCCTTGATAATAACTGTGCGTAGCACAAACATATCTGATTAACATGGGCTTTCCTTAGTATTTTTTATCTAATTTTTAGCAATTCCTGCATTAAATGGAGAATACATGGAACTTTCAGCAAAGAGAAGTTTCCATCCTCACCCAAATGTGCTTCTCGTCCGGGAGAAAAGAAATGGCACAATTAAGAGCAATCATCTGAAATTAGTTGCCTTCACAAGCTTGGTCAGGCTTTTGTTGATCATGAAAAGGAAATTGATGTGGCGGGGGAGGGGATGGTGCATTAAATCTAGCATTGATTTTGGCACCTTGAGATTGAACACACATGAGACGCTGTAAAACCCAAGATGATCATGCAAAGCTATGAATATATAGATTTTGTATATTATAGACATTTAAAATAGATTTTTTTCCTATGATACAACATTAATAGAGAACAATATGAGAAAAGAAAGCAATCTGCTTCCTATTAGAGTAAGATTTCAATATCTTCTTTCTTATTAATATTATGAAGCATGTTCCACTATATCGCTGCAAAACATACAGAAGGAATTTATTAACTCCATATAAGACATTTATGAGACGTAATTATCAAGAACAAAGTCCTAGGTCAATTATTGGTAACAGTGCATAAGAATTGTGCGTCTTATGAGGCTACAGGGATCGTCTGTACAGAAAGTGCATGTTATAATATGGGCACACCAAGGACTTCTTACAAGAGACATCACTGGAAGAAAAGCCATGCATCAATCTAGTCATCCTATCACACAGCTGACATCATTGCTGAGAAGTAAAAAGGTAAAGCTGCTCAGTAACTTACTCGTTTTGGCTCCCAAGGCAGTGATCCACTCTAGGCAGGTGCCTATATCAACGTCTTCCCAATAGATAGATATTTAGACTTAAAGGATATATCCAGGCTTGAGTCTCAAGCCTGCAGTCACTCTATGTGACTGCAGACTTGTAAGTCCTCATAATGCGCACTCTATCTGACTGCAGACTTGTAAGTCCTCATAATGCGCACACTATGTGACTGCAGACTTGTAAGTCCTCATAATGCGCACTCT
The DNA here is from genome assembly GCF_032444005.1 of Ranitomeya imitator. Classification (NCBI taxonomy): domain Eukaryota; kingdom Metazoa; phylum Chordata; class Amphibia; order Anura; family Dendrobatidae; genus Ranitomeya; species Ranitomeya imitator. The sequence continues at coordinate 46,165,110 of NC_091287.1, read as the reverse complement.
ATGTGACTGCAGACTTGTAAGTCCTCATAATGCGCACACTATGTGACTGCAGACTTGTAAGTTCTCATAATGCGCACACTATGTGACTGCAGACTTGTAAGTTCTCATAATGCGCACACTATGTGACTGCAGACTTGTAAGTTCTCATAATGCGCACTCTATGTGACTGCAGACTTGTAAGTTCTCATAATGCGCACACTATGTGACTGCAGACTTGTAAGTCCTCATAATGCGCACTCTATGTGACTGCAGACTTGTAAGTCCTCATAATGCGCACTCTATGTGACTGCAGACTTGTAAGTCCTCATAATGCGCACACTATGTGACTGCAGACTTGTAAGTTCTCATAATGCGCACACTATGTGACTGCAGACTTGTAAGTTCTCATAATGCGCACACTATGTGACTGCAGACTTGTAAGTTCTCATAATGCGCACTCTATGTGACTGCAGACTTGTAAGTTCTCATAATGCGCACACTATGTGACTGCAGACTTGTAAGTCCTCATAATGCGCACACTATGTGACTGCAGACTTGTAAGTCTGCAGACTTGTAAGTCCACATAATGCGCACTGTCAGGATTCTCCAGTGATGGAATTGGGAGCGAATGGTCATGTGGCAGCAAGTATACGATTTGCATACTTCTGGTCACATTCTGACTAGATGTGTCCGACCTTCTTCAACTCACTTGTAATGAGTGAGGCCGTGCACGTCTAGTCGGCATGTGACCGCATGTATGCAAGTCACATACTTGTGGTCACACGCCCACCCAATACCAGCGCCTGCATCGGAGTTTCCTGACAACACGCACACTGAGGGTATGTGCACACGTCAGGATTTCTTGCAGAAATTTTCCTGACAAAAAACGGACATTTCTGCAAGAAATCCGCATGCGTTTTTTTCGTGTTTTTTCATGCGTTTTTGACGTGTTTTTGGTGCGTTTTTTGTGTGTTTTTTCCCAAGTGCATAGAATAGCGGGAAAAACGCAGAAAATCCGCAAAATTAATGAACATGCTGCTTTTTTTTACCGCAATGCGTTTTTTCGCAGAAAAAAATGCACCACGTGCACAAAAATTGCAGGATGCATTCTAAGGGTATGTGCACACGTTCAGGTTTTTTTGCGTTTTTTTCACGTTTTTTCCACAATAAAACCGCATTAGAAACCGCAGACTTATGCATCCTATCATTTAGAATGCATTCTGCAATTTTTGTGCACATGATGCTTTTTTTCGCGAAAAAAATGCATTGCGGTAAAAAAAAGCAGCATGTTCATTAACTTTGCGCATTTCTGCGTGTTCCCCGGTATTCTATGCATTTGAGAAAAAACGCACAAAAATGCGTCAAAAACGCATGAAAAAACGCGAAAAAAATGCAGAAATGTCCGTTTTTTGTCAGGAAAATTTCTGCAAGAAATCCTGACGTGTGCACATACCCTAAATGATAGGATGCATATGTCTGCGGTTTCTAATGCTGTTTATCGCGTTTTTATCGCGAAAAAACCTGAACTTGTGCACATACCCTGAGCACTAAGAGGATTTACATAGAGTTACTGCAGACTTGCACACTAAGCCTGGCAACCCCTTTAAAGTGAGCTTCCCCTATTAACATAATATGATTGTTTAACTCCAACATTCAGTTCTGACTTCTAATTCTGATCTAATTTCATGAATTCTGGTCGCCAGTTTGTCACTAGACTTTGCTTTCTTTTCGCAACTTCCTGGGAAATAAAGTTGACTTCTATATGGACCCTGGGGGAACCTGAAAGCTGATTGGTCTGACTGTTTTGGTCCTTAGATGGTTACTGCACTTTAAACAGGCTCATTTGATGTTGCGATACCCCCCCAAAAAAATTCCAAAGTGCAGGCCACTAGATGTCTACTCTCTGTATAACTTGCTGCCTGTTGTCAAGTGTAATCCATCTCTAGCAGGTGAGACCTGCAGATGCATTACAGAAGGTGGGGTTGGGGCTTTGACAAACAAGAGGGTAGAGACAGAGAGGCAAAGTGCATAGAGGCATAAAAGATAGTTGAAATTTCAGGCTGTTGCAAAAAAAGTAATTAAACAATGTAAAAAAAAATACCCAGAGACTATATGTAAAAACTCCTTTATGAAAGAGAGCCTACTTTTTGTTTTAAAACAGCACTACCGTTTCTGGGTTCTGTCTGGTTCTACAGTTTATCTCTGTTCTTTTAAAATAAAAAAAAACAGCAGACCCTTTTTTCCAGCCTGTTTTAGAGCAAAATTACATTCACTATTGTTCTACTTTCATCTATCTTCTATTTTTAGTCTGTGCATTCTCCGAGTACTGATATGACTTGCTCACGATTATTCATTTTGCTTTTGCCTTTTTTTTAATAAAATTGCCCAAATCTTAAGTTGTGGACTTTTCCAGTGGTTTCACGTGCACCGGATTCCTTACCACAAACTATCTAATAACATTGGAACATATAGATTCTTCCTACATAATCTGAATATTGAATTATTTGTGCTCTTTTCAGTGGGATAACTCACTACTGGGTTGACTTGCGAAATGTGGATTTGCTGGGTCAAGCATGTTAAGCTTTTTCTTAAAGGTCCTAGTTGAAGAACAATACCATACATTAGATTTCAATTGTTTGGAAACCCATACAAAATAAAATATTTATTTTTAGAAAATAGGATATTTTTTTAGCATATATATACTTTTCTGGAAAATTAGATGTCTTTAAATATATCAAATGTAAATTAGAAATTCCATCTTGATACTATGAAAGGCAATGCATTTTCTATACGGTAAATCTTTGCCTTAGGGCGCATAGTATGTCATTGATTCTTTTTTTGTTACAGTTGGCACATTCACATAAGGAACCAATAATTTTCTTAGCGCATGAAGGGGTACACATGATACCGTTTTCCTAGACATCAGAATTGCAATATATGGCTATCTAAAAGCTAGACGGGATACGGAGTAAATGCTTTTCAAATACGACTAGACTCAAGTTTTACGGCACAATATTGAATTACGTTGATAACGCACCACAAATACATTCACACAGCTCTGACCACTCCGTAGTGTTCCTCCACCTGCCCTAAGGATCACTCTATAAATCTTGTCCAAGGCGTTCAATTTCATCAATCAGAAAATCAATGTCTTGATGAGCTGCGGCGGGGTTAGAGATCACCATGCGGAAGAAGTTTACTTTGTCTCCATGAGGTTGGTAACTGACCATGGTGGTTCCATATTCCATCATGCGTGCTTTTATAACCGGTGCTACCTGAAGGGAAATAGAAAAAAAAAATTGTTGGACCAACCATAGGAGAGGGTCCTTAAGGTACCCACCTTCCAGGTATACAAAACATGTGCTTGTCTGAAGATTGATCATAAAATTTGCTATCATCGTACCCATAGGAAATATTATCAATATGATCCAACAGATTATTTGGGAATCAGCCCATAGGAAAGAGTAGCAAATAATTTGCCACTTGTGAATGAGTGTCCGATATGGTTGTTTGGTTGTCACTGGACCTTTAGTATCCATTATTATGGATAATCATTTGGCCACATCAAGAGATGAATTTGCCCGATAACTGGGTAATGGTCTGGTAAAGGGAATAATTCAAGCATCTGCAACAGAACATTTTAAAAAAATAAACATACGGTATTTATTTGGTCACACTACAATTTCAAAGACAGAAAGAACAAAAGAAGCACTTGGCCTACGCATTTCAAGCCCATGCGTGGCCCTTAGCCATGGGCTTGAAATGGGAAGGCCAAGTGTTTCTTTTGATTTTTTTGTCTTTGAAATTTTAGAGTGACCAAATAAATATATATTCTTTTATTCCAATTGCAAATGCTGGGATTATCTATTTTACATTATTCATGGCCTGGGAACAGGCCCACACAATTGTCTGTGCACAGCACCTAACAAGGTGCAATTGTTGCCATGAAGTGGTGAACACATGAGCATGGTAAGCATAGTGTTTTTCTATTTTGTAAGGGCCTGGTACCATGTTGGGTGGCTTGTTTGGATCTCCATCCACTCCTTGGTGGTTCTGCACCAGGGGGAAAACAGTTTTATTCTTTACTGGAGACAGAGTCCATGTACTGACTCCTTATGCCAGTTACGTTAATGTCTTCCTCCATATTTGGCTGAGTAAGTCCTCCTGCCACCAATCTGGGGCTAATTTTAATTAGTGATGAATTCGACCTGCCCTTTAATTTTGTAGACTATTGGCCCATGATGGGCATTTGTTTGTCTGATAGGAAAGATTTAGAGTCCCACCAAAGAAAGGTCTCCTTGTTATTGCTGGTGGACACACATGAATTGATCAATTTGTGGACTAATTATCTATTTTCACAATTTAATAAGTATAGTCTATATAGCAGTAATGCAGATAACGTTTGATAAATTCAATGTTTGAATAAATCTTATATGCAAATTGTTTCTTCAAAGAGGAAAATGACTTGAACTCTAGTGCCACCTATTTAGCAACCCTAAAAGTCAATATCCACCCTTTAACGAGCCTTGTCACATGACTTAGGATAAAAGCCAAACCAGAATCTCAATTTGCAGACACGTGTTTTGGTGTGTTGCCCTTCCTCAGTGCAAACCATGAGATCTGATTTGGCTGTATAAGAAGCCACTAACTGGGGTCTTGTGCTGGGACACTTTTAACGAGCAATTTTCCAGTAGGTTCTCTTGCTAACTGGCCTCCCTTGCCTCTTGATGTCTATGTGTTTTTGGTGGTGTACCAATGGGGACTGCTTTTGTTTTACAGTGTAAAATCCATTAATTAACATTTACATCACCTTCACAAGTCTTGCCATTCTTTCCTCATTGTCCTCCATGTGTCTTAAACTTGGTGGAACATACCAAAAACAAACATTGGTATGTTGAGGCTAAACAAACAAACAAAAAACTTCATTAAAGACTGTAAAGATGCATTGGTTTACTAAAAGCAAGTGGAGAAATCTGTTATTTTCTATATATTTATTAGGTTATTGAAAAGTTTATGATATGACCGCCACAATCAGAAAATGTATGATACAGCGGTACAGTAGGTAAAAGGACGAAATAATACAAGGATGACGTTGGTGGATCGGTTATAATGTTTTGAAATAGCAGATATAGATTTATTTTGTCTACTAGTAGAGTCCTTCTAAAGGTACTGTTACACTAAACGACTTACCAACAATCACGACCAGCGATACGACCTGGCCATGATCGTTGGTAAGTCGTTGTGTGGTCTCTGGGGAGTTGTCACACAGACAGCTCTCTCCAGCGACCAACGATCCGGGGAAAGACTTCGGCATCGTTGAAACTGTCTTCAACGATGCCGAAGTCCCTGGGTAACCAGGATAAACATCGGGTTACTAAGTGCAGGGCCGCGCTTAGTAACCAGATGGTTACCATTGTAAAAGTAAAAAAAAAAAAACACTACATACTTACATTCCGCTGTCTGTCATGTCCCCCACCGTCAGCTTCCCTGCACTGTGTCAGCGCCGGCCGGCCGTAAAGCAGAGCACAGCGGTGATGTCACCGCTCTGCTTTACGGCCAGCGTTTACACAGTGCAGGGAAGCTGACACCGGGGGACGTGACAGACAGCGGAATGTAAGTATGTACTGTTTTTTTTTCTTCTTACTTTTACAATGGTAACCAGGGTAAATATCGGGTTACTCAGCGCGGCCCTGCACTTAGTAACCCGATGTTTACCCTGATTACCGGTGAACACATCGCTAGATCGGCGTCACACACGCCGATCTAGCGATGACAGCGGGGTGATCAGCGACCAAAAAAAGGTCCTGATCATTCCCCACGACCAACGATCACCCAGCAGGGGCCTGATCGTTGGTTGCTGTCACACATAATGATATCGTTAGCGGGATCGTTGCTACGTCACAAAAAAGCGTGACATTACAACGATATCCTTAACGATATCATTATGTGTGAAGGTACCTTAAGGGAAGGTGCAGACGAGCGCATTTGCTGTCTGAGTGCGATCCAAGAAAGCATCGGATTGCACTCGGACCGATGTTATTTTATGGGGCCATGCACATGTCTGATTTTTTTCTTGGATGGTACCTGACCAAGGAAGAAAATCATTGCATGCCTGAGTTTGATCTGACATTTAGGTCGCACTTGACCATGCAAGTCAATGTGTCAATGGGAAACCTTGTACTAAACTCGGATAACATCTGAGTGCAGTCAGATTTCCATGGACTAACAGAATGGAGAACATGAAGAAATTTGCAGATCTCCCTCCAGCGGTTGATAGACTAGAGTTTTGCAAATCAATTCCCCCATTTTTACTGTATGTGAAAAATAGATATTTATTATGTAACACTCTCCTACTTGTTAGGAAAACCAATGGTCATAGTATATATGGTATGTTGGTGCATAAAGTAGTATGATAAAAAATATATTAGCTATACCTTTCCTTCTATCACCATTTCATAGCCTTCCCGGTTCTTTATTTTATTATAGAGATATTCTGCCAGTTCTAAGCATTTATCGATCTGAACCTCAAATCCTGTTGTTCCCTGAAAGAGAAATTAAGTGGAATAATTAGAAAAATCGATGTTATTGCTCTTAGAAAGATACAAAACGTGAACATAAAAAAATGTTTTTTTTTCTATTTTTCATAGATTTCTCTGTTTCCTGCCCTTCTATAAATTAATTTTAGGAGCAGTGGCGAAACTTGAGCAGCATGGGCAACAAAGCAAAAGCTCTAATGGGGTCCCCAATTATTGCAAGTCTTTAATAGCTTTGGTCTTTTTATATAGGCCAAAGGGAATTTTGGGGACCCCCTAGGCTCCAGGGCCCGGGTGCGATTGCGGTAACAGCATCAGAGGAACAAGCACATCCATGTATTCGTACAGCCCATTGGTTTCAATGGGTAGAATATAGAGCTCTATTACCCCGGGGGTGGCACTGCAGACCAACTAGACACTTTCCCTGCAAATAGAAGATTATGGCTAATCAATGGGAGTCCCAGAAATGGGACAAAATGTGATTATCTTGGCAACTAGACCATTCATTTTGAAAGCCTGGATATCTTCTTTAATCCCTTAAAGGGAACCTGTCACCCTGTTTTTTCAGATTGAGATATAAATACTGTTAAATAGGGCCTGCGCTGTGCGTTACTATAGTGTATGTAGTGTACCCTGATTCCCCACCTATGCTGAGAAATACATTACCAAAGTCGCCGTTTTTGCCTGTCAATCAGGCTGGTCAGGTCAGGTGGGCGTGGTGACATCGCTCTTTTCTTCCCCAGCTTTCCGTTGGTGGCGTAGTGGTGTGCGCATGTCCAAGTTCCGAATTCCCTGCGCGCAGGTGAAGAAACAGCGCGCGATCTGCGCTGTTATCCCTTTCATCGGTGGGGGCGGCCATCTTCCTGGGGCCGCGCGTGCGCAGATGGAGTGCTCTGCTGCACGGGGCTTCAGGAAAATGGCCGCGGGATGCCGCGCGTGCGCAGAAGAGATCGCGGCGGCCATTTTCCCAAAGCCGAGATGCTGGGGAAGAAAAGAGCGATGTCACCACGCCCACCTGACCTGACCAGCCTGATTGACAGGCGAAAACGGCGACTTTGGTAATGTATTTCTCAGCATAGGTGGGGAATCAGGGTACACTACATACACTATAGTAACGCACAGCGCAGGCCCTATTTAACAGTATTTATATCTGAATCTGAAAAAACGGGGTGACAGGTTCCCTTTAAGGACCAGGCAATTTTTCATTTTTGCGCTTTCGTCTTATTCTCCCCTTATTAAATAACTTTTTAATTTTTCCATCGACATAGCCGTGTGAGGATTTATTTTTTTGCTGGACGAATCGCACTATTTTGAATGGCACTATTCATCATATTATGTGATTTAGTAGAAAGCAGGAAAAAAATTCAAAATAGCAAGAAAAGCACAATTACGTCAGGCAAAAGGGACCGGTTGATATGATTCTCCGGGTCAGTACATTTAGGCTATATGCCCACGTTGTGGATTTTTAGCTTTTTTTAGTGTTTTTAACGAAGTTTTCCGCTGCAAAAACGCTTAAAAACGCTTACATTAAGCATCCCATTATTTTAATGCAGCGGAAAAGCATTGCGGAAAAAAAACACAGCATGTTCATTAATTTTGCGAAAAATCTGCGGTTTTGCCGCTATAGAATTGTATTTGGACCATTGAACAAAAAAACGCTAAAAATCCACAGAAAAAAAGCGACAAATACGCGATAAAAAAGAGATAAAAACGCTAAATAACGCAAGCCAATTTCCTGCGAAGGGAGTCCGGATTTGATCAGGAAAATGATGCATACTTTCTGCAACGTGGGCACATAGCCTTACAGAGCTAACAAACATGCATAGTTTTTGTTTTAAGTGGTAAATTTTTTTTTAGAAGGTTATAACAAAATTGTGCTCGTGAAGTAATTTTCCGAAACATGTAACCTTTTACATTTTTGGAATGTGGAGCTAGGTGAGGGCTTGTCTTTTGCCCCCTGAACCAATATCTTTATCGATATCATTTTGGGGTAGATATGATCTCTTGATCCCCTATTATTATATTTCATTGCAGTGTTGTGAAAAAGTTTGATGTTTTGATTCTTTTTTTTTTTTGTTATGCCATTTGCCAATCGGATTTATTTATATATTTTCATAGATCGGACTTTCACGAATGCAGCAATACCATATAGGTTAATTTTATTATATTTTTATTTTTAACAGGGAAAAAGGGGGATAATTTGAACTTTTATATTTTTTTTATTTTTCCCGTATTTTTTTAAAACATTTTTTTTCATTTTCACAGTACTTGAAATCATCGGATCGCTTGTACTATATACAGCAATGCCATGGTATAGCTTTATATAGCAAAAATCATGGTCTCCTATGAACAGCAGCCGCAAGTGTGCATGCATTGCGGTCCTTTCTTGGACTGATTTGTACAGAAGTCTGAATTCGCCCTTACATTGTAACCTAGCTTTCCGATTACTTTGAGTACTAGTTAACATGTCAGCCATTGGGAAAAAAATCTGCAGCGTTGTGAGAAAACTGGGTTAGGCTGGTTTCACACTTGCGTAGGTCGTAGCTGTGGAGGGCTGCCTACTTCCTCGTACTTCCTCCATTAAGCCCCACCCACTGCCACACCTCTTCCATTCAGCTCCGCCTACATCGGCAGGCGTCCTGCTGTACCTATCTTTAACATTGGGTACGCAAGCCATGCAAATGTATGCGGGAGGTGAGTAAAAGTAAGTCAGGAGCGCGTGGATCAGGAAACTAGGGGAGGAATAAATGGGAGAATCAAAAAGTGGAAGAGTAGCACAGCACAGGTGTAATGTGTTATACAGGAATCTGCATATATTACATTTTCATCCATGACATTTAATGAATCCTATAAAATATTACATTGTGTTAGAATTAAATTCTGGTAATGTAAAATATTTGACTACAAATATTACATCGGTCATGTTGCTCTATTTGATCAGTCATTACCTTAGCTCTCCACATCAACCATAGTTTAAAAATGTCCACATGACGTCCACATTGCAGAGCCTTGTCCCCCGTGTCATAGGACAGGTCGTAATGTTTATCTTGCTGGAAGAGGTAAGACGCGTGCATCTGATTGCAGTTCTGCATTAATCCCTGAAGAGTAAAGATGGAAATAGAACTATCAGTATGCCAATCATTAAAAATATTTTCAAACATTACAGAGTGGAGCACCATGACCATTCATACGTCAGGACAGTGGCTGAGGGCCCATGACCTTCGTCAGTTCAGCACAGTGATGATTAATAAGTCCTATGTCCTCCCATCAAAGATTTCATCCTCTTAATATATTGCATTCACCATATTATACAGCACTGTGCACTTACAATTGCTCATTTTGCCTTTCTACCCAGTTAATTCTTCTCTTTTCCATTAGGTCTATGACATTATGTGATTAAAATCTGACAAGCCGAATCATTCTGAGCTCTATGCAGAAACAAGAAGACTCTTTTCCTTGCATGAGTCATCCCCCTCTTCAACTCCTGACCCAGCTGCTCCCTCCTCCCCCTGCCAGGGACTTTTACAGTGATGACTCATGCAGGGAAAATAGTCTTTCTGTTTCTACATAGAAGGATTCAGGTAGTCAGTTTTTAATCACGTGATGTCATAACCCTAATGGAAAAGTGAATAATTAACTGGGTAGAAAGGAAAAATGAGCAATTGTAAGTGCACAGTGCTGTATAATATGATGATTGTAATATATTATCAGGATAAAAATATTGATGGCAGTGCTTCTTTAATGCCCAGGGGCTCCGATCACATTAGCTCTACCTCTTACTCCGAGGATATATTATAGCATATACTCTTTTAGAGCAAGCAAGCAATAAAAAAAATGTAAGTAAGGGTAAAGATATGAAACGATTAAAGTATTTTTTAAAAACATTTTGTATTATTATTATTATTAGTAATTATTTCCCTCCAATTTGACCCCTGCTGATGATGATATCTGCAAAATAACCCATCATAAATGAACCCAAACCTAACTGTATAAAAGAAGCAATTTGCCTACTTGGGATATACAGTAAGGCTATGTGCACACGTTGCGGTTTTACTGCGGATCTGCAGCGTTTTTTTACCCATTCCATTATAGAAATCCGCAGGGGTAAAAGCACAGTAAATCCGCACAAAATCTACATAAAAAACGCAGCAAATCCGCACCTGCGTTTTCTGCCAAGAGATGCAGAATCCGCACAAAAAAATTCCAGAGGCAAATCCGCAACGTGTGCACATAGCCTAACTCCTATTAAAAAAAAAGCTAAACTATAGTGGTCTAATTGCGGTCTAATTGCAGCCTCCATTCTTTAGAAATTGAAGATTGATCAAATGTGTTAATTAAGGTGCTCAGTGACTGCTTGGTGAGGCCAAGTTGATTTGGATGGAGGCTCAGGGCACCATTGCAGTTACTGGATTTACATGATTGACAGGTCTGGCTGGCCTTAGACGGAGCACTGTGCTCAAAGAAAACTCAAACAAGCCAGCCACTGTCAATCACAAGTAAGAGAGGTGGGACATGTAACATCAGTGGGAGGAGCAGTGCATTGAACCACTTGGCCACACCCAGGGGTGCCAAGAACCCTAATTAGCATATTTGATTAAACTTCAATTTCTGCAGTACAGAGACAGCGATTAGAAGATAAAATGTTTAATGTTTAGAAGGGATGGTATCCCCTACATGACTATATGATTAGTTTACGCTTGCAGTTTGGGCTGACAGACTCCCTTTAAATGGTTTATATATTTTATGCCTTTGCGACAATTTTTAATTGTTGCCATGAAGCTAAAATGTTTTCAAGATCCCTAGTAGTAGTTTTCTAAATGTGGCCCCTTTGGAAATAGCATTCCAAATGGGCAGATGTGTTATGTGGTCACTAGTTTTATAATATATGTAGTTATGCCTTACTTAAAATTCTACAAGCGATCAATGTAGAAACCTATTATCATACAGCAAAATTTATAGCACTTTATAAATTCTAATTATAAGTAGTAACTGCTTAAATTGCAGACATCCTGGGGGAAGAGACATCATTTACATCTACATTAGTGATAATACCGCAGTCCTCTACGTCTCTCAATAACTTCAACCAGTGCTTATGTAATGACTGCAAGTGTGATCTGCCCATTCTACTAAATTATAGTGTGATATTGTCTTATCTTAGTCACCTTTTTTGTTACACAGAAAATACCATCATCTATTATAATAAGAGTTATTGCATATAGCCAAATTTTCAGTCCGAGTGAGATCCGAAAAAATATCAGATTGCATTCGGATCAACTTTAGTTCAAAGCTCCTTGCATAAATCCACTTTTTTGTACATGTCAGAGTTTGATCTGATATTTGGATCACACTCAGCCATACAAGTCGATGAGCGTGGACAACATTGGACTCTACTCTGAAGAAATCTGAATGCAGCCTGATTTCCACGAACTGAAAGAATAGAGTGTGACGCTGGGTCACTTCTCAAGGAAATAACGGGAGACAGGATAGTCAGGGAGTCCATGGTCAGAAGCTAGGAGGGTATGTCTTAAACAGAAGGAAGAGACAAAGGTATAGTCAGGTAACGGTCCGTGGTCAGAATACCAGGAGATAGCGGATCAGAGCAGAAGGGGATAAACAGATGGATGGTCAGAACTAGATCTAAGATCAGGCAACAAAAGATCTCCAAACAGAATGTAAGGGTACCGTCACACTATACGATTTACCTACGATCACGACCAGCGATATGACCTGATCGTAGGTAAATCGTAGTGTGGTCGCTGGGGAGCTGTCACACAGACAGCTCTACAGCGACCAACGATGCCGAGGTCCCCGGGTAACCAGGGTAAACATCGGGTTACTAAGCGCAGGACCGCGCTTAGTAACCCGATGTTTACCCTGGTTACCAGCGTAAAAAAACCAAACAGCACATACTTACATTCTGGTGTCCGTCAGGTCCCTTGCCGTCTGCTTCCCGCACTCACTGACTGCCGGCCGTAAAGTGAAAGTGAAAGCACAGCACAGCGGTGACGTCACCGCTGTGCTCTGCTTTCACTTTACGGCCGGCAGTCACTGAGTGCGGGAAGCAGACGGCAAGGGACCTGACGGACACCAGAATGTAAGCATGTGCTGTTTGTTTTTTTTTAGTTTTACGCTTGTAACCAGGGTAAACATTGGGTTACTAAGCGCGGCCCTGCGCTTAGTAACCCGATGTTTACCCTGGTTACAAGCGAACGCATCGCTAGATCGCATCGCTAGATCGGTGTCACACACACCGATCTAGCGATGACAGCGGGAGATCCAGCGACGAAAGAAAGTTCTAAACGATCTGCTACCACGTACGATTCTCAGCAGGATCCCTGATCGCTGCTGCGTGTCAGACACAGCGATATCGTAACGATATCGCTGGAACATCACGAATCGTACCGTCGTAGCGATCGAAATGGTATAGTGTGACGGTACCCTAAGGCACAGAGGAACAAACCACACTTAGCTGAATGTGGCAGAGGTCTGGTAGTAACAGCCCAGTTAAGTAGCTTGTTAATTACCTGGGATAATGATCACAAGGAGACAGCCAGCACCTCCCAGTCTCAGATTGAATGACTGATCTGTCAATCAACACACTAACAGCTCAGCACTCCCTATCACCAGAGTGGATGACTGAGCTGTCAATTAAAGCACTCACAGCTTTAGCACGCCTCTGTACCAGATTGGACGGCTGAGCATCCCAGACACACTGAGGGGGGGAACCGTGACATGGAGAATTTAGAGACATTTTCTTCTCCAACTTCTCCTCATCAGAGAGAATCTGATCAGACTATGATCACACTCTGATCAAAGGGTGATTTGCAGAATTGACCCGATTATCTCAAATGAGAGAATATAGGCTTGTGTGACCCCGATCAAAAGCAAATATGTCCTAGAAATTTTTGTTATATATACATATAAAAACATTGATAGCTACTGTATGCTGGGGGTGTTGTCCAACCCTAGTGTATCCAATTTACACATAAAGGGGTCTATCAGGTTTCCATCAGGATTATAGTATTTTTATTAATAGGATTAATCATGGGAAACAAATTGGACCAATGTGAACAGAGCCTACAGGTGTCCATGTACAGTGCCTTAGATAACGGTCACCCAACAACTATCTCCCCAATACAAATGAACATTTTCTAAAGGTAGAGTGGAATAAGCCTCTGGAAGAGACTTATCTTCCTGCAGAATGGAAGGGATGGGTGATCTTTATAGATACAGTGCTACTCTGTTTAAATATTGTGCCTTTGCTATATTTATAGTATGATGCTATCCTTTTAATTAAAGATGCCATCAGGGTAGGCATCCGATATTGGCATTTTACCTCACTTGTTAGTTTTAGCTGCTTCATAAAGTAAAGAGTTTGTTCTCTACTGAAGAACAGTTTCTTAATCGCTCCACTGCTCATCATAAAGTGGAAACATTTGATACTTATCTCCTAGACTGGTGCCACTTTGAGAGGTAAGTAGCTAAGGTTTTACTGGGATTGTTGGGCACTGGTATATTTTTTTACTCTCTTACGTCGTGCTCAATCTTCATTTTATTAAAAAAACTACCATTATTAGAATGGATGTCTTAAAGGTGATGTAAGTGGAATCAAAGCTAGCATTCAATGCACCTTTAAGAGAACCTTTCACCAACTTTTACATGTTAAGCTGAACACACAATGTAATATTGGCTGCAGATCGGAATAAAACTTTAATTTCAGTTCACTGTTGCATAGATATTAGCAATCAAATATTTGGTGCCAAATGAGTTAGACCATTAGACGCACTTTTTTCCCCCAACATTTTTTGGGAAAATGGGGGTGCCTCTTATAGTCACAATATACTTACAAATCCTGTGGCTGTGGCGGCGGCCCCGATGCAGCCTCCCATCCCAGACTGGTGCAGCTGTGGCGGTGCGGCGGGGCTCTGTGGTGTGGTGATGGCGGGCTGTGCTTCAGGGCAGTGGCTCTCCGTGCTCCGTGGGGGACCCCGCCGGAATTTCGCCAAAGCCCGGAGGCCCCCGCACATTCGTTGCTGCCATGTTGCGGTGGCCTCTGGGAACATAGCCTCTGGGAACATGGCCGCTGGGCTGGAGGCGGCGCATGCTCAGATTCAGATCTCGTCCAGAGATCTCAGGAGATGAGAACTCCGCAACGGATTAAAACAAACATTTTATGCCACACTGCGGCTACTATTACATATTTGGTCCACCTCGTGAAAAATTTGGTGAAGGGTGCTCTTCAAAGATTGTTCATTAAAGAGTAACCCCAGCGTTAATGATGGCTGCATTTTCCTCCTGAAGTTTAAAAATGATGTCTGGTGTCACAGCCTAAATAGTGGCCGATACAGTTACCTAGGATTCCGCTTTGCTTTGCAATATACAATAAGGGACTGAGCTAAAGATCTGGAAACAGCACAATAAAGACTTCTGATGTATTTTGTTAAAGTCGTAGAAACTATGAAGTCTTACCTCTTCTCTAACCAGAAGTGCCGAGCACTGGAGTGGAACACCCATCATCTTGTGTGGGTTCCATGTGACAGAATTAGCTCTACAAATAAAACCATCGACAGATATTAGGAAAAACGTTCATTATATTGTTATAACTATGGGTTTAAAAGGGGTTTTCTAAAAAATTACAAGTTATTTTTATCAACGATATTCTTTTTATTTGGGGGAATTTTTCACAATTTTTGGAAGGGGATTATAGTTATAGTCAATAAAGTGAGTAATAAAACATAACAGAGTGATCTAAAACATGTTCTATTAAACAAGTAAGTAATAAGATATATTCAAAGAAAAATCAACCGAGAAAAAAAAAAGGATAATGCAATAGGAAAGAATGCGGAAGGAAAAGTTAGGAAAGGTAGAAAGGAAGGGGAAGGAAAGAAAAGGGCATAGGAAAAGTTGGATCAGGTAAATGCCCTCTTTTAGGTTAAAAGCTTTATTATATGCCAAAAATTACAATTACATATTTAATAAAGCAAATGGAAAAATTGTCTTATTATAAATATTGTTTCAATAAGGATGATCTTTCCCCCTGTCCCTACTCTCCAAGTTGTGTTTATCAACAGGATAGGGGACAACTTGGTGATTACTGGGATCTGGGCCACTGGGACTTCTGGTGATCCTGAGAACAGAGCTCTGTAACACCTGGGCTCTGCAAAGCTCAATCTTCAACGATCGTCTTTCATTCATTTTCTATGAGATTGTTAGAGAAAGATGAAGACAATTCTTTTTAATCCCATTAGTCCCATTGAAATTGAATGGAGAGGAGGCTAATCATGTGCACCTCCACTGAAATCAAGATGGGACTCATCTGAACCTGATTCTTGGGCTTCCAAGGTTACATTATTGGGATTGCAGGGGGTCATAGTGGTTGGGCATCCAGTGATGAGCAAGTTATTCTCTATTCCCCAATGGATAGGGGATAATTTGCAATTTTTGAATATATATTATTACAATGTAATTCTTCTGTATGCTTTTTACTTTTTCTTGGCTTAATGGGTAGTATCTTCATAAAGTGAAGTTGATGCTGTGCACAGCGCCTGGAATTGATCAGATGACTCCCTCTAATGCTTCATAGCTCCTGCTCTGTTATGTTATTTCACCCAATAACAGAGGCACAGAGAAGCTGCAGCCATATCCCCCTCCTCTCCCCTTTTTAATTATTCCACTATTAACGCTATTAATGTAGACCTATTTTTTGATGTGTGTGAATTGATGAACCTTTACATAAATGAAAACCAAAATAGGTACTACGGCAGATAATTGGAATGTGAGAGAAATACCACATCTAACTAATGAGATATTTTACAAGTATCTCTGTACATATGGAGCTAAAATGAGTGTGCATACGAGGCGTGAAGGGTATACGTCTTTGTAATTACAGAACCACCTATGTAGCTATGGGTCTTATTTTATTCTTATATCTAAATAACCCAGCCAAGGAAATGTGTTTTTTTTTTATATTGCCCCCTGATACACCCAGCACTACAGTAGATAGGCCTTCCTCGTTTTGCGATATACGCTTCAAGTACTGAACTTAATCACTTTGAGTCATGTCAACGACTGGAATGTCATCATAGAGTAGTCCTTAAAATCCTGGGGTTCTGTCCTCTGTCCCCCTGACTTATTATTACTCCTGTATGTGAAAGATAACACTTTCCCAAATATCAGACAATCTACTTATATTAAACATCCTGTTTTTATCTCAGGTCTCAAAATTGTGCCACAGGTCATTAGTAGCACAAAGGATTTTTTTTTTTTGAAGCTGCGTAATTTCACAAAATGAACCTTATGTTTGGTACACCAAAATACAGGCATTCGGATATTCCAAAAATGTATTTTTTTTTCCTCTGGAAGCTCCTTTCAGTCTTGAAAGATTCTGTAAATCATGCAGTTTCTATGGTGATAACCTCCAGTAGGCACTAATCTTCTTGAAAATGGATCATCCTGTCAGCAGGAGGCGTCGATGATTGGGAGACTAAGGAAGGTAATGCCCTGCACATGTTTAGTATACAGTGCAACACAGGCATGGGCAGTAAATGTTGGTATTAATTTATCAACAACCTTATAGCAGTGGCATTACTGGGAGGTAGGGCGCAGTCAGGAGGGGAGCACCATCAGGATGCCTCTACCATGAGGCAAAATTAGCTAGATGCCACGTGCGGCAGGCTGAGGGTGCCCCATTAGGCATGATGATGTCACTTGATCACGTTGCTGATGTCACTACTGCGCCACAGAGGAGAAGGTAATTGCTCAAATAGAACCAAAGATGCAAGGAGGATTTATTGGGGTGGAAATAGTGTGAGGGGACAGCATGAGGGTGAATGTGAGGAGGCATTGTAGAGATTGGGCACAGTGGGGGTGGACAGTGTAGAAAGGAACAGTGTGGAGGACAGTGTGAGGGGACACTATGAAGGGAAATGTGTGAGTAGGGGGCACAGTATAGAGACTGGTCAGTGTGAGGGGACAGTATAAAGATGGGACAGCGTGGGGGATAGTGTGAGGGGGCAATAGGGGAAAAGTGTGAGAATGGGGACAATATAGATACTGGGCAGTATGGGGGAGATACTGTGAGGAGACAGTATAGAGAGGGGGCAGATTGGGGAGACAGTGTGAGATCACAATATGGAGGGGGCAGTATAGTATGCAGAGAGGGTAAAAGTGTGAGGAGGGGCACAGTATGGAGACTGGGAAGTATGAGGGGCACAGTGTGAGTGCATAGTATAGGGCACAGTATAGAGAGATTGGGTAGTTTTGAGGGACAGTGCGAGGGCGCAATATATTGGAAAGTATGCAGAGGGGGAAGTGTAAGGAGAGGGCACAGTATAGAAATTGGACAGTATGGAGGGCACCCAGTGTGGGTGATGCAGTGTGAAGAGGGAGTCTAATATGGAGAGGGGGCAATGTGGGGAGACAATGAAGATCGGGACAGTGTGATCGGTTATAGCTAATAAGTGCACACAGTGTAACGGTTAAAGCTGATTAGGTCGAAGAGTGTGGCATTTCTAGATAATAAAAGTGAACAGTGTGGTGGTAATAGCTAATAAGGGCAGACAGTGTGACAGTTATAGTTCAGAAGGGCAAACAGTTTGGTAGTTATAGGTCATAAGGGTGTACAGTGTGATGGTTTGAGTTCATAAAGGGGATTTTGTGCAATATTTTATTTGAGAGGACAGAGTGAAGGCCATGCGCCATGAGAGGTACAGTGTTGGGGTCATAATTTGTGCAGTGAGTACAGTGAGGCACAGTTTATGTATTCAGGGGCACAGCGTAGGGCAGATATTTATTTTCAGGAACATTATAAAAACATTGTTACTTTTAAGAGCATAGTGTGGGGATGTGCTTCCAAAAAACAGAGAAGAGGGAAGTCTGTAGAGATGAGCTGCGGATGTGAAAAGACATCATGGTGTCTGTACAAGATGGGGAAGAAAAGAAAGAGAATGACTCATATCAAAGAACATGTCACCTATAAAGTACCTGGATGTAAATGTTTATATGTGATACTGACTGCTGCTCCTCATTGCTGTGGTTCCTGTAATGTCTGCAATGTGATGATGGCTATTAACAACAAGTCCCAATATCTCCTTAACATTGTACAGGACATACTGAGATTTGTAAGTTCATGCGATACAATGGTACATAAAGGGTTGACCTGGTATTGCAGCTGATTACTGTTGTAAGGTTGGCAATGTATTCATGTACTGATGATGGTTCTGGTGCTGTATTTATGCTGTTGATGATTCTGATGATGTATTCAGTGATTTTTAATAGTCTGTTTAGACAAACCAACTGCACTTCTCATGTACACTGACCAATTAGTCATATATATTGTCTTGTGCATCACATCATTGTCCTCTGCAGCACAAGACCTATTTAGACAAGATGATGTGCTGCTGAGAATGATGATTTTTTTTTAGCATGCTTATTACTGGTGAAGGAGCAGCTTGTTTACACTGACAGAAAATAGTCAAACGGGTTTTCCTAGGAGCACTCTTTTAGGATAATCGGCCAGTGTAAATGCACCCTTATAGTGTATATTACTAGTGTGATTGCAGGGGCAAGTTCAATTACCGCAGGTCATATATTCTTTTGTGATAGCAAATGTTCATGTTAGCTCAATCATATTGTATTTTGTATAGTGTACATTGTATATTAATTTTAATTTACTGTACCATCTGTAGAAACAGGTATAGAGCTTTTTTTTTTTTTTTTTACTAACCACGCTCCATTTAGGCTTCAATGGTCCAATTATTAGGCAGCATAATTTTCTAGGAAGCCAACACCCAGCTAAAGAGTGCTTTATTTTCTGTGAAATTGCTGCAATTACAGTGCATAATACCCTGAAATTATATGCATTTTAAATACAAATATACCAGACAAGCTATCCCATATGCGATAGGCGGCATCTTAACATGGCTACATAGCTTCTCTGCTAGAAGAAAAGAACTGTCACCCCAATTTGCCATGCTTGGAAATCGACTAAAGCTTCTTTTACTACACTGATGAGTGTCAGAGATCAGAACATACAACTGCGGGACTTCAGAAGCTTTAATCCCTGGGTGGTAGAGCAATTATCATTTGCAACTGGGTCATATTAACAATAATGATGTCTAATTTGTGTCGTCAGTGTGGATATGAGCTCAGATTAATTCCTCATAAAGGTTTAGGCTTCACTTGATTTATTCTTTTTTTGTTAGTTTTTTAAGCTTAAAATTGGTCACAGTTTTTCACTCACTGGTCGGATATAATATCTGAGCAGTAAAACATTAGACAGATAATGTATATTAATTTTAAGAAATAATTTAAAGAAAAGTCAACCTTCCATAATTTATAGCTTGAAAATCTATCTATCTATCTATCTATCTATCTATCTATCTATCTATCTATCTATCTATCTATCTATTATATCTCTATCTATCTATCTATCTATCTATTATATGTCTGTCTATCTATCTATCTATCTATCTATCTATCTATCTATCATCTATCTATTATCTATCTATCTATCTATCTATCTATCTATTATCTATCATATTTCCTTTTCAAATTTTTCTCTCTATCTACAGTGGCGTGGAAAAGTTTGGGCACCCTTAGTTAAATTACTGATATTGAGAATAGTTAAGCAAGGTGAAGATGAAATAATCTCTAAAAGGACTAAAGCTAAACATGACACATGTCCATTGTATTTTAGGCAAAAAAATGTATTGTAATTTTTTACATTTTGAAAATTAAAAAAGTTAAATAAATTTACCAATGGTAAAGTTTGGGCACCCTGCATGGTTAGTACCTAGTCATTATCCATTTGTAGAAGCCATCCTCTTTCCAACTTCAACTTTTTTACAGATGGTGTTATTTTTTGCATCACGAATTTGTTGAAATTTCATTGAATCCATTCTTCCTTCTACCCTTGAAATGTTCCCCGTGCAATGGCTGCAACACAGCCAAAGGCTGAAAAATTGCATGATGGTAACAATGATGGTGAACAAACTATAACCCTAACAGGCTACTTAAAGTCTGAAAGCTTTGTCAAAGTTATCTGAGCACACGAATCTCTAAGAGTGCCCATACTTTTGCATTGGACCATTTTCCTTTTTGTAATTTTTAAAAAATTTGTAAAAAAAAATATCTATCTATCTCATATCTAAATTAAATTCCAAAAATTGAAGGCAGCACACCAGTAGGTAAAGATGCAGTTTATTGGCCCATGTGCGACGTTTCAGTCCAAGATGTGGACCTTTTTCAAGCAATCCAAAAGTGCAAGTGCATAATATTTATGGCAACTAAATTACATAGGTATTTAGCAGCAATCACACCAGTTCTATTCTATATACAATTGTGCAGGCGTCAGGGGCAATATATTGATGGATTATGGTTTCTTGCCCAATCTGAGTGAAGGTTGAGCGTTGTGTCCTAACCGGTGTTCATTTCTCCCATCACTCTTAGGTTATATGGGTTACCTGCCCCAGCCAATGGGGGGTGTTCCCAGAACCATTGGGCACGTACCATAACCTGATATCCCCAGATAAGAGCTATAATCTTATAAATAAATACTCATGGATTATTTGTATTTGCATTTAGAGCTGCATTTAATGCTATATCTCTATATAAATTTCTCCTGAGCAGTTGCGCCAAATATTCCCGCTTATAAAATGGCGCTGAAGGTCTGTGATCTCTTTTGAGCAGGATTGTCAAACTGCATTCCTCGAGGGCTGCAAACAGGTCATGTTTTCAGGATTTCCTTGTACTGCACAGGTGATAATTTAATCACCAACTCATTATTTGTGTAGGTGATTAAATTATCACCTGTGTAGTACAAGGAAATCCTGAAAACATGACGTGTTTGCAGCCCTCGAGGAATGCAGTTTGACACCCCTGCTTTTGAGCATGCGTATGGAAGCTGGAGGTATAAAGTATAAACTAGTGCATAAGCTAGTGCTGAAGGCTTCAGTGAATATCCGCTCATGAGCAGAAATACTAGTGATTCCCATCTTTCCTTTTAGTGCTTCCTGACACGCGCAATTGTTTGATCAGCACGCCATTTGTCTGCACTGTTTTTGGCTATGAATGGGGTGAGTCATATTTTGGATCAATTGTTTACAGCTGTCAATGATCACCAATCACGTTAGTGATGTAAATATCTACTTATATGTTTGTACGTTTTATAAATTATGCCCATTGTATTGAATATTGATTATCACATTATGTCTATGCCTTATGTATATGATTGTGATATAGCATAGAACTGGTGTAATTGCTGCTAAATACCTATGTAATTTAGTTGCCATAAATATCATGCACTTGCACTTTTGGATTTCTTGAAAAAAGGTCCACATCTTGGACCGACCGAAACGTCGCACATGGGCCAACAAACTGCATCTTTACCTACTGGTGTGCTGCCTTCAATTTTTTTTAAATTTAATTTAGATATGAGATAGATAGATACAGTGGACAGGAAAAATTTAGCTAAATGAGACAAATCATGAAAAATACTGTATCTTTGTCCTTTGGTTATTGTGTTTTCTTCTTTCTTCAAATTTCCCTTTTGATTAATTTATAGTATTTCCTTGTACGCTCATTAAACATTTTTCTTTAATCCTTTTTTAATATTCCAATTATTTTTTTTTCAAGATCAGTGCCAGGAAAATTTTAAAAAAATCTCTACGGAGCCACAACAGCAGTGGCTAGAGGAAATGTCACCATGCAGGCTTTCCTAAAGCTTAGTGACATGAATGAGTTGGAAGTTGCCAAAGGAAATAAGAGCGTCCTTGCTGCACAAGAGTAAATGGTTTATACTGCACTTTTGTTGCAGCCGTCAGCTAATGTATGAAAACGTGCCCGACATGAACAAACAAATGGTTCATACCTGTCAACACCATTTAACTTCCATCTGTGTTTTCTCGACATCAGCAGTCCTCCACCCCATGCTCCCTGCAAAAACAGACGTACGATGTTATAAGTATTGTAAGTAATTGTTATAGGAGTCGCGTTGGTCCTTTGCATTCTTCTGGCTGCAATTATTTGCATGAAATGATAACCGTTAAGTTATGCCTAAATGTACAGCATTGTGTGGCACTCACTACGGACATGCAGACAACACCGAGGTTACGAGTGGTTCTCATTTTACTGCTCAAGTTGAAGAGTCTCCCATTTGGACCACTGACTGATGTGGCATTTTGCAGACATATGCAAATAATAAATCACAAATCAGTCAATTTAAAGAGTAATAGTTATTAAAACATTAACAATGTGTCAACTATACATCAACCATGTTTTGATGAACTTAATAATTTCACCGAAGTAGCGGATCAAGTCTTTGAAATTTCATAGCCATTCCGACCCTTTGCATCTGTAATTCATCGCTTGTCATCATACATGTTTTTAGAACTGCATAAATGTTCTTACTGGATTACCTCATGAAATCTAATATGAAAAAAGAATCCTAAATATGAAGGAAAAATGACCACCATATTCACTGTTGGTAGCGCAAAGTAGAAAAACACGTAACAGTCCTCGTATTAAATGGTTGGTCGAAACTTTAAAAATTGCAAAAACATTGAAAATGCTAAAAAAAAAGAAACTTTCCAATTTACCTCTTTCCAACCCATTGACTAAGTTATCAGCCACCCAACAGTCTCAGAGGAGTGTGCGACATTTGCAGAATCTATGCTTTAGGCCGGGATCACACATGCGAGAAACACGTCCGTGTCTCGCATGTGAAATCCAAGCTCTGGCGCCGGCACTTTAGAGCGGAGCGTGCGGCTCCATGTGTTGCTATGCGGCCGCACGCTCCGCTCCGAAGTGCCGGTGCCAGAGCTTGGATTTCACATGTGTGGCACCCCTAGGGGTATTTGCCACAAAAATAGTTACTGACAGTAAGTACAAAGACTAAAATCGCAAGACTGCACTACCACCTCCGGCCAGAAGGGGGAGCTCCAGAGACTCCCCTTGATCCATTCTGGTCTGAGAGAAGAAATGGCAGTTGGGCTAAGGAGCTGATAGTGAGAGGTCATACAGTTGAATCTCTAACAGCCCTGTGACTGTTACCAGGCCTAAATCACCGGCCTGAGGAGAAGAGGGATAGAGAAAAAGGACATTGTGAGAACCGGGTAGCATTAATCACTACCCAGAACAGGCGCAAAGACGGATACCGGATCCGTGGCTGTATTCATTATATATAATACAGCAACCGGAAAAACGTGAGGTGATATCAGCTTCACTAGGGCCGGACGCAGCAACAGACACAGAGTTCAGCGGTACTCCCAGAGGGGGTAAACCGATAAAAGGACTCGGGTTGCCCGTCGAACCAGGACCCGGAGGGGACAGATTGGGCCGGCAGCCAGTTCACATACAGCAGCAGGGCCACACAGAAATTGCGCACAATAAGAGGCGAAGACCCCGGCAGGGTCAAAGTAACTCAGAGTTCCCATACAGACTCCGGTGACAGGACTGGTTGTAAATCCTTTTATGTTAAAGTAAACTGGTTAAACGTTTCAGTGCCTCAGCCTTTCATTTGGACAATAGCCATCTATCCAGGATCGGGATCGTCACCGCTGGGAGAACCTGCTGCTGATCAAGTAAGTGCCTGTCCCCTCATGATACCCCTTACACTGTGCATTGCCTGAGGCCACAGCACCGGGTCAAGCCACCCGTGACATCCCCCTCAAGAGACAGACTCCATTGGTCCGGTGCTGGGTATCCCGGTCTCCTGGGCGTCACACATGCGAGACACGAAAGTGTTTTTCGCATGTGTGATCCCGGCCTTAGAGTCTACAACTGCCTATCTTTAGCTGGCCAGATCACTAGAAAAGGAAGACTTCAGTTTCCCTGCACTTCTCCGATGCAGCAGAAGCAAAGATAACTCTCCTTGCAGTATGGAAAAGCAATTCAGACCAATGTTGCAGCCATGCCGCTGGTCTGACCTGTCAATCTTCAGAAGTGCACCACCCCCTGCCAAGCTGGGACTGGGAGCAGTGTGCTCCTGAAGAAAAAAAAAGTAGAGCAAACTCCTTTGAAGGGAACCTGTCATGTCAAATAATGCTATTAACCTGCAGATATGGGGTTAATCTGCAGGTTAATAGCGTTCTGACATCGTGAGGTGCCCACACTGAAAGCACCACTGTCGGGAAGAAATTAACTTTATTCCCCTTGGCAACCTTGCTTTTTCAGTCACAAGGGTGGCACCAGTGCGATTTCAATTACTGCTTTGTACGTGCAGAGTGGTGGTTGTGATCGTGCCCCCAGCACTGACTGACAGCCGGCTCAGCATTAGAGCTGTCTGTCAGTCCAGTCAATGCCAGAAGCACGGTTATAGCCGCCACTCAATATGCACAGAGAGGCGACTGAAGGCGTGCCAGCGCAAACCTATGACTGAAAGAACAAGGCTGCTGGAAGGAAAGAAGTTAATTTTCTCTCGACAGTGGGGCACTCGGTGCAGGTTCGCTAATTATCTGTAAATTAACCTCATATCTGCAGATTAATAGCATTATTTTCCCTTTAAGCCCCAATATTTTAGCAAGGTCTCTACCATCTACTTATTATTTTGCTAAAAAAGTTCCTAAAAGGTCTCTTACATAATTTTATTTTTACTTTATTAGACCCTGTCTGATCAGGGTTGATCAATTGATTAAAATATGTTCGAGTCTCACGCCTGCATGTCTAGCTGCTGTTTGACAGCCGCAACACATGCAAGGATTGCCCATAAAACAGGCGATCCCTGCATTTGTTGTGACTGTCACACAGCAGTGAGACATACAGGTGCGGGGACTCGAACATGTTTTTTGAGCACGCCGAAGACACGTGGTTAGAACCCGAGTATGCTCAGACAACATCTTACCCGAGCACGGTCGCTCATCACTACTAGGGTCTACTCTATACAGCTAAGAATAAAGAGATTGAAACTTTATAAAGAAGTAAAAGGTACAAAAGATGTTCAATTTATAATGCATTCTTATTGATTCCTGTCAATTAACAGTACTTACATCAACGTGCATCCAGACCTTATACTTTTTGCAGATATCAGATATGGCGACAAGAGGGTCAAATGCACCATAGACGGTAGTTCCTGCTGTGGCACTAACAAAAAACGGCACATACCCCTGGAAAAGGGAAAGAGACTCATCAAGATACATACAGCATGTGATTGCATCATGCTCTGACTATTTTCATCAGCTAAGCCATTGCTCTCCACTGTCTACTTCATCATAAATCAATATAAGTGTATAATGGTCACGCAACGTTGATGAACTTAGCAGTTTAGTCATACACAGTGCTGACAAAACATCCCCGTCTTCCTAGAAGCAGCCACCCCTGTTTCCCGATAAATATTACAGCCATGGAAAGTGTATATGAATGGTGTATTTAGAATTGAATGGTGCATACCTTCTGCTTGGCTTCTATGATCCTCCTTTCAAGATCAGATGGGATCATTTTTCCCCTGTAATTAAAACCATGAAACATTTCAAATGTAGGATTCGGCCAAATTATAAAAAAAAAAAAAAAAAAACGTAATAAGAGCAGCTAAAGAAGCCCAGAATAATTTCTATGGCATTGATACAAATCCATGCATGTAACTTCAAAGCATTGTAAACCTAATATTAAGGTATAATTATAGGCAGAGCAGATTAGATGTCTTATTGTATAACTTGAATTAAGGCTGCAATTATAGGATGTAGAACAGATTTTACTGTCCTCGTTGCCTAGAAAAAAAAATCAGATAAAGTTGAAAAGCTTAAACATCCCCCACCAACATCCGAGACAACCCTTTGTGGATTGGGGGTGTAATCACAGATCTGATCAGTGCGCGTCTGACTGTATCTTCGTGATCAAATATTTGATGAGCAGCTCCAGCGAGTGCTTTGGCTTCTTCGCAGTTTGTGTTTCTCCCATAAAGCACATGCTAAACTGAATGGGACAAAGCTGTAATACCAGGCACAACCACTTGCCAAAATAAAGTTTGACATGTGCAGTACTAAACAGTGTTAACCCAATGTAGACAATGAAGATGATGCAGGGTCATGGCCTTTTCAAACAACTGATCGGTGGGGGTGCCCAAAGTTGTGAGGCATGCCATCCTTTATAAAAACCTGAATAAGGTCTGTAATATACTTGCCAACAGTCCTGAAATGCATAAGAAGCTCTTGGTAAAAGAGGAGAGTTGGCAGACCTTCTGGACACCAAGGAGAACCTACCAGAAAGCATCAATTCCACAGCCTTTCACTGCCATGACACTAAGCCCCATTTTCTTAAAAAACATTACATGCCAGGACAATGCTTTAAACATGTTCCGTATATATAGTATCTAATGTAGATGTTCAGAATTGCTTTCGTCATATTTTCCAGTGGTGTTGAGTCTGACTTGTTTTTTTAGCTGGCCTTGTATGGTGGCCTGCATACATATCTTCTCCAAGCTGAGATGCTGCATGGTTGGTTGAGTGTCTGCAAGATGCAGCATCTCAGCATGGAGAAGATATGGATGTATGGCACATTACAAGTCCAGCTAAAAACAAAGATTTTTTTTTTTACTATAAACACTGCAGTTGAATATGGTCAAATATGGCAAGAACTATTTTTGGATGTGAACAAGATTGGATATATTACAAATAATTTTTTTTAAAACATTAAAGAAACATGTTCTGGTGTGTAATCCCAGTCATATCATTAGTTCCAGGACTCCTCGTTCTTCTTCCTAGTTGTTAATGACATTGGTTGTACGTTTGGGGTAATTTTCCTGCTGCAGAATAAATTTAGAGCTTGTCAGATGAATCTCTGAGGGTAGTGCATGATGGATATGTATCCGACTGTATTTTTTTCGTATTGACGACACCACAGAAATGGCAGCTTTTACAGCCATAGACATAGAGGTCGGCCAAGGAAATTTTGTGTAGCAGATGAAAGAAACATCATGTTACTTCCATTCAAAATTGGAAGATGTCCAGCAGTGCCATCAACTCTGGACTGGCAGCAACCTACAGGACCCGTATTCACTAATCTACTGTTGGGAGAAGTCTGGGTAAAAATGGTCTTCATGGAAGAATTTTGGTGAAAAAGCCATTCCTTCCACATATATAAAAGGCCAAGTGACTCAACTATACATGAAAGCATAGGAACTGGGGTGCAGAGGAGTGGCACCAGGTACTGATGAGTCAAAATGTGAAATATTTGGATGTAATGAAAGGTAATTTGTTCTCTGAAAGCCTGGAGTGTGGCACAATAATGAGGGTCTGCAGGAACAGTGAAGCATGGTGGAAGGTCCTTGCAGGTATCTGGCTGAAATTCAGAAAACAAAGCTGGAAATTCGGTCAGTATTAGTGGTGTCCTCAAAGTTGAGAAATCCACTATGCAATATAGTAAGGAAGGCATCTGATTTTCTCCAAATGTATTCTGCAGCAGCAGAACGACCTCAAACATACAGACATATTGATTAAGATCGATCTTCAATGTAAAGAGGAACAAGAAGTCCTGGTATTGACGATATGATCCCATAGAGCCCAACTTGAGTCTTTGTTCGATTACAAGGAAAGACAGAAGTGTTTGCTCACTTCTACATCCATGGAAGATCTGTGGTTAGATCCCCAAGATATTTGGAACAATCTCCCTGTCAAGTTCCTTTAAAAACCTTTTGAAAGTACCTAAAAAAATTGAAGCTATTTTGAAGGCAAAAGATGGTCAGTCACACCAAATATTGTTGTGATTTTGTTTTCTCTTTTGTTCATTCACTTTGAATTGTGTTCATTGATAAAAAATAAAATATTGACGCACATATTTTTGAAAGCATTCTGCAGCAACTTTTTCACTCTTGCCTAAAAGTTTCTGCATAATATTGTATGTATACATTGTATCTATAACTATTGGGTATTGTAAGGTGACGTGTAGAAATCAGCAATATTTTCAATATTTTAATGTATGTGCGGATAGGTATATATAGATTTTATATGTATATACATCGATAGATACTAAATTTATAGAAGTACCGTATTTGCTTTCACATTCTTGGTGTCAGCTTTTCACCACACCTGGAAAGTGTTAGTTTGTTTTTAGCATATTCACAACAGCTCAGGGAATTCTTGTGACATTTCTACATTTGGCCCTGGATGAAGGGTGGTCAGGTGTTTATACATAGGGACATGAAGTCATCAACACAATTAGATCCACAACTTTTTAGCTTTGTATCCTAAGGCCATGGTAAAACTGTTAGGAATTTGTGATCGAATACACACGGAGATGATTGTTTTCATTCACAAAACCAGTTCCTTTGTGCCCCCACATCACACCTGTGGTAGCGGCTTGGTGACAGCCATAAATTTCACATTACAATGATGGCAAATTAAAACTTTCCATATTTGATAAAAATACAAAAATATTCAATAAAAATAAGGCGAGTAGAACCATCAGTAAAGGACACATTATAGTCAATGACTGAAATGTAGATAAAAAGATACAGTGGGCAAAAAACTATTTAGTCAGCCACCAATTGTGCAAGTTCTCCCACTTAAAAAGATGAGAGAGGCCTGTAATTGACATCATATGTAGACCACAACTATGAGCGTCAAAATGAGAAAACAAATCCAGATAATCACCTTGTCTGATTTGGCAAGATTTAGTTAGCAAAATATGGTGGAAAATAAGTATTTGGTCACCTAAAAACATGCATGATTCTTCTTTAAGAGGCTCCTCTGTCCTCCACTCATTACCTGTAGTAATTGCACCTGTTGGACTTGTTATGCGTATAAAAAACACCTGTCCACAACCTCAAACAGTCACACTCCAAAATTCACTATGGTGAAGACCAAATAGCTGTTGAAGGACACCAAAAACAAAATTGTAGCCCTGCACCAGGTGGGGAAGACTGAATCTGCTATAGGCAAGCAGCTTGGTGTGATGAAATCAACTGTGGGAGTAATAATAAGAAAATGGAAGACATACAAGACCACTGATAATTCCCCTCGATCTGGGGCCCCATGCAGGATCTCAAACCGAGGGGTCAAAATGATCACAAGAACGGTGAGCAAAAATCCAAGAACATCATGGGGGACCTAGTGAATGACCTGCATAGAGCTGGGACCACCGTAACAAATGCTACCATCTGTAACACACTACACCACCAGGGACTCATATCCTGCAGTGTCAGACGTGTCCCCTGCTTAAGCCAGTACATGTCCGGGCCTGTCTGAAGTTTGCTAGAGAGCATTTGGATTACCCAGAAGAGTATTGGGAGAATGTCATTTGGTCTGATGAAACCAAAGTAGAACTGTTTGGTAGAAACAAAACTCATCATGTTTGGAGGAGACAGAATGCGGAGTTGCATCCAAAGAACACCATACCTACTGTGAAGTATGGGGGTGGCAACATCATGCTTTGGGGCTGTTTCTCTGCAAAGGGACCAGAGTGACTGATCCTTGTACATGAAAGAATGAATGGGGCCATGTATCATGAGATTTTGAGTGCAAACCTCCTTCCATCAGCAAGGGCATTGAAGATGAAACATGGATGATCCCAAGTACACTGCCAGGGCAACGAAGGAGTGGCTTCATAAGAAGCATATGAAGGTCATGGAGTGGCCTAGCCAGTCTCCAGATCTCAACCCCATGGAAAACATTTGGAGGGAGTTGAAAGTCCGTGTTGCCCAGCGACAGGCCCAACACATCACTGCTCTAGAGGAGATCTGCATGGAGCAATGGGCCAACATACCACCAACAGTGTGTGCCAACCTTGTGAAGACTTACAGAAAACGTTTGACCTCTGTCATTGCCAACAAAGGATATGTAACAAAATATTGAGATTAACTTTTGTTAATGAACAAATACTTATTTTCCACCATAATTTTGCTAAATAAATCTTGCCAAGTCAGACAAGGTGATTTTTTTAATTTGTTTTCTCATTTTGACTCTCATAGTTGTGGTTTATCTATGATGTCAGTTACAGGGCTCTCTCATCTTTTTAAGTTGGAGAACTTGCACAATTGGTGGCTGACTAAATTCTTTTTTCCCCTCTGTAGCTCGAGAGATAGGCAGGACCTGGGGAGATGCACGGAGCTCAGGAGGACTAAGAAGAGCAGGTCACCAAGAGAGTTGAGGACACTGACAGTGAACCAACACACAGGTACAAGAGAATCCTCCAGAACCATCTCCTGGACCACAAGCAGACCCAGATCCTCATAAGTCTCAAACCCTACTCCTCTGTCTTCCCCTATTTGCACCCTAACCCTTTATTATACTCCAAACCCTCTTTGTGTTACAGTATATCCCTGTGTCCCCTTACTAATAGGGACAGTCAGTCCCGTCACAGTGGGGGGTGCCTTCTTGTGTTGTGTGTCTTTATAAGTGAGTGGGATAAGGTATTTTTATGGGCGTTTTCATGTGTTGCAACTGTGTATAAATTAGTACATGGATTTCATATTGATTTGTATATGTACAGACATTTGTTAATATTAAAGTGTTTTATCGTGATTTAAGCGTAGTCTTGTTAGTCAATAAATTTATTATATTTTACTGTAGCAAAGTGTCATCTAATCAGCGCGTGTATGTGCAAAGTAATATATATAATTTAGTACAAGGAAAAAGGTGGGAAACTAGATAACCCTCATGAGTAAAGAAAGAATACGGTATTAGAATATTAACATCTAATATCTGATATACCTAACCCCCCTTTTACAGGAACCATCCATAAACATCCTTTATGGATAGGTGCACACACTGATGTCCCCTTTCCCCCATCTATATGGAAGTCTGTTTTCCCTAACCACACAGGTAATACTGTCGCCATGCAGGTAGTTGGTTATTATAATGCCGCTTTCACTGGCTCCTTTCATGATGGTGAAAATTGGGGTGAAGTAAAAGAAATTGACTCTGTTTGATATATCAACTTTTTAATTATTATTTTTTATCTGATCAGATCATGTATGAACATTATATTTTGCACGCAGCACTTTTCTTATGATTTCCTTATGCCTTTATTTATGCCGTGGTCTTGCTCTTACTTACATTTATTGATACATGTTGTCTCACATTGCATCACTTGGACAATTATTATGAATTGATAGTTTAATTATTTTGCACACCTGTCCTTCAGCTCCTTCATTTTCTATATTATATTTATCTATCATGTTTTTATATCTTTTATAGTGTGGTTTATAATGTGTTAATAAAATCTAATATATTTTTAATTTTGATTGTCTTTGCCTATTTTTTGAACAATATTTTGTGGGGTTTTTTGTTGGAGGCGGAGAATGGGGTGTCGGTAGTTTGCATACACCATCTCGCCATGATGACCATGAAGCTATTAGCCTATATGGTCCACTACATTTAGAGTCCTTATCTGTGTACATTTCTAACACTTGTGGGTCGTGTACTGGTAAACATCGTTTTATTCTGCCATTTTATCAGTAAGTATGGCCTCTTTTTAGAAATATGAAGTATCATAAGCGATTCACCGACCAAAATGGATTTTTGAAGAACTGAATAAACATTTGTCTTTCAACTCGCAACTGGCCACGTAACTGAGCCACACAGTACAAGAAACTTCAGTTTCCAAGGTAAATTGAGTTCATTCTTTTTTTTGGGTACAAAACTTCATTAAAGGGAATACATTCAGTGACTGCTACCTCCGCTCGATATTTTACGTCTCTGTGACCTTAATCGGTGAAGGACTTAAGTTTTAATCTCTTGCGTTAAATTGCGTTTCCGGGTTCTTGCCTACCTTTCATCACACTTGATAAGAATCACACTGTCTGTGCCAATTCCCAAGGCTGCCGCTCCCTTCTTTACTGAAAAGTGACTCTGGAAAAGAACGTAATCGTGATCAGTTCGTTGTATTTATAGCAGATAATAGCTTTCTTCCATCAAATAAGCTGATCTAACCTATTGAACCGCGTATCTATATAACTGCTAAACCATAGTGATGTGTAATATGCAGTGACGTTTGGAACAGAATGCAGAATATAGGAAAATGTGTTGGATACCAGCTAAAAAAATAAAAATAAAAGCATCAATAAATACAAATCACACCTTTAAAGGGAACCTGTCATGTTTTCTGGCCTCCAAATTGCCACTGCTAAAATTAAATGCTGCACTATGGATCTTTACTTTAGATTTTGTAGCCCCAGCAGTGACCTAATTTTGCTAAAATGTAAGTTCCAAGACAGAAGTTATGCTTGCCATGCCCTTAAAGAGGTTTGTCCATGAACGCAAGCTTTAAGCCAGTTAATTTTTCCCCATTCCTGACCATTCAATTTTTTGGGTTTGTTTCTTTTTGTACATGTTTTTAGAGATCTAAATTGTTTTCTAGTTTGGATATTCATATACTTTTTTGCAACTTTTTCTCGTGATACGTGTGGCCTAATTTCTATGTCATTTTCAGACTTTTTTCTCTGATGTCAATGTTGGCCGATATCAGTGGAAAAAAAGGGTAATAAATGTCTATTTTTCCATATTTTTAAAAGCAAAGGTTTATCATCAGAAAGGAGCACTAAAATACATTTAAGTTTTATTCGACTTTAACGGTTACTTTTATAAATCGGACATTTTTTCTTTTTTTTTCAATGGGAGCCAGCCTAGTAACAGAGATTTCGATTGGTAGTGTTTTTTTTTAATTTATTTTTTATAAAATCTTATTTCTGTATAATGGTGGCTGGTATAATAGCCCCAGGTACGGAGCAATTTTATCATCCTGGTTGCACAGTAGACTTGGTCTGTGTCTGTCAGGACCTTGCAGCTCCTGCTACCTCGGCCTGGAGGAGAAAGATCTGTTACCACTTCGTATACTGTACACACAGCGATTGTTCAATGATTGAGCAGGCAGAGATGGTTATAAACCACCCCTGCCTTCTCTACGCAGAGTCCAGCTAGGTGTGACAGCCATCTCCCTGGTCCTGCAGCTACATGATCATGTGCAGATGCCGACTTTGTAATTACATTTTAGAACATCACTGCAGAGTACAACGCGGACTGTCCTGATGTTTTAAGTCTTTGGGAGGTCTGGAAATAGCAAAAATTTACAGAATGTCAAGTTATTCATTTGACCAGTCAGTAAAAAGATTCATTTAAAAATAGTTCACACGTCTTCTCTCTGTCAGAAGTCCTATTGTTTTTTTCTTGTTGTCCTTGTTAGAATCCAACCAGGTGCTTTCTTGATTTTATAGTCATGCGTGTATGAATGCTTTTCTTAAAGCACCCCTCTGCTCCGGTCCCATTCCGCCATCTTGTGATTGCAACGTCTGATTGACCAGAAGTCAGGGGTAACGATTAGTGATGAGCGAGTATGCTCGTTACTCGAGTTTCTCTGAGCATGCTCGGGTAGTCTCCGAGTATTTTAGCGTGCTCGGAGATTTAGTTTATGATTTGCGGCTGCTAGACAGCTCGAATACATGTGGGCATTTCCTTACAAACAGGTAACCCCCACATGTATTCAAACTTGCACCTTTGATGTCTATCTCGGGCATAAGTCCAATGAAGCAGGGTGTATTTTTCTTGGCTTCAGGCGCACTTAAGTGTATGTTCACACTGGGTGTATTTATGGCAGGTCTCTGCATGCTAACTTCAACTTTGATTTCTTTCCAAAATAAGTGGATGAGATTGGTTAAAATGTTATGCATTTTGCTGCTACTATAATATTATGCAGAGTTTTTTTTTTTTACTTCCGACAAAAAATTTTACGACCCGTCCACCCTTTGCGAACATAACCTTTTTTTACTTTGTACCTTCTTGTTTTTATTGAACTCACATCTATCAGTTTTCTTTTAATTTTAATGGTTCATTCAAAGATGTGGAAAATCTAAAAATGATTAAAACTTTATGGCTTTTCGTCATTTTTGTGCAGTGACACAAATGATTATACATAATAATAATAATAATTGCATGTAGCTTAGACAGGGGATAATTGCTTGCATGTAGACACGGCTTACTCTCAACCCCTGCAGAACCTCATGTGAGTTCATGGACAAGTCTTAATGGCTTATGTAAATGGAGAGCAGCGGTGGCAATTGAGGTCAGCAAAATACTAAAATGCTTCAGTTCCGCAATTTTACATAACAAGAACTCTGATTACAAGTACTATTCACCGAGCTCGTTGAGGCACTCTCGTGTCTCAATGTTCTTTTCTACGTGTCAACCAGTTTTTGTTTGATTACTGCTAGAGAGCAAAGGAAACTCTAATAAGTACTTTTTTCCTTTGGTATTTCAGTAAATGGTGGAGCCATAATAGAGAAAATCACATCTATCAGGCACATTGATATTCCAAATACAAGCTGAGATGAGGCATAATGCCTCACTGTAGCTCGCCCTCTTCTTCTCATTCTGAATTCATATAATTTGCTATTTCACAAACTTCTAAATGATATATTCAATATAAAAGAAATAATATTTTTTCGAGATGAAGTAAAATTACACTTTTACTATGGGTCTTAGAAACCATATTTATTTTTGTGCTAACGAATATTAAAATATTTGGGTATTTTTTTTATAATGTTGCATTCGACAACCCAATACTGGGACTTGTTGCTTGGGTTGGTTACTTACAGCTGGTAGGCTCAACATTATGAAGGGGGGGTAGGAAATATATTTAAAATCTTTTTCAAATAAAAAAATGAATAAATCATAGCCATTGATTTGCTAAGGAGGTATTTCCAGCCATACTTGGTGTGTTGATGATAGGAGGCAAAGACCAGTAGGAACCATATAAGCATAGGAATGGGACCTGTGGGGATCGAAGACGACGAGTATGATTTCTGTAATTATTTTAGAGCGGGCTGAGGCATTTTTAAAAATGCATTTTATTTGGATTTTATGTAATATACCAACACAGAGTAGCAAGCATTTGTAAAGTGCTAAGGAAATGATTTGTGATTTTCTAATTATTTTAAAAATGTAAATCTGAAAATTGTGACGTAGATTTGTATTCAGACTCCTGTAGTCTAATACCCCTAAATAAAATCCTGAGTGACCTATTGCCTTCAAAATCACATAATTACTAAATTGAGTCCACCTGTGTGTAAGTTATTCTCAGTATAACTACAGCTGTTCTGTGAAAGACTAAGAGGTTTGTTTGAGAACATTAAGGATCAAAAAGCATCATAAAAGCCAAGCAACACACCAGACAGATCAAGGATAAAGCTGTTGAGAAGAATAAGGCATGGCTAGGTTATAAAAACTATCCCAGGCTCTGAACATCTCACAGAGCCCTATTAAATCCATTATCCAAAACTGGAAGGAGTATGGCACAACTGTAAACCTACCAAGACATGGACCTCCACCTAATCTGACGTCCCAAGAAAGGAGAGCACTAATTACAAGCAGCCAAAAGGCCTAGGGTAACTCTGGAGGAGCTGCAGAGGTCTACAGCTCAGATGGAAGAATCTGTCCACCGGAAATTTATGTATACTCCATAAATCAGTTCTTTATGGAAGTGTGGCAAGAAGAAAGACATGTTTGAAAGCAAGCCATAAAAAGTCCTGTTTATAACTTGAAAATATCCCTGTGGAGGATGCAGCTAGCATGTGGAAGAAGGTGCTCTGGTCAAACTGGTCAGATGAGACCAAAGTAGAAATTTTGGGGCTAAATGCAACATGCTATATACCTGGTAGAACACTAACTGTACCCATCACCCTGAAAACATCATCACCACCATCAAACATGGCGGTGGCAGCATGATGCTGTGTGGATGTTTTTCTTCAGCAGGAACTGGTCAGAGTTGATGGGAAGATGGATGAAACAAAATACAGAGCAATTGTGGAGGAAAACCTGTTAAAGACTGCAAAAGATTTGAGACTGGGGCATAGGTTCACCTTCCAACAAGACAACAACCCCAAGCATACTGCCAGAGCTACAATGGAGGGTTTAGAACAAAGAATATTCACGTGTATGAATAGTCACGACAAATTCCAGACCTAAATCCCATTGACAATCTGTGGGAAGACTTAAAAATTGCCGTTCACAGACGTCTACATCCAA
This sequence comes from Ranitomeya imitator, assembly GCF_032444005.1. Taxonomy (NCBI): domain Eukaryota; kingdom Metazoa; phylum Chordata; class Amphibia; order Anura; family Dendrobatidae; genus Ranitomeya; species Ranitomeya imitator. Next base: position 46,128,653 of record NC_091287.1, on the reverse strand, counting down.
TGTCACAGAGCTAGAGGTAGATTGCAAAGAAGAATGGGCAAAAATGTCATCTGGTAGAGATGTACCCCAACAGACTTGCAGCAGTAATTGCAGCGAGGGGTGATCCTACAAAGTATCAGACTACAGGGGGGCTGAATACAAATGCATATCACAATTTTCAGATTTACATTTCTCAAATAATTTGAAAAACCTGTATCATTTCCTTGACACTTCACAAATTCTTGCTACTTTGTGCTGATATATCACATAAAAGCCAAACAAAATACATTTTAGGTTGTCGGTGTAACGTAAAAAAAATAGGGAAAAGTTCACAGGGTATGAATACTTTTTCAAGGCACTGTACATGATTTAATAAAAGCCAAGTATTTGTTTAAAAACTACAGGGTAGAATATTTATAGAATTTCTTAGAAATACAATATAAAAAAAGTGACATACGTGTTCTGATGTGAGGGCAACCAGTCTTGGGATTGCTGACATTCCTTTCTCTTTAACTTCTGGGAACATCTTGAAACGTGCAATCAACATAGCATACAAGTTAGATATGGCACCACCTGGAGTCCACAGTAATACAATGTTACTTTTCCATTAAACCATTAATGCATTGTTCAATAAAACGAAGTGCAAATACAAATTTATATTCTTACACAGAGATGCATAATATTGCTAGGTAAAATATAGCTCAGAAATGTATCAGAAATGTTCATTTCAACCACTTCTCTAGCACTTAATTATCTTTATTTTAGGAATAATTACGGTAGGTGAGGGGCATTGTAAGAGTACTGTCTTTTTTAGGAATTAATTTTAACCACCTAATATAGGGAGCAAAAAAGCTGTGTAGTCTGTGAGGAAAGCAAGTGTAGAAAGAGAAACTTTAATACTTATGTATTAGTTAGTACCACAAATCAGAACCCCCAAAAATATTTCTTAAAGTAAAGATAAAGTGTACAAGGTCTTTAAGAGCCAGTTTTACAAAGGAAGAGAATGTGTTATATTTATTTATTAGTATGTCACAAAATCGTAGCCTCAGCATGATTTCTTAAATAAAAATGGGGGCAACCCCTTTAAACATTGATTAATTGATTGATTGGCTTGTCATTAAGGCCATCGAGGTTTCATCTGTCGGGATCCATCATCAGAATACCCAATGTTCAATGACTGTGCTCCCTTATTGTGCTTATTGGAAAGGTCACAGAGATCAACTCTACTGATCAAGATTAGGTATAGGCCTTAAATGGGTGGTCCGAAACAAAAATGTATTTTAATGGTAAATTCCTATCTATTTAATGTCATAATTAAATTAATTTCTAATATACTTTATTTAAAAAGTCCCCACAGTTCCCTCATTACTCTATCTAACTTCTTTATTTTTATTTTTACTACATCTGCTTGATGAAGCTTCGTTTGACAATCTCAGTGCAAGATGGGATAGTCAAACAAGTCGACATCAGGGGGCTGAGGAAACTGCTGCAGCCTCTGCCCCCCCCCGAAACGAAGCATCATCAGCAAAGTTTGTTTCAATGCCTGGGTTAGTCCATGCTCTACTGAGCATTCGTAAGTTGACAATTGGGACGTATGCTCAGTAGACTCTTGTCACTACGCAATATCTACATTGACAGTGCGCTTGCCCACTACCTCTGATCAAAAGTAATGAGTCAGCAAGAGAGCGCACTGTCGGTGCTCACTTTAAGAAGAGTAGATGATGTGCAGGAAAATCATAGACCAGAACTGCCCCCCACAAGTGATGTCATATGACATTGAATAGACATTCAGGATTAAACAATTTTTTAGTTTCGGACCAACCCTTTAACGTTTGATTTTTTTAAGCCCTATTAAATGTACAATTTTTTTCTTCTTAATATTTGCATACGGTATTGTTATGGAATATTTTAAACTTGCTTATTTTGGACATAGGTAATATTTTGATCAATTTTTAGTAAATTTAGTGTACGAGAGCCAAATATAGCTAGTCCATTAATGGATAACTTAAATAACGTAATCAAGAGTATTTGAGCTCCATAGAGTTTGAAATGCTAATTTGTCCTTTACCCCTCACTGCTTGTCGGAAGATGAGTTACACTTATGTCTGTAGTGCTCAAAGCAGCTATTGAGCAGAATAGACATACGTGTGGTTAATGACACACCTCTGGACAGGCAGCAGTGTGGGTGGTAGGGTGCAATACCCCAGCGCTGACAGTGATGTGAGAGGAGGAGAGATGATAGAATATAATGAAATGTGTCACCATCAAACTCAACTGTGTGTGCCCCTCCTCCCACAGGGACCTTATTGGAAAAAGTGTGAGTCATCTTTGCTTTAATCTCTGAGCACTTTCTAATTATACAAGAGGTTAGGCCAGGAAATCAGAATGGTATCCTTATATCTTACATACTGAAAAATCTAAGCTATAGTGTGGGGCGTGTTCTTTTTCTGCTGTGTTGCTGCCTGCTCGTGATTGGGCAACTCATACAAGGAGAAGAAGTACACACCCTCACTGAAAGCTATCTGATAACTCCCACTTTGACTTAACATGTTAATTACTTAGATGCCGAATACTTTGATTGCTAATATCTCCATAAAGGAGAGTTGAATAAAAAAAGGTTTATTCTGTTCTTACATCATGTGTCCAGTTCCACATGAAAAATTTGGTGAAAGGTAGTCTGTAATACGGAACAAGGGAAATGTTGAAATGTATTCTGGGATTTCCCCAATATATGCAATCAGATAAGTGCATGAACATTGTGTGCATAACTAGTCAATAATGACTAGTTACCCAGGCTGGACAGGCTAGCAGGATAAATTCAGCTTTATTTTAATAGTGAGTCACACATTGCTGGTGGGGGTATGTAAATGTAAATGGCTATCCCTGATAAAGACAACTTGATGACTTGGCCATATTGCATATCCTGGGGGCATACATATTTAAATTATTGTAATTGCTGCGCAGTTGATATTCTGAGGAACTCTTTGTAATACAGATGAACGAGCAATGTAGCTGACAGGGGGTATCCTCAGGATATCGTCTGCCTACATCTGAGAGTAGAATATCACAGTCTCATGCATGGAAAAGGCTCATAGGGAAATAATTAGTAATGGAAAAAAGACTATAAGGGTTTTGGAAAATTAGTTCATGCAAAGCACTCAGGATATATTAAGCTAGCCCAAAAGGCTTAACATAATGCACAGAAGGAAATAGTTCTTTTAAAAGCAGAATATACAGTATAGTGTACAGAAATACCAAAGCAATCAAGAAGGAATGGTTTATGATCCTGAGTTTCCTCAAATTTCCAATCTCTTTTGTTACAAGAGATTCCTAAAATTGATGCTGAGATGCCCAGTAAATTCTTTTGCAGCACCAGCACAGGAAAAACCAAATAGCACATAGAATTTTTGAAAAATCCATGGGCGTTGGTGTATGGATATGCTGGGTCCACCAGAATGAGAGATGCTCTTTGAAGTCATAATTGATAAAGATTTCAAAGGATTGCTATTAATGTTCTAGTAATGTATTAGAAAAGAGTTTTTTCTTTACACCAAATGCTCCTGAAACATCTCCTATGCCTCAAAGTAATATTAATAGTAATTTACATTAAAATGTTCGTAATACAGATAATAAATTGTCCACTGTGTGTAAAGACATCATCCCGGATATTCACCTATAGATAGTTTTAACATTCAGAAATGAACTTTGGGTGACTTTTTGGAAATATAATATGGTGATCGATTAAACAATTTTCATTAGAAGCTTGAGGGGTTGTAATCTGCTACATAGGCAAAACAAAGGGTCTCCACTTTCCTTGTGCCATTTATACTAAATGCCCTCTTTATTAGAGACATTTATCTAGCAACATGTTGGACATCCTTTGGCCTTCAGAACCTCAGCAATTCATCATGGCGTAGATTCCATTAGGTAGGGAAATTGTTCTACAAGAATATTGACCCATGTGGACAGGATAGCTTCTCATAGTTGCTGTAAATTAGATGTGGATACTGACATACTCCGAAAAGTCTGTTCCACTTTGTCTTAGAGATACTTTGTAGGATTAGGATCCGATGACAATGAAGGCCAATGAAGTAAGAAAAACTCTATGTCATGTTCCTGGAACCAAACCATGACTTTACGATGGTTGTGCCAAGGGGCAGTGTCTTTCTGCCATAGAGTAAATATCTACTATGAAGAGTTGAAACCATTAGGTAAGCCCTTCAGTCCAAACGTCCATCCACAGAGGAGCAAGGGTGTGCAAAAAAATCAATACCCTTACAATACCTTGACCAACCTGAACTATTGGCCCTTGACAGGGTTCATCAAGTCATTGCTTAATCATTTTGCAAAATCTCACCCTCCCATCAGCATGGTTCTCCAGAAATCAGAATACTTCTGACCAGGCATTGACATTACACTGCCAATAATGTCTGCCCCCCACTGGAGTTTTGATTTTATTTTCTTTAGACAGCAATGTCACACAAACCGGTCGTCTGCGATTATAGTCCATCCCTAATAATATTAATAAGGACACCACCAGTTTAACAGGAGTTCCACCATTGTATAGTGCTGCAGTTTGCTTGACTATGATCTGCCTTTTGTCACAATGATGGACACCTTCATCTTATAATGCCTTTCATTGACAAGTTTAAATCCATAGAATCCCAAATTTTTCATTGTCAGTATACTATCGAGATGAGTGCATAAGAAAACCCCACAAACTTGTCAGGTTTTAAAAAACTGGTCCCAAATTTTCAACAATGATTATGCCTGAAATTCATGCAATTTGGATATTTTAATATGGATTGACACAAAAAAAATTATTGGCTCATTTGATTTTATGTTGCACTCCAGGTTCATGTGTATAGTTTCCATTCAAGAAAGTCTCTAAGAAACTGGTCCCTCAATCTATAAATTTGGTAATTCTGGGGCACAGGAGCCTTTAGGTTAACTCAGGCACCAGGGCTCAAATATGACTTCTCGCCTAAGAACCCCAATTGCTTCACTTCAGACATTTTAAAGATATAAAGGAGACAATTGTACAGAATCCATGTGTCATACAGAATGAAAAATTTATTGGTTGACTGTCACCTTAAGTAGTGAAAAGTGTAAAAATCTTAACGGTGACACCCCCTAAAGTGCTTTATTCTATTTTGGCTCACAGCTCTTTGTAGCCTGGGTTGCAAACCATTCATATTCCCATCAATGGGGTATGTGACAATTCCTAAAGGCTCATGCAGATGTCCATACAAATTGGTCCAAGCAAGGATTGCAATGCACAGACTGGCTGTGGCTCTCGCGACTCGTGTGTACAGCCTCACGGACAAATGTAAAGCTGTCATTTGGGTTGGGAGAGCTGAAACCAGTAATGGCATTGCTTTGGTTGGTCAGACCAATTTGCATGGACATCTGTATGAGCTCACACACCGAGAGAGGCTAAAAGCACTTGTATGTAGGAGAAAACATGGAGGAACCTTATTTTCTGGATGAACAGTAGTCAGAAATCTGAAACCCCACAATCATATTGTTATAGTATATCCTAAGATGTAATGTTATATGATAGAATGTTCTAAATGCTCGTTACGTTTAATTGCACACCAATTGGTATCAGTGCAATTTGTGACAATTAGTGATGAGCGAATATACTCGTTACTCGAGATTTCCTGAGCACGCTCAGGGGTCCTCTGAGTATTTTTTAGTGCTTGGAGATTTAGTTTTTCTTGCCGCAGCTGAATGATTTTCATCTGTTACCCAGCATAAGTAGATGTGGGGGTTGCCTGGTTGCTGGGCAACCCCACATGTACTTATTGTTAGGGCTGGTGGAAGGCACCGAGTAAATATGGAGATAGTATGCGTTCACAGTCCGGGGTCCACTGTGCAGGAGTGGAACCTGCTGCTAGTAAATGGCGGCACAATATGGCGGTACTACGCCTGAATAGACACGGGTTCCGTCACCCAGTCTGTATAGAAGCTAACTCTGTTGCTTCACAAAGTCACTGGGATTAAAGGTAACATTGTGCTCTGTTAACCTCACAGAGGATCACAGCTCACTAATGGAGCAGGTAGCACACAGTGGCCATACAGTCAGCAACAGCACACAAATAACTCCTCTCCGGAGGTGCCGGAATTCTAGTGGCTATACACCAGCCCTAAATTCACACACACAAACTCCTCTCCGGAGGTGCCGGAATTATAGTGGCTATACAGCCGACCCTGAACACATGCTGACACAGACCACAAAGTAGCTAAGCTCATACACAAAAGAACATAAGTTGATACTAGCGCATTGGCCATGCGGCCATGCGAACCTTTTATAGAGAAAGCTCTCCAGGACCTTCCTAGTGGTCCAATAGGAACTGCTTCAGGACCTGAGCATGTGACCCCCGACCTCCATTGAGAGGTCATCCCTTGGGCATGCTCAGTAGAGGAAAAGCAGGACTTAGTCCCAGGAGCATCTGCTCGCTGCTGAACAGTGCTGGTTACAATGGCTGAGCCTGGAAGATCAGCAGTAACCAAGCGCAGAGTATCTAACTGAGCCAGGCGCTGGGACCGACGTCTCCGCTGAGCAGGCTCCACTGCGGCTGAAGAAGAATGGCAGACCGCAGCGGAGGTGGCTCGAGATTTCCCCTGTGCAGCGGTGGGAACTTGACACCTAACACTTTTGCTGGGTAACAGATGTAAATTATTCAGCTGCGGCAAGGAAAACTAAATCTCCGAGCACTAAAAAATACTCGGAGAACCCCCGAGCATGCTCGAGAAATCTCGAGTAACGAGTATATTCGCTCATCACTAGTGACAATATATCACCCACGCTCTAGTGATAATGAGATGACTCTGCTCAATACCTCCCAGTCTATACAGAAAAGCTGACAAATGAGCTACAGAAAAGAGAAATATGATCTTTTATGTGACTATTAATGAAAAGCAAAACCAAAAATACCTTTTTTTTCTAACCACAGTCAACCACACAACATTACACTAAAATAGAGCTTGAAGTAAAATGCCCTTTTGTCAAGGTCGTGGCCTGGATAGCTAACCAGAGTCATTTTTATAGTTTACAGATAAATTTAATATATAGATTTACCTGGCGAGCTTTAGAACAAAAAAAAAAAGTTACATTATTTAAAAATCATCTAAAAAAAAAAACAAAAACAACTATATTGAGCAGCCCATACCCTCTTCCTCAATAATGACTAGCTGCTCTTATCTCTGTGCTGCACACATGGCGTTTTACGCTAATTGTCATGTCCTTTGATTACCCCTTTAATTGTATATAGCTTGTGTCCTTTGTACTGAAGCTCCTACAAATTCTTTTTTCAGTGTGTGAGTAGTAGGAGCATTTAGAACTGCAAGGCAAATGTCTCATCTGATTATCCTTCCTACAGAGCACAATTTATGCTCATGGTAATACGCAGCTTGCTTTGAGGGCTGTAAACTTCTTTCTAAATTAAATTCATAGACTGTCAGGAGTTATGTTCAAAATAGAACTCCATTACGTTTGGTACTCCAGATAACAGAGACATTTTTCCAGAGATATTATTTTAGATTTTTATATGATAATTTTTGTACCTGGAGAAAATATTCCATCACCACTTCCTCCAGGCCACCCAATAATTTCTCTCATTTTCTTTAAGGTGACATATTCTAACAGTACAAACACGGGAGCAATTTCATAGGTGAACCTAGAAAAAAAAAAGAAAAAGATTATTTAGAAAATATATGTATTAAAATATTAATATTACAAAAAAATTATTTTTTACATCATAACATAAATGCTAATGGGAATTTTGAAAACAAATTTGGCTTAAATTTTTATTTTCATTTTCTTGTAGCATTGATAAATCAAAATGACATTTTTAGATTTAGAATAATTACAATGGGATTGTAAAGTAGACAAAAATGATGTGCCTTTTAATATAAAACCTTATTCAGTAAAAAAGTTAATCAGTTACTAATGGCAGCCAAACAATTGAATGTAGGACATTTTTTTTTTTTAGAAGGGATCTGTTTTTTTAGGATTAGGGAAATTATTTTGTCTGGTCTAGCTTGTGCTTTGATCTGTGAGGTTGGTAAAAAGATGTAAGGAAAACAGCGCCCATAAGGCCCCATATACATAAGTCTATATAGCTGCTGGCTGGACTATGGTTTTCCCAATCGTTCGGTCGTCAGCTATCTTGTCCATCGCACAAGAGCGCTCAGTTGGTCGATAGAGCTGAGACAGACGTCTTTGGAAGCAGCTTATATTGTAGAAAACAAAAGGATTGACTGAAATCGGACACGCTGGATCTTTCTGTCCTTCGACATCATATATCGGGGGACTGATTCTTTTTTTATGAGGCAAAACATTTCCCTGCCTGTTTTACCTCACAGAAAGAACCAGCTGCGATCCCATGCTGTAATGTCTGTATATGCTCTTTTGCCTCGTCCCCTGCCCAGGAGCTGTGGTATGATTAGATCAAGTTCCTGTATGGTCAGACGCAGCCATTACACAGCACACAGTAGGGACACATTTATAAAAGATTATCTCAGCACAGGAACATTTTTTTAAACACATTCCCCTGTGGAAATTATTATTATTCCAAGATCTATTGACTAAAATATTGATTAAAATTAACTTTACTCATGGGAAAGCCCCTTTAAGTACTTGTGAATTTGTTTATGTAATTTCCCATTTACACAAACTAATAATCAGGAAAGGAGTGTTTGTGTGAATGCTCATTCCCTACTATCAGCCCATTTATCACTCTATAAATGAGAAAAACATTCATTCATCAGCTGTGAAAATGTTAAGTTTAAAAATCATATTATTGGCAGCCAGGTACTGACAATAACTTGATATTCTATGCAAACAGAACAATAGTATTAATGATTGTTCTGTGTGCATGGAATGTCCCCTATCCTGTCCCTTATTAGCTATAAAGCTAATCGGTGGATGTTTAAAGGTATGAATTGGCTCATCTACAGGGGCTGTAGCATAACTGGGAAGGATGGGGTTATTTCCCAGCTCTGCAGTGTTTGATTAGAAGCACCCACAGTGTTTCTCTAAGAAGGCAGGAAGTAGGTTCAATGCGTGGCAGTCTCCTGGGGGAGTGTCTGTCTGCTTGGAGCTGAAGAGAGAGACTTGCCAGAGTCCCTCTCTGAGAAGATTCTGCACAGGCCATGTGAAGAGAACTGCAGGTATCAATGGTTACTATGGACAATGGCTGTTTTGTTTGTTCAAACTGAGGCTAGCTCAGCCATGTATGAGTCGCCAGGGTCTGTTCGACTTAGTCAGTGTCCTGAACAGGTTAGGGATTTAGGTTTATAGGTTTGGTGCTGAGCAGCCTGTAAAAAGGAATAAAAACTGCATGTTTCTGGAACAAATCTGCTTTGCCTGTGTGAACGCTACCTAAGGCCTAATACTTCAAGTACAACCTGAGCGAAACCCGACAGAACCATATGTGTCTGTGTATATATTTAAGCTCTTACATAACAGCCAAAAAAAAAAATTACCAAACAAAAATTAGCTTCTAACAAAGGCAAGATACTCCAATTCCAAGGACTGTGAAGAGGTGATAATGATCACTTAAACACATGCTAATAAAGGAAGAAAAAAATGTTTATCAAATGGAAAGAGGGAGGCATATCTAAAGAAGGATATAATGCTGCCTGCAGAACCTGCAGGGCACGACTCAGATTAGCTAAAGCTGACCATGAATTAAGGCTTGCAAGAGACGTCAAAAGCCAATAAAAAAGGATTTTGGGGATATGTCAAAAATAAAAGAAAAGTAAAAGATGCTATAGGATTTTTACAGGATGAAAATGATGAAATGGTAAGAAAGAATGTTGAGAAGGCCGAACTTTTGAATTCCTATTTTGCATCTGTTTTTTCTCAGAAAGGAAATGTAACATCAACTGATCTCACTGTCCTATTAAAGAAATAGAAGAATCAAGGATATCTATAAACAGAAAGATAGTGAGGAAATACTTAGCTAACATAAATTAATTCAAGTCTCCAGGTCCAGATGAATTACACCCCAGAGTACTGAAGGAGATAGCAGACATTTTTGAATCACTCTCCATAATCCCAGAAGACTGGAGAAGAGCAAATGTTGTTCCTATCTTCAAAAAGGGGAAGAAGGTGGACCCTTGGAACTATAGGCCGGTGAGTCTGACTTCTACTCCAGGAAAGCTCTTTGAACAAATTATTAAACAACATGTATGTAAGTACCTGGATAAGAATGAAGTGATTAACCAGAGTCAGCATGGGTTTGTAACTAATAAGTCATGTCAGACTAACTTAATTTCCTTCTATGACAGAATCACTGACTGGGTGGATCAGTGTTGTGAATTCTGTTGTCAAGCTCCCTCCTGTGGTCATGAATGGTACTTCGGCTGGTTCTGTCCATGGGCTTCCTCTGGTGGTGGTGAGTGGGGCTGCGGCTTCTGAGGTTCCTTCCACAGGTGACGAGGTTAATTCGTTAGCTGGCTGCTCTATTTAACTCCACCTAGATCTTTGCTCCATGCCACCGGTCAATGTTCCAGTATTGGTCTAGTTCACTCCTGGATCGTTCTTGTGACCTGTCTTCCCAGCAGAAGCTAAGTTCCTGCTTGTTTTTCTCTGGTTTGCTATTTTTCTGTCCAGCTTGCAGTTTTGATTGTTGTCTTGCTTGCTGGAAGCTCTGGGACGCAGAGGGAGCGCCTCCACACCGTGAGTCGGTGCGGAGGGTCTTTTTGCGCCCTCTGCGTGGTCTTTTTGTAGTTTTTTGTGCTGACCGCAAAGCTACCTTTCCTATCCTCTGTCTGTTCAGTAAGTCGGGCCTCACTTTGCTAAATCTATTTCATCTCTGTGTTTGTAATTTTCATCTTTACTCACAGTCATTATATGTGGGGGGCTGCCTTTTCCTTTGGGGAATTTCTCTGAGGCAAGGTAGGCTTTATTTTTTCTATCTTTAGGGCTAGCTAGTTCCTTAGGCTGTGTCGAGTTGCATAGGGAGCGTTAGGAGCAATCCACGGCTATTTCTAGTGTGTGTGATAGGATTAGGGATTGCGGTCAGCAGAGTTCCCACGTCTCAGAGCTCGTCCTATATTATCAGTAACTATCAGGTCATTCCGTGTGCTCTTAACCACCAGGTCCATTATTGTCCTGACCACCAGGTCATAACAGATCAGAGAAATGCTGTAGTTATAGTATATCTTGACTTCAGCAAAGCATTTGACAAAGTATCTCACACCATCCTTCTTGAAAAAATGATTAAGTATGGAACGTACAAGGCAACTGTTGGATGCCTTAGGTGGATTCATAACTGGCTTAGTGATCGGACCCAAAGAGTGGTCGTAAATGGCTGCACATCCAGTTGGAAGAATGTCTCAAATGGGGTACCACAGGGTTCTGTCCTGGGCCCTGTATTGTTCAACATCTTTATCAATGATTTAGATGAAGCAATTGAGGGCACACTGATTAATTTTGCTGATGCTACAAAGCTTGGAGGGCTAGCTCTCGAGAAGAGAGAGGATTCAAAAACATATAAGTAAACTGGAGCAGTGGGCAGAAACTAACAGAATGATTTTTAACAAAGAAAATACAAAGTACTACATCTGGGCAATAAAAATGAAAAAAAAGCATATACAGAATGGGAGAAATAGGGCTAAGCAACAGCACATGTGAAAAAGACTTGGGTATGCTAATAGATCATAAACTAAACATGAGTCAACAGTGTGATGCAGCAGCAAAAAAGGAAAATGCAATGATGGGTTGTACTAATAGAAGCATACAGTCTAGATCACGCGAAGTCATTATTGCCCTCTACTCTTCTTTGGTCAGACCTCATCTGGAATACTGTGTCCAGATTTGGGCACATTTTTAAAAAGACATCAACAAACTGGAGCAAGTTCAGAGAAGAGCGACCAGAATGGTGACAGGTCTGCAAACCATGTCCTATGAGGAACGGTTACAGGATTTGGGAATGTTTAGCTTGCAAAAAAAAAGACTGAAAGATACTTAATAGCTGTCTACAAATATCTCAAGGGCTGTCACATTGTAGAATGATCATCTTTATTCTCATTTGGACGAGGAAAGACTAGAAGCAATGGGATGAAACTGAATGGGAAAAGACACAGATTAGATATTAGAAAAAGTTTTTGACAGTTAGGGTGATCAATGAGTGGAACAGGCGTTCACGAGAGGTGGTGAGTTCTCCTTCCATGGAAGTCTTCAAACAGAGGCTAGACAGACATCTGTCTGGGATGATTTAGTGAATCCTGCTTTGAGCAAGGGGGTTGGACCAGATGACCCAGGAGGTCCCTTCCAACTCTATCATTCTATGATTCACTGCTCTTGTGTCATCACAGATCCTGGTGATCACTGATCTATAGCATCCATGTGATACGTTCTGCAGCTGTCTATCATTTTCTTGAACAGCACACTGACCCATAGTGTGCATGGCATGCGCATGTGAATAGCATGTCCTATTCTTGTCCATTTGGTGAATCAACCTTGGCCATTAAAATGTATGGGTATCTGTGTAAAACAGATGAAACGCTAACCAGAGTTCCAACTGAGTTTCATCCATTTTAAAAGAGAACTTGCCATCTGTTTCTTGCTGTCTAAACAATGGACAGCATGGATTGGAGAATGGTTGCCGGATTGCAACCAGGTATTTTATTCTATAAAGCTCTTCAGCATTTCAGAGAAAATTTGCTTTGAAGATACAGTCATAGCAGGAGATCAGGCTAGTTCAACTCCAACCCCGGTCAGCAGATGGACCTGTGACAATCATCTGCAGTGGTGCTGTGAAGAGCCAGCCAGAGGTTGAGCTGGACTAGTCTCATATTCACCTATTGCCCCTGGTCATAGTATAACTTCTCTGTAATGCCAGAGTGTTTCATAGAATAAAATACCTGGTTGAAATCATTCAACCAGGCTCTGGTTCATGCTGACCTGTTCCCTTTAATTGAGGGAAAAAATCGGACTGTGTCTATCAGATGGTAACACATGGATGTGTGAATGTAGTCTAACTTTAAGGTAATTATAAAGGAGAGGTTTTGGACAGTGATGACTTCTAAACAAGAAAATTAGTTAAATCCATCAAAGATTAATTACCAGTTTTGACAAGCTCATGTACTAGAGATATAATACCTTACAAGGAACATTGGTCCACAGTAATTCGATAAAAGCTTATTTGGATTGGCACTACCAACAACATAGATAATAATCATTGTCAAATTGATGCTCCTATTCTCCAACACAAAATATGTAACACTTCCCCCCTCTATCATTTGTCATTTATAGCAATCATGTCTTCTTGTGGGTAGAGAGATAGCTTAGGCACCAAACCTGGGGCTTTACGGCTATTTTTGTACACCATATAGTATGGCCATGAATTAGCTCATTAGAACCTGCCTATTTAGCAAATATTAATGTGAATTATTATTCAGCTCTGTAACTCATAAATATACAGGAATATTTTATTTTTAATAATCTTATACATATCTTATATTTTCTCAACACAATGACTTCATTTTCACGCTTCCCTGGTTTCTATTATATTCATAATTTCCTTTGTCACTGAAGTTAACCTTTTTCTGGAACTGTAGAATTTGCTTGAAGGGAATTGCACTCAGCATGTAAAGACTGATCTATGGTTGTGATACATATATAATATGCTTGTCTTTTTAATAGTTCCAACAATATTTTAATAGTAATGTATTTTAACTTCTACTTTTACATCTAAATATATAAATGTTTGAAAAAGCTTCCTTCTATTAACAAGGTGACTGAGTTACTTTTAATGGGTATAATCTTTACCACCTCATACTACTGTGACTATTTGTCTATACGACTAAGTCCATTATTTTTCCCCTTGTTACTGCATACATCTTATGCATGGAGGTTATATAATAATATTATCTGCTAAGACGGCTTTGTTGTAGAAGAGGTCAGAAGGAGGCAATTAAAAGTAGTTGATATTGGAAAGTTGAAGTGTGTGGCTGAAGCCACTCGTCTTGGTAGAAGAGCCTTTGTAGGTCAGCTCAGAGGCTTGGGGCCCTGGTAAGCATGCTCATGTATTGATTTGGAGTCTGATCGTGTGTGGTAAGACCACATGATGTGCCTAAGGAATCTGTAATAGGCCTGAGAGTATAGTAGGTTTAATGACAATGAGTTGTGTGACCGGGCTTCAGGCAAAATACATTGGGAGCAAATGATGGTGAGCCCCCTTAAATAGAAGCTGCACTGAGTGGCCTTAAATAAGCTACCATGGGATTGCTGGTGAGAGCTAGAGATGGAGACCGAGAGGTTCAAAAGTGCCAGGTTGGTCCCAATCAGTAAGGTCAGATTGTTATCATGAATCGAAGGAGTCAAAAAGTATGAGATCCTTCTAAAGTTTGGGGACCATATCTGTTGTGAATTCTGTTGTCGAACTCCCTCCTGTGGTCGTGAATGGTACTTCGGCGAGTTCTGTCCATGGACTCCCTCTGGTGGCTGTGAGTGGAGCTGCTGCTTCTGAGGGTCCTTCCACAGGTGACGTGATTTATCCTTTGGTTGGCTGCTGTATTTAACTCCACTCAGATCGTTACTCCATGCCAGCTGTCAATGTTCCTGCATTTGTTCAGTTCGCTCTTGGATCTTTCTAGTGACCTGTCTACTTCAGCAGAAGCTAAGTTCCTGCCAGTTATTATTTGTTCATTGTTGCCTTGTCCAGCTGGATATCATGATTTTGCCTTACTAGCTGGAAGCTCTGGGATGCAGAGTGGCATCTCCGCACCGTTAGTCAGTGCGGAGGTCTTTTTGCACACTCTGCGTGGTCTTTTGTAGTTTTTTGTGCTGACCGCAAAGATACCTTTCCTATCCTCTGTCTGTTTAGTAAGTCTGGCCTCCCTTTGCTGAAACCTGTTTCATTTCTGCGTTTGTGACTTTCATCTTTACTCACAGTCAATATATGTGGGGGGCTGCCTTTTCCTTTGGGGAATTTCTCTGAGGCAAGGTAGGCTTTATTTTCTATCTCTAGGGCTAGCTAGCTCTTAGTGCTGTGAAGAGGCGTCTAGGGAGAGTCAGGAACGCTCCACGGCTATTTCTAGTTGTTGTGATAGATTAGGGCCTGCGGTCAGCAGAGCTCCCACATCCCAGAGCTTGTCCTGTGTGAGTTAAACCATCAGGTCGTGCCGGGTGCTCCTAACCACCAGGTCATAACAGTACAGCTGGCCCAAAGTATTAATGCATCTCAATAGAGGGATAAGAGAAGTTCTGAGACCATTTTTTTTCTTCTTTGCACTGTGCTTTGTCTTTCTTTTCCCCTAAACCTTTGGGTGGTTCAGGACACAGGTGTAGATATGGACATTCAAGGTCTGTCCTCTTGTGTGGATCATCTCACTGCAAGGGTACAAAACATTCAAGATTTTGTGGTTCAGAATCCTATGTTAGAGCCTAGAATTCCTATTCCTGATTTATTTTCTGGGGATAGATCTAAGTTTCTGAATTTCAAAAATAATTGTAAACTGTTTCTAGCTTTGAAACCCCGCTCCCCCGGTGACCCCGTTCAACAAGTAAAAATCATTATTTCTTTGTTGCGTGGTGACCCTCAAGACTGGGCATTTTCCCTTGCGCCAGGAGATCCTGCATTGCGTGATGTTGATGCGTTTTTTCTGGCGCTTGGATTGCTTTATGATGAACCAAATTCAGTGGATCAGGCAGAGAAAATCTTGCTGGCTTTGTGTCAGGGTTAGGATGAAGCGGAGGTGTACTGTCAGAAGTTTAGAAAGTGGTCTGTGCTTACTCAGTGGAATGAGTGTGACCTGGCGGCAATTTTCAGAAAGGGTCTTTCTGAAACCCTTAAGGATGTCATGGTTGGATTTCCCACGCCTGCTGGTCTGAATGAGTCTATGTCCTTGGCCATTCAGATCGATCGGCGTTTGCATGAGCGCAAAGCTGTGCACCATCTGGCAGTATTCTCTGAGCATAGGCCTGAGCTTATGCAGTGTGATAGGACTTTGACCAGAGCTGAACGGCAAGAACACAGACGTCGGAATGGGCTGTGTTTTTACTGTGGTGAATCCACTCCTGCTATCTCCGATTGTCCTAAGCGCACTAAGCGGTTCGCTAGGTCTGCCACCATTGGTACGGTACAGTCTAAATTTCTTTTGTCCGTTACTCTGATTTGCTCTTTGTCGTCCTATTCTGTTATGGCATTTGTGGATTCAGGCGCTGCCCTGAATTTGATGGACTTGGAGTTTGCTAGGCACTGTGGTTTTTTCTTGGAGCCCTTGCAGTATCCTATTCCATTGAGAGGAATTGATGCTACGCCTTTGGCCAAGAATAAGCCTCAGTACTGGACTCAATTAACCATGTGCATGGCTCCTGCACATCAGGAGGATATTCGCTTTTTGGTGTTGCATAATCTGCATGATGTGGTCGTTTTGGGGTTGCCATGGCTACAGGTCCATAATCCAGTGTTGGATTGGAAATCTATGTCTGCGTCCGGCTGGGGTTGTCAGGGGGTACATGGTGATGTTCCATTGCTGTCAATTTCGCCTTCCACTCCTTCTGAAGTCCCTGAGTTTTTATCAGATTACCGGGATGTATTTGAAGAGCCCAAATCCGGTGCCCTACCTCCTCATAGGGATTGCGATTGTGCTATTAATTTGATTCCTGGTAGTAAGTTTCCTAAAGGCCGTCTGTTTAATTTATCTGTGCCAGAGCACGCCGCTATGCGGAGTTATATAAAGGAATCCTTGGAGAAGGGTCATATTCGCCCGTCGTCGTCACCATTGGGAGCAGGGTTCTTTTTTGTGGCCAAGAAGGATGGCTCTTTGAGACCTTGTATTGATTACCGCCTTCTTAATAAGATCACTGTCAAATTTCAGTATCCTTTGCCGCTGTTGTCTGATTTGTTTGCTCGGATTAAGGGGGCTAGTTGGTTCACCAAGATAGATCTTCGAGGGGCGTATAATCTTGTGCGAATTAAACAGGGCGATGAATGGAAAACAGCATTTAATACGCCCGAGGGCCATTTTGAGTACCTGGTTATGCCATTCGGGCTTTCTAATGCTCCATCTGTGTTTCAGTCCTTTATGCATGACATCTTCCGAGAGTACCTGGATAGATTCATGATTGTATATTTGGATGACATTTTGGTCTTTTCGGATGATTGGGAGTCTCATGGGAAGCAGGTCAGAATGGTGTTCCAGGTCCTATGTGTGAATTCCTTGTTTGTGAAGGGGTCAAAGTGTCTCTTTGGAGTTCAGAAGGTTTCATTGTTGGGTTTCATTTTTTCCCCTTCTACTATCGAGAAGGACCCTGTTAAAGTTCAGGCCATTTATGATTGGACTCAGCCTACATCTGTGAAGAGCCTGCAGAAGTTCCTGGGCTTTGCTAATTTTTACCGTCGCTTCATTGCTAATTTTTCTAGTATTGCTAAACCGTTGACTGATTTGACCAAGAAGGGTGCTGATGTGGTCAATTGGTCCTCTGCGGCTGTAGAGGCTTTTCAGGAGTTGAAGCGTCGTTTTTCTTCTGCCCCTGTGTTGTGCCAGCCAGATGTTTCGCTCCCGTTTCAGGTCGAGGTTGATGCTTCTGAGATTGGAGCAGGGGCTGTTTTGTCGCAAAGAAGTTCTGATGGCTCGGTGATAAAACCATGTGCCTTCTTTTCTAGAAAATTCTCGTGATGTTGGCAATTGAGAGTTGTTGGCCATGAAGTGGGCATTCGAGGAATGGCGACATTGGCTTGAAGGAGCTAAACATCGCGTGGTGGTCTTGACGGATCACAAGAATTTGACTTATCTCGAGTCTGCCAAACGGTTGAATCCTAGACAGGCTCGATGGTCGCTCTTTTTCTCCCGTTTTGATTTTGTGGTTTCATACCTTCCGGGATCTAAGAATGTGAAGGCTGATGCCCTGTCAAGGAGTTTTGTGCCTGACTCTCCGGGTGTTCCAGAGCCGGCGGGTATTCTTAAAGAGGGGGTAATTTTGTCTGCCATCTCCCCTGATTTGCGGCGCGTGCTGCAGAAGTTTCAGGCTGATAGACCTGACCGTTGTCCTACGGAGAAACTGTTTGTCCCTGATAGATGGACTAGTAGAGTTATCTCTGAGGTTCATTGTTCGGTGTTGGCTGGTCATCCTGGAATCTTTGGTACCAGAGATTTGGTGGCTAGATCCTTTTGGTGGCCTTCTTTGTCACGGGATGTGCGTTCTTTTGTGCAGTCCTATGGGACTTGTGCTCGGGCTAAGCCCTGCTGTTCTCGTGCCAGTGGGTTGCTTTTGCCCTTGCCGGTCCCGAATAGGCCATGGACGCATATTTCCATGGATTTTATTTCTGATCTCCCTGTTTCTCAAAGGATGTCGGTCATTTGGGTGGTTTGTGATCGCTTCTCTAAGATGGTCCATTTGGAACCCTTGTCTAAATTGCCTTCCTCCTCTGATTTGGTGCCATTGTTTTTCCAGCATGTGGTTCGTTTGCATGGCATTCCGGAGAACATCGTCTCGGACAGAGGTTCCCAGTTTGTTTCAAAGTTTTGGCGGTCCTTTTGTGCTAAGATGGGCATTGATTTGTCTTTTTCCTCGGCTTTCCATCTTCAGACTAATGGCCAAACCGAACGAACTAATCAGACTTTGGAAACATATCTGAGATGCTTTGTTTCTGCTGATCAGGATGATTGGGTGTCCTTCTTGCCTTTGGCTGAGTTCGCCCTTAATAATCGGCTACTTTAGTTTCTCCTTTTTTCTGTAATTCTGGTTTCCATCCTCGTTTCTCTTCAGGGCAGGTTGAGCCTTCGGACTGTCCTGGTGTGGATACGGTGGTGGACAGGTTGCAGCAGATTTGGACTCATGTGGTGGACAATTTGACATTGTCCCAGGAGAAGGCTCAACGCTTCGCTAACCGCCGGCGCTGTGTTGGTCCCCGACTTCGTGTTGGGGATTTGGTTTGGTTGTCATCTCGTCATGTTCCTATGAAGGTTTCCTCTCCTAAGTTTAAGCCTCGTTTCATTGGGCCATATAAAATTTCTGAAGTTCTTAATCCTGTGTCATTTCGTTTGGACCTTCCAGCTTCTTTTGCCATCCATAATGTGTTCCATAGCTCGTTGTTGCGGAGATACGTGGCGCCTATGGTTCCCTCCATTGATCCTCCTGCCCCGGTGTTGGTCGAGGGGGAGTTGGAGTATGTGGTGGAGAAGATTTTGGATTCTCGTGTTTTGAGACGGAAACTCCAGTACCTGGTCAAGTGGAAGGGTTATGGTCAGGAAGATAATTCCTGGGTTTTTGCCTCTGATGTTCATGCTGCCGATCTAGTTCCTGCCTTTCATTTGGCTCATCCTGATCGGCCTGGGGGCTCTGGTGAGGGTTCGGTGACCCCTCCTCAAGGGGGGGGTCCTGTTGTGAATTCTGTTGTCGAACTCCCTCCTGTGGTCGTGAATGGTACTTCGGCGAGTTCTGTCCATGGACTCCCTCTGGTGGCTGTGAGTGGAGCTGCTGCTTCTGAGGTTCCTTCCACAGGTGACGTGATTTATCCTTTGGTTGGCTGCTGTATTTAACTCCACTCAGATCGTTACTCCATGCCAGCTGTCAATGTTCCTGCATTTGTTCAGTTCGCTCTTGGATCTTTCTGGTGACCTGTCTACTTCAGCAGAAGCTAAGTTCCTGCCAGTTATTATTTGTTCATTGTTGCCTTGTCCAGCTGGATATCATGATTTTGCCTTACTAGCTGGAAGCTCTGGGATGCAGAGTGGCATCTCCGCACCGTTAGTCGGTGCGGAAGTCTTTTTGCACACTCTGCGTGGTCTTTTGTAGTTTTTTGTGCTGACCGCAAAGATACCTTTCCTATCCTCTGTCTGTTTAGTAAGTCTGGCCTCCCTTTGCTGAAACCTGTTTCATTTCTGCGTTTGTGACTTTCATCTTTACTCACAGTCAATATATGTGGGGGGCTGCCTTTTCCTTTGGGGAATTTCTCTGAGGCAAGGTAGGCTTTATTTTCTATCTCTAGGGCTAGCTAGCTCTTAGTGCTGTGAAGAGGCGTCTAGGGAGAGTCAGGAACGCTCCACGGCTATTTCTAGTTGTTGTGATAGATTAGGGCCTGCGGTCAGCAGAGCTCCCACATCCCAGAGCTTGTCCTGTGTGAGTTTAACCATCAGGTCGTGCCGGGTGCTCCTAACCACCAGGTCATAACACATATCTGAGAAAGTGTTGGTTGTGTCAAATTTCTATTGTGAGAGAAAAGAAAGACCAGTGGATAATGAGAGTTGACAGCCTTGAGGCCTGTGAAGCGGCCTATTTCTTCTTGTCCTTTGGAATAAGTAGACTTGGGTGGTGAAGAGAGTCAGGCCCATTCAAGATAAGCCAATTGACCTGTAAAAAGTGAGGGACAAGCTGTTTGGAAGCCTAGAGAAAGTTCTGTGAGGTCTATAGTAATGTGAAGTAAGAGGGCTAATGCTTTGGTGATCTATGTCGGATTAAGATGACACTTTTGTATGGTACTCTTACAATTTTACTACTGTACTGATGCTGTTGCAAATAGAGTTGAGCTTTTCTATGGTATGGTGCCCCATGCTGACCAGTGCTGGTGTAAGCAGGTGACCGGATGCAATGCACAGGCAAAACACAAGGCAGAAATAACCATTTTCATTTTATGGTGGGAATTGTAATAATTATAGCTACGTCGATGAATGTTAGACAGGGTAATTACAGCAAGAAATACACCAAAACAAATATATAAAGAATCCTCAGGTTCACTCTAGCTACTAAAACAGTGTCTGGTTTTATGTTCCTATAACTTCTGACAAAGAGATTGACAGCTAGTCCTAGAGAAAATTACTGTATTATAGCTTCTTCTAACAGACCTTAGCCAGGGTTAGGTTCTTCTCGTGAGGCCAAAATTCCTCCTGACAAAGTCTAACAAGCCTTCGCTTCAAAAGGCCCCACCCTGTCTGTTGCATTAGACCAGACAAACCCATGTACGTCGGTACTGGAAGCAATGGCCTGGCTCACTCGTGCATCCAGTTTATCACCGCAGACATAACCCAAGCGGAGTCTTCTACTGGATCTTCAGTCTCTTGTGCCTGGAGAGATGGCCTGGCCTCAGCTCTTGACTGGTGTAATCTGAACTCCAGGTTTTGATGGGCGCAGGTCAAGTTTTCGGGCCTTAACTAGTGCAGTCTGGATTCTGGAGCTTGCCTGGCATGGATCGGGTCTTTGAGTCCTGACGAATATTGTCTGTATTCCAAATCTCGCTTGGCACCACAGTGTTCTGATTACAGAAGTGCCACAGCCCATTGCCTCAGTCAATCTTCTTCTGTCACCTACTTCTCAGAGCCTTTCTTGATACACATTCTGTCCGTTCCTTCATTTGGCGCCAAATCTCCTCACATTTTGATGTGATGGTCTTTTGTATTATGAACTGCATTGTTAAGGTCGCCTCACCTGGTTCTTCCTCCTTGAAGCTCTCCCTCTTCTGATTAGTTACACAGGGTCTCGTTTGGACAGTAGATGGCAATTTTATTGCACAAATACCGCACAGTACTGGTGATTTTTTTCTGTTATGTCTCGTCTTCTTACAGTGGGGCCAAGACAGTATTGACCACTTGGATATCTGGTACCATATTTCTGTTTTTCAGAGTGTTTGCCATATTTTCTGCCATTGTTAGGAGAGAATTTTCTGAAATGGGTCATGAGAACTCATGGAGCCACTGAGAAAATATAACTCCCACGCCAATGCGCTTGAAACCTACCTTCACCTGAGCTGCAGGCTGGGTGGGCAGGTTTCTGTCGGATCGGCAACACAACTCTGTGATTTTACCTTCAGTGAGAGCCACTTAGAAATAGTAAGCAGCGCTCACTAGGGTGGTGGCTCCTATCGCTTGCATAAAGGCACCGTCTCTTCACAAAAAACCATGACTACAACTAAGGACCATGGTGCACACTCTCACTACGCCAGTTTTGATGGCGAAGAGGCACCAAATTCATTAAGAGGCGCATGCCACTTAATGAATTTGGTGCCTCATCTGTGTAGATTGTGCCTCCGTGCGCCGGGCCAGAAATGTTACTCGAGTCGTGGACTGGAGTAACATTTGTGATGCTAAAAAAACACCACTTTTCATGAGTTGGATGGGCAGGCTGGACAGGCGTCCCACCCCAGCTCCTCTCCAGCTCTGCTCATTCTGTCACAGCTGATTCAAGGTGTTGTGAAAATGCCAAAGGTTGCAACTGCATGTTACAAAAAATGTAAAACTTTTCGAAGCCTTTACAACACTTTTGTGGAGTAAAAACGTTGACAAATTGGCCCCTATGTGTAGCGGTAGCAAGCAAAGTATTTTTGGGCACTGAGTCTGTAGAAATAGTAATAGCATGCCCTGGCAAAGCAGTAAGCATTTGGGCTTCTGGGCAACATAACGCACATAATTAGGGGGCACTTGCAGGGGGGAAGGCACAAAATAATGGGGCACTGGGAGGACAGAAAGCACAAAATTAGGGGACACTGAGAGGTTAGAAAGTACAAATTAGGGGGCACGGGCAGGACAGAAAGCATGGCGTTACGGGACATTGGCAGGATAGACAGCACAGTTTAAAGATTACTTGCAACACTACAATCACACTATTAAAGGCATTGCAGACACACTAGGCACAGTCTAACGGTTGACAAAGGTAACATATTGTGGGAAACCACAAGCAATAAACTGAGGTTAGCAGCCAGCACAGTATTGGGGAGGAATTGCTGCCTGCTACAGTGTTAGAGATACTGTTCTAGTAGAGCACCTCTTCATAGTAACAGGCGAAGGGAGCAAAGGGACTGCTTGATGGCAAATGGGAAATGGTTCTGTGGGCTGCACAAACTCAACTACCAGCTATACTTTAGATTATTGGAACCAAGAGATTGTATGGGGCTATCTGCATGACATTGTACCATACCGCACATACCGGTGCATTGCTGGTCTAGCTGAAGACATTAGAAACTAACTCACAAATACTGCACTTAAATAAAGAATGGAACTTTCTAAATTGTCTTCCTGTTCTCCTTTTCTACCTTCACGTTTTTGCTCTTATTTTACTTCTTAACTGTAATTGACCTATAATTAGTTCCTAATTGACTCTGTTTTAGAAGGCTTCATGGTACAGTTTGATCGTGCTCAGCCCGGTACTAATTATAATTTGTCCCAAGCCACTAATTATAGTACCAATCAAAGATTATTGAGGATATTCTTGTGTATACAGTGTTACCAACTGTAAACTATATATATATAGAACAGATACAGTACAGACCAAAAGTTTGGACACACCTTCTCATTTAAAGATTTTTCTGTATTTTCATGACTCTGAAAATTGTAAATTCTCACTGAAGGCATCAAAACTATGAATTAACACATATGGAATTATATACTTAACAAAAAAGTGTGAAACAACTGAAAATATGCCTTATATTCTAGGTTCTTCAAAGTAGCCACCTTTTGCTTTGATGACTGTGTGACGCCCAGGAGACCGGGATACCCAGCACCGGACCAATGGAGTCTGTCTCTTGAGGGGGATGTCACGGGTGGCTTGACCCGGTGCTGTGGCCTCAGGCAGTGCACAGTGTAAGGGGTATCATGGGGGGACAGGCACTTACTTGATCAGCAGCAGGTTCTCCCAGCGGTGACGATCCCGATCCTGGATAGATGGCTATTGTCCAAATGAAAGACTGAGGCACTGAAACGTTTAACCAGTTTACTTTAACATAAAAGGATTTACAACCAGTCCTGTCACCGGAGTCTGTATGGGAACTCTGAGTTACTTTGACCCTGCCGGGGTCTTCGCCTCTTATTGTGCGCAATTTCTGTGTGGCCCTGCTGCTGTATGTGAACTGGCTGCTGGCCCAATCTGTCCCCTCCGGGTCCTGGTTCGACGGGCAACCCGAGTCCTTTTATCGGTTTACCCCCTCTGGGAGTACCGCTGAACTCTGTGTCTGTTGCTGCGTCCGGCCCTAGTGAAGCTGATATCACCTCACGTTTTTCCGGTTGCTGTATTATATATAATGAATACAGCCACGGATCCGGTATCCGTCTTTGCGCCTGTTCTGGGTAGTGATTAATGCTACCCGGTTCTCACAATGTCCTTTTTCTCTATCCCTCTTCTCCTCAGGCCGGTGATTTAGGCCTGGTAACAGTCACAGGGCTGTTAGAGATTCAACTGTATGACCTCTCACTATCAGCTCCTTGGCCCAACTGCCATTTCTTCTCTCAGACCAGAATGGATCAAGGGGAGTGAGGAGGTGGTGATGGCGAACTCAGTCGAGGGGTTCAAGAGAGGCCTGGATGTCTTCCTGGAGCAGAACAATATTGTATCATACAATTATTAGGTTCTGTAGAAGGACGTAGATCTGGGTATTTATTATGATGGAATATAGGCTGAACTGAATGGACAAATGTCTTTTTTCGGCCTTACTAACTATGTTACTATGTTACTATGTTACTATGAGTCTCTGGAGCTCCCCCTTCTGGCCGGAGGTGGTAGTGCAGTCTTGCTATTTTAGTATTTGTACTTACTGTCAGTAACTATTTTTGTGGCAAATACCCCTAGGGGTGCCACATTCCCCCTTAGTTAAGAACAGTACTCCGGGACTGTGGGACAATAACATTTTGAAATAACAATTAATATGTACAGAGTCTTAAAAATGAAAAGTTACAAAAACCACTCAAGGAAACAAAAATAGAGTTCTGTAAAAAGTCACTTCAAATAGCGTCCATTAATACAGTTCTATCCTTGAAGGTATTAGGAACGGCACTGTACTTAGTGTCCAGGAATTTAGTTCCATTTTTCCAACGGAGTTATCAATATAAAGTCTAAAGAAAGTTCAAAAAGAGCAAAAAGCAAAGTTCAAAAAGCAGTCTTTCCGGAGCTTTGATTTAGTGCCTCCGGGCTGATAAAAAGTTCAAGAATATGCAATAAGTTCATACAGACAAGTCTCTGTAGGCACTGGGCTTAAACGTTGCAGACTGATAGCAATGACTATACTACATTTTCTGTTTAACTATATACGGCATAACATATATACAATTCACATTATGAGCTTTATAGTTGGTAATCTGCATACCTGGCCGGTAATTGACCCTGGGTACTACGCTGTGATCTACGTAATAGCGGTGTCTCTTCATGTGGTGTACTACTGTCTACTGCGGATGTAGCATCTGCCCGCTCTGCTAAAGATAATTCCACGACTATGGAGTTGGCAAGTCCACCGTGAATGGGATTACTCTGACCAGGAATCTGTTCTTCCTGGCCTGGAACCTCCTGTAGTACGGGGTCAGCCTCTTCCTGTCTTGGGACTTCTGGTATTGGGTTCGGTGTTGGGTAAAAGGCCACCATGGGAACCACTACTGCACCATGGTATGTTAGTAGGGTTTTGGGAAAGTCTCCTATACAGGTGTGATACACTTCCTCTTCTTTTTCCTTTACTGGTTGAACCTGTATGGGTTGAATAACTTCTGGTTCTGGCTGGACAACGTCTGGCTCTTTCAATGCTTCCGGACATAATTTAAGATTGTCTCTTGACACTAGTACAGATGTTAAGCCTCCGTTTTTGCTAATGAGACACATTTTAGGATTATCCACTCTTGTTGGTAAAACTGTGTAGGGTACGGCTTCCCACTGATTGTCCAGTTTATTGGTTCGACGATTTCTCTTGAGCACTTGGTCACCCGGTCTTAATGGGGTCGCTAGAGCATTCTGGTTGAAAGTTCGCTCTTGTCTTTCTCTAGTTTGCTGAAGGCTTCTTTCCACACTCTCTTGCACTTGGCGATACTGCTTTTGCCGTATGATATCCCAATTGGAGTCTTGAACTTCTGCGTCTGGTTTCAGAATTCCCATTTCTAGATCGATTGGTAATTGGCCGGGTCTTGCACGCATAAGGTAAGCTGGGGTGCAGTTGGTGGAGCTCACCGGGACATGATTATACAGATCCACCAAGTCAGGCAATTTCTCTGGCCATTGATTCCTTTCTGTCTCAGGTAAAGTCTTTAGTAGGTCTATTACAATATGGTTCATCTTCTCGCATAAGCCGTTTGTTTGTGGATGATAGGCCGTCGTCCGGATCTTTTTGCAACCATACATATTACAGAATTCTCTGAAGATCTCTGATTCAAAGGCTGTACCTTGGTCGGTGAGAACCTGTTCCGGATATCCATGGGGTCTACAAAAGTACGTTTGGAACGCTTTGGCTGCTGTTTTTGCTGTCAGATCTTTTACGGGTACTACTACCAAGAAACGTGAATAATGGTCTACGATGGTCAAGGCATAGACATAGCCGGACCGGCTTGGTGTCAACTTCACGTGGTCCATGGCTACAAGTTCAAGTGGTTGTTTGGTGATTATGGGCTGCAGTGGTGCTCTTTGGTTCTTTTGATCGTTTCTTCTGAGGTTGCACGGGCCACAATTTCTGCACCACTGTTCAATTGATTTTCTCATCCCGACCCAATAAAATCTTTCTCTTAGAAGTACTTCTAACTTTTTCCAACCGAAGTGACCAGCACCATTATGGTAAGCTTCGAGGACCATCTTCACATCTTGTTTAGGCACAATAATCTGCCAAACCAATTCATGTGTTTTCGGATTGGTGTATCTTCTACAGAGCTTCCCTTGATACAGGAACATTTTGCCTCTCTCTTTCCAGAGTTGATGCGTCTCTTCTGGGGCATCCTCATCGGGATATGCACTTTGCTCAGTCAGCAGTTCCTTCACCAACTTCACAGCCGGATTGCTGTCTTGGGTGTCAGCCCATCTATGGTGTGCTAACGGATTAAAATTCACCTCTTGTTGTTTCTGATAGGTACTTGACTGATGATGTTTTGCCTTGGGACGATGGAAGGCTGGTAGTTCAATTTCTTCAAGCTCCCCCGTTTCCTCTTCTACATCTCTCAAGTGTGGCATCCGGGATAGGGCATCGGCATTTCCATTCTTGCGACCTGCTCGATACTTGATTATGAAGTTGTAATTAGATAACTGGGCTATCCATCGCTGTTCTAACGCACCTAATTTAGCTGTGTCCAGGTGGGTCAACGGATTGTTGTCAGTATAGACAATAAATTCTGCAGCGGCCAGATAGTGTTTGAAACGCTCCGTCACAGCCCAAACTACTGCCAGTAGTTCCAATTTGAAGGAGCTGTAATTTTCTGAATTTCTTTCAGTAGGCCGGAGCTTTCTACTTGCAAAGGCGATGACTTTCTCCCGACCTTCTTGCTTTTGTGACAGCACCGCTCCTAGTCCCACATTACTGGCATCGGTGTAGAGGATGAAAGGTTTATGGTAATCTGGGTATGCCAGAACCTCTTCTCCGGTTAGTGCCTTCTTTAGTTGTTCAAAGGAGTCTTCCCTTTCGTCGTTCCACTGAAAAGGAGGGTTTCGGTTTGAAGGTTTCTTCGTCTGCCCTACCAAGGTGTCTTGCAAGGGTGCTGCCAACTTGGTAAATCCTTTTATAAATCTGCAAAGTAACCCACCAATCCCAGGAATTGTCTCACTTCTTTTGCGCTGGTAGGTCTTGGCCAATCCCTTATGGCGCTTATTTTCTCGGGATCTGGTGCTACTCCCTCCGAACTCACGATGTGTCCCAGGTACTGTACCTTTGGCTTGAGAAGGTGACATTTGGATGGCTTGACTTTCATGCCATACCTGGATAAGGCTTCGAACACTTCTGCCAGGTCTATTAAGTGTTGTTCGTAAGTCATTGAGTAGACGATCACATCATCTAGGTACAGGAGGACGGTCTCGAAGTTCTTGTGTCCGAGGCAGCATTCCATCAGCCGCTGGAAGGTACCGGATGCGTTGCAGAGTCCGAACGGCATGCGATTAAATTCACATAGACCCATTGGTGTGGTGAATGCCGTCTTTTCCTTATCTCTCTCAGCCACAGGGACTTGCCAATACCCGCTTGTTAAGTCTAAGGTGGAAAAATAATTAGCAGATTTCAAAGCAGTTAAGGACTCTTCTATCCTAGGCAAGGGGTAGGCGTCTTTATGGGTGATGTTATTAATCTTCCGGTAGTCTACGCACATTCTCATGGTTCCGTCCTTTTTTTTGACAATCACTAGAGGGGCCGCCCAGGGGCTACAGCTGTCTCTTATTACCCCGGCCTGTTTCATTTCCCTCAGCATATCTTTTGCACATTGATAGTGAGCGGGCGGTATGGGTCTATATCTTTCTTTTATTGGGGGATGGTCACCTGTGGGGATTGTGTGTTCTACCCCTTCTATCCGTCCGAAGTCCAATGGGTGTTTACTGAAGACTTGTTCATATTCCGTCACTAGCCTATAAACCCCTTGTTTTTGATGGGTAGGTGTTGAATTTATGCCCACGTGTAGCTGTTGGCACCAATCCTCCATTTCTCCATCTGAGCCATTGCCTTCCACCTGACAGGTTGGTTTTAAGGGCTCAATGGTTGTGATGGCATTGTTGTCAACAGTATATAGCTTTGCCATTGTAGCATACCTTGGCAAAGTGACCTCTTCCTCTCCACAGTTCAAAAGTCGTACCGGCACTCGTCCCCGGTGTACCTCGACTATCCCTCGTGCTGTGAGTATAGTGGGCCTGCTGTCGGTGTACACTGGTTCTATTAAGGCTTGATAATCTCGTCCCTTAGTACCAATGGCTGCTCTACACCATACCAGCATTTCTTTTTTTGGTGGGATTACAATAGACGTTGGATCACTTACCCTCACACTGCCGATTTCTCCACCTGCAACTTCTACCTGTTGCCTTAACATCAATACTTTTATTTCCCTCCGGAGAACTCTCTGCTGGCAGGATTGGGCAGTTTCAGCAATTTGCTGTAAGACAGAAATGACTTCGGAAAAGCAGTTCTCTAACACATTCATTCCTATCAATACAGTTGGTTCACAGTTCCGCCGGTCAACATCAACAACAATTATACCCTGTTTCTTCAGTTCTACTTTACCAATCTTTATGGTCATCTCCCTGAATCCTAGTTTCGGTACCAACTTACCATTACTGGCCCATATATCTAGTTCAACATCAGAGGGCCCTTTATCAATATCTGCATCAGCCCAGTACCTCTTATAAAGGATATACGGTATAGATGAAATCTGGGAACCTGTGTCCAGCAAAGCGTTGAGGGGAATTCCGTCCAGCACGATCGGGATAATGGGTCGTCCTCCGATGTACCTGTCGTGCCAGGGTGTTGGGCCTTGAAAGTTCATTCCTGCGAAGCGGCCCGCATTCCCAGGGGATTCCCGTTTAAATCACAATCTCGTGCAAAGTGGCCTGGCTGCTGGCAACGGCGGCAAATGGGCTGTCCATCCGGTTGGTAGCGGTCGCGGGGTTGTCCTCTCCATGTCGGGTATCTCCGGGGTCTCATCCATGGAACATCCTCTCTACAGTTTGCCAACTTCATCTTGTGTCCTCTCATCTCCTGCATGGTTTTAGCCATTGAAGCAACAACATCAGCTAAAGAGTCAAGCTTTTGTTGAAGAGCCTCATTAGTACTGGGCCCCAGGGGCTTAGCAATGGCCCCAGACATAGCTGATGTCACTGGCACTCCCTGTTGTTGAGGTGCCTCTGCCATGGGTTGCGCAGGATCCTGATCCCGAGGTGCCTCTGCCAGCTGGAGACGTATAGCGCTCTCCTTTAATTGGGCAAATGTCAATTCAGGGTTCTTAAAAACAAGCATGCTCACATGCCCCCGGTGAGAAGGGGTGTAGAGTCCCTCAATAAATTGATCTCTTAGCAGTTTATCCGCTCCGGTGTTAAAAATGGGTTCAGCCAGTGTAAGTGATTTAAGGGCTTCCTGCAGGTTTAAGGCAAAGTCTCTCACGCCCTCATTAGCTTTTTGTTTGCAATTAAAGAATCGTATTTTAGCTTTGCTGCTGGCCGTGGTTTCAAATGTAGCTTTTAATCCAGCAAATATGCGTTCAACAGTGCCTTTTAGATCAGCTGCCCATGCTGTGACTTCTCGCTTAGCATGGCCACTTAACTGCATCATCAGGAGACTAACACGCTGAACTTCACCCACAGGGAACATGTCAAAATGGGCCAGCATCTTTTCTCTGAAATCGTCAAGGGTATTAGGCTCACCTTCATACATTGGAAGCCATGGGACACCCGGGGTATATGGCATCAGCACCGGCATGATGGGCGCCACTCCTTGCACCGCTGCGCTGCCGGACTCTCTATTGACACTCTGTCTTTCAGCTGCATTAGCGTTGGCGGGTGCTGCGGCGTCTCCGTGCTGCGACATACTGTGCCCCCTTAGTTAATCCGGACCCTTCCGGTCCTCCGCTTCCGTCGGGATAGTGTAGATTCATTCCGCTGTGCAGCAGGATCGATTTTCCCCTTGCTCTGATGTCAGAGCGCTCAGCTTGGTGCCGCCCACAATGACACGCCCCCTGCTGCTCCCACCCACAGCGCTCTGTAATGGCGGATTCTGAAGTTTTTCAGTTAGACTGGGGCTCAGGTGATGGCGTAGCTCAATTAACAGTCTCGTGCCTAACGGTTATGAAGTGATTACCTCAGGGGATGGCGGCCATCTTTACTCCATTATAACCAATGGGGAAAAGTCACTTTCAATAGTTTTCAATGGGGAATGGATTTTTCTTTAATAAAGTCAATTTTCAAGATTTTTCATCCCAGTTTTCACAGTTTTGGGCTCCAATCACGGCACACAATACCCGGTATACGGGCTGGCTAGATCCTGTTCGTGACGCCAATTGTGACGCCCAGGAGACCGGGATACCCAGCACCGGACCAATGGAGTCTGTCTCTTGAGGGGGATGTCACGGGTGGCTTGACCCGGTGCTGTGGCCTCAGGCAATGCACAGTGTAAGGGGTATCATGAGGGGACAGGCACTTACTTGATCAGCAGCAGGTTCTCCCAGCGGTGACGATCCCGATCCTGGATAGATGGCTATTGTCCAAATGAAAGACTGAGGCACTGAAACGTTTAACCAGTTTACTTTAACATAAAAGGATTTACAACCAGTCCTGTCACCGGAGTCTGTATGGGAACTCTGAGTTACTTTGACCCTGCCGGGGTCTTCGCCTCTTATTGTGCGCAATTTCTGTGTGGCCCTGCTGCTGTATGTGAACTGGCTGCCGGCCCAATCTGTCCCCTCCGGGTCCTGGTTCGACGGGCAACCCGAGTCCTTTTATCGGTTTACCCCCTCTGGGAGTACCGCTGAACTCTGTGTCTGTTGCTGCGTCCGGCCCTAGTGAAGCTGATATCACCTCACGTTTTTCCGGTTGCTGTATTATATATAATGAATACAGCCACGGATCCGGTATCCGTCTTTGCGCCTGTTCTGGGTAGTGATTAATGCTACCCGGTTCTCACAATGTCCTTTTTCTCTATCCCTCTTCTCCTCAGGCCGGTGATTTAGGCCTGGTAACAGTCACAGGGCTGTTAGAGATTCAACTGTATGACCTCTCACTATCAGCTCCTTGGCCCAACTGCCATTTCTTCTCTCAGACCAGAATGGATCAAGGGGAGTCTCTGGAGCTCCCCCTTCTGGCCGGAGGTGGTAGTGCAGTCTTGCTATTTTAGTATTTGTACTTACTGTCAGTAACTATTTTTGTGGCAAATATCCCTAGGGGTGCCACAACTGCTTTGCACACTCTTGGCATTCTCTTGATGAGATTCAAGAGGTAGTCACCGGGAATGGTCTTCCAACAATCTTGAAGGAGTTCCTAGAGATGCTTAGCACTTGTTGGCCCTTTTGCCTTCACTCTGTGGTCCAGCTCACCCCAAACCATCTCGATTGGGTTCAGGTCTGGTGACTGTGGAGGCCAGGTCATCTGGCGTAGCACCCCATCACTCTCCTTCTTGGTCACTAGCCCTTACACAGCCTGGAGGTGTGTTTGGGGTCATTGTCCTGTTGAAAAACAAATGATGGTCCAACTAAACGCAAACCGGATGGAATAGCATGCCGCTGAAAGATGCTGTGGTAGCCATGCTGGTTCAGTGTGCCTTCAATTTTAAATAAATCCCAAACAGTGTCACCAGCAAAGCACCCCCACACCATCACACCTCCTCCTCCATGCTTGACGATGGGAACCAGGCATGTAGAGTCCATCCGTTCACCTATTCTGCGTCGCACAAAGACACGGTGGATGGAACCAAAGATCTCAAATTTGGACTCATCAGACCAAAGCACAGATTTCCACTGGTCTAATGTCCATTCCTTGTGTTCTTTAGCCCAAACAAGTCTCTTCTGCTTGTTGCCTGTCCTTAGCAGTGGTTTCCTAGCAGCTATTTTACCATGAAGACCTGTTGCACAAAGTCTCCTCTTAACAGTTGTTGTAGAGATGTGTCTGCTGCTAGAGCTCTGCGTGGCATTGGCCTGGTCTCTAATCTGAGCTGCTGTTAACCTGCGATTTTGTGAGGCTGGTGACTCGGATAAACTTATCCTCAGAAGCAGAGGTTACTCTTGGTCTTCCTTTCCTGGGGCGGTCCTCATGTGAGCCAGTTTCTTTGTAGCGCTTGATGGTTTTTGCAACTGCACTTGGGAACACTTTCAAAGTTTTCCCAATTTTTCGGACTGACTGACCTTCATTTCTTAAAGTAATGATGGCCACTCGTTTTTCTTTACTTATCTGCTTTTTTCTTGCCATAATACAAATTCTAAGGCCGCCGTCACACATGCGAGTTTTACGGACGTAAGAGCGCAGAATCTACGTCCGTAAAACTCACAAAAAATACGGCACAATTATTCTCTATGCCCCTGCTCCTATTTGCCGTATTTTACTGATCAGTATTATACGGCTTTCTACGGCCGTACAAAATCGCAGCATGCTGCGTTTGTCACCGTACTGCGCAAGAAATACGCCAATGAAAGTCTATGGAAGCGTGAAAAATACGGATTACACACGGACAAGCAGTGTGATTTGCGAGAAATACGCAGCGCTGTTAGAGAGAAAAGCCGGTAATTCAGTGCGGTGTACAGTAAAATCACACTGACAGCTTACAGTAGAATAGGTAGAATAAATGTGTACACATAGAATAGGTATATATATGTCAGTGAGACACATATATGTATATATATTAATATTTATTCCAGCGCTAGACAGCTTGAAAGCCGGTAATTCAATTACCGGCTTTTTCCTTCTCCTTCCTAAAACCCGACATGATTTGAGACATGGTTTACATACAGTAAACCATGTCTTCTCTCCATTTTTTTTGCAGATTCCACACTACTAATGTCAGTAGTGTGTATCTGCAAAATTTGGCCGTTCTAGCTCTTAAAATAAAGGGTTAAATGGCGGAAAAAATTGGCGTGGGCTCCCGCGCAATTTTCTCCGCCAGAGTAGTAAAGCCAGTGACTGAGGGCAGATATTAATAGCCTGGAGAGGGTCCACGGTTATTGGCCCCCCCCTGGCTAAAAATATCTGCCCCCAGCCACCCCAGAAAAGGCACATCTGGAAGATGCGCCTATTCTGGCACTTGGCCACTCTCTTCCCATTCCCGTGTAGCGGTGGGATATGGGGTAATGAAGGGTTAATGCCACCTTGCTATTGTAAGGTGACATTAAGCCTAATTAATAATGGAGAGGCGTCAATTATGACACCTATCCATTATTAATCCAATACTAGTAAAGGGTTAAATAAAACACAAACACATTTTGTACAATTATTTTAATGAAATAAAAACAATGGTTGTTGCAGTATTTTATTCAACGCCCAATCCAGTCACTGAAGACCCTCGTTCTGTGAGTAAAAAAACATAATAAACCAACAATATACTTACCCTCCGCAGATCTGTAACGTCCAACGATGTAAATCCTTCTGAAGGGGTTAAAACATTTTGCAGCAAGGAGCTGTGCTAATGCAGGCTGCTCCTCGCTGCAAAACCCCAGGGAATGAGGCTAAAAATAGATCAATGATCTATATTTAGCTTCATTTGCGGTGAGGCGCCCTCTGCTGGCTGTTCATAGATCGTGGGAAATTACCTAGAAAGCTCCCTGTGTCTCACTGACATATATATATATATAATCCTATTCTATGTGTACACATTTATTCTACCTATTCTACTGTAAGCTGTCAGTGTGATTTTACTGTACACCGCACTGAATTACCGGCTTTTCTCTCTAATATATGTGTCTACTGACATATATATATATATATATATATATATATATATATATATATATATATAGACAGTATATATATATTTTCTTTTCTTTTTGGGACACATGGATCACTTCTATAGCGGTATGTTGGTTTTGCTAGCCTGCGAGAAAACCACGCAGTACGGATGCCATACGGATTACATACGGAGGATGCCATGCGCAAAAAACGCTGACACACCCTGCCTACGGAGGAGCTACGGACCACTTTTTTCGGGACTTTTCAGCGTATTACGGCCGTAATATACGGACCGTATTGTTTTACGCTGTGTGTGACGCCGGCCTAACAGTCTATTCAGTAGGACTATGAGCTGTGTATGCACCAGACTTCTGCTCAACACAACTGACGGTCCCAACCCCATTTATAAGGCAATTAATCCCACTTAATAAACCTGACAGGGCACACCTGTGAGATGAAAAATATTTCTGGTGACTACCTCTTGAAGCTCATCAAGAGAATGCCAAGAGTGTGCAAAGCAGTCATCAAAGCAAAAGGTGGCTACTTTGAAGAACCTAGAATATAAGACATATTTTCAGTTGTTTCACACTTTTTTGTTAAGTATATAATTTCACATGTGTTAATTCATAGTTTTGATGCCTTCAGTGAGAATTTACAATTTTCATAGTCAGGAAAATACAGAAAAATCTTTAAATGAGAAGGTGTGTCCAAACTTTTGGTCTGTACTGTATATTATGCATCTTCACACTGTACACTACCTCACATGGTGCTCAAAAATATGAAGATGCATAATATTTGCTCTGAAAATGAGTGGACAGTAAGTCTGAGTCCAATCACTGAGGAAAAGGCTGGACAGAACTGAATGTCAGGGAGCCACAGAGAAGCAATATCTCGGAGATGTTCCTGAAACAAAGCTGGAAGACTTGCAAGTCTTGAGCCCCCATACATATTAGTTTAATGTTGGCCAAACCCACTGATATTGACAGTCGAATGTGTATTGGGGCATGGAACAATTGGTTGTTGAGGGAGTTAGGGATCAACCACGTCCCATTTTTGAATGCATATCCTTTTGTTTTCCTGAAATGTCTGGCAGCATCTCGCTCAAACAGAACACAGGAGCATTCGGCAGAGCAAGCAGTCCTGTGTATAGGCAGAGACTGCCGAGATAGTTGCTGACTCAATGATGGTTCTCGCCGACAGCCATCTAAGGCAGTGGTCCCCAACTCCAGGCCTCGAGGGCCGCCAACAGTGCAGGTTTTCAGGATTTCCTTAGTATTGCAAAGGAGTTGGAATCATCACCTGTGCAGATGATCACATTACCACCGATGCAATACTAAAGAAATCCTGAAAACCTGCACTGTTGGCGGCCCTCGAGGCCTGGAGTTGGGGACCCCTGATCTAATGTGTATGGGGATCTTCAGTTAGACTGTTAATATGGAAGAGTCAGAAGCTAGCAGCCATCTTGGATGCAATGTGACCTTCTGGGGGATTTGTGGTGCTCCTCCTGGTCCTCTGGGCATCAGAAACTACTGCAGAAGTAAATATAGCTCTCCAGTTGTTCAATTACAAGATCCCACCAAGAGTCAGTGCAACCACCATGCATTGTGTGTCACTTTTGTAAGTAGTAACCAGCAAGGCACTTGTGCGTCTTTGCAAGCACAAAAATAAAGGCAATGCATCTGCAATATTCTGATGGGTTTCAGTCCATTTCTTGGTTCATTGACTTTTTTGACACAGAAGGTGTATATAATGTTTAGGCACTCCTTGTACTGAAGGGAATCAGCCATAATATCACAATTTGGATGTTCTCTTTAGCAAGTAATGTATTTGCCAATAAAAACTTACATATTTGTGTTTGCTGTTGAGGTCAACCAATCTGCTGCCAATCCAACCATGTCAAGACCAGTAGATAGTTGATTGAAATATCTTGGATGCCCTGAGTAGTAATAGAAAGTAATAATATTTAAATTATTCAATAAACCAAATTAAATGCGAGTAAACTAAAGTTTGTATTGTTTTTCCAAGGCTAACCATTATAATTTGTTTTCATAAATCAATAATACACATGGAAGTAAGAAACTTTGTTTAATTTGTAGAATGTGCAATCATTTGTAATAATAATTTTAACTGACTCTGAAAAGTCAAAATTTGTTATAAGTCTTACAGAGGGATGCAGCACTTCTGAAATTACCAATATTTTGGGGTCGCGATTACAGAAGCATTAGAAGTTTTCTTGCGAAGTCAACAGGGCCACAAAAAACATGAGGAGAATAGAAGACCACACATTTACTGCCAAAGAATTGAGAAAAAACAAATGTGAAGAGACCGGGAAGCCATTATCCATCCTCCAGTACTGTCATATTCCAGAACTACAACCTCCCTGAAGGCCCAGAAGTACAAGGTGTTCAGAGACACAGCCGAGGTAAGAAGGCTGAAACCAGACCACCACTGAGCAAGACACAGAAGGATAAGGTGTTCAGTCCTCAGAGACATGGCTGAGGTAAGAAGGCTGAAACCGGACCACCACTGAGCAAGACACAGAAGGACAAGGTGTTCAGTCCTCAGAGACATGGCTGAGGTAAGAAGGCTGAAACCAGACCACCACTGAGCAAGACACAGAAGGACAAGGTGTTCATTGCAAGGGTAGGAAGATGGACTCAATATCAGCCCTCAAACCTACTCTCAGTTTTTAGAAGACACTTTCTTCTAGCATTGGTACAGTAAAAGTCTGCATTGTTCAAGAAAACCATGATTTTATGCAGTACAATGCTCCATCGCAGCATCAAAGTCTCCACTGCTCGGCTGCCAGTAAAGGCCTTAAAAATGAAAGAACAATGACACAGCCCTTTCTTCTCCTGACTTAAAACTTATTGAGAACTTGCGGGCCCTTCTTAAATGGTAGATTGGAAAGTGGTGAAGGAAAATTGTCACCTCTCTGAACAGTGCTAGGGAGGATGCGGTTAGCGTTGCCCAAAAAGTTGATGAACAGATTAAAGAGAACTTGACACTTGGTTTTTCCCATATAAAGTAGGACCAGCACCTGTAAGCCCTCCGTTACAGCATACTAATATTGTGTATATATGTCCCCAATTCGATCTGCATAACACAAAAAATATCTTATATTATACTCACCTATGGCGCGGTGCAGTCTGATTGGCGTTTCTGGTCCTGATCTGGCACCTCCTCTCTTCTTGCGGTTGTCATCCTCCTTGCTTTGTGTGAACGACACGTCCTATGTCATCTATACACTGTCCTTCACTGCACTCCTGTGCAGGCATACTTCTCTCTGCCCTGCCAAGGGCAGAGCAAAGTATTGTAGTGCACATGCACTGGCGCTCTTTGGTCTTTTCCTGTGCATGTGCGTTACAGTATAGAAATACGCCTACGCAGGAGTGCAATGGAGGACACTATGTAGGCAACATAAAATGCATAATCCATATGAGACAAGAAGGAGGACGGGGATCTCAAGAAGAGAGAAGGCACCGGATCAAGATTAGCGACACCCATCGGACCAGGCCGCGCCGTAAGTGGGTATAATATAAGCACTTTTTGCATTATGCAGAGCGCATTGGGAACTTATATACAGCATTCCAGAATTCTGTAACAGAGTGTTTACAGGTGCTGGCTAGAGAAGAATGAGCACTAATATGCTCAGATGTTCGTTACTCAAATTGAGCAATTCCTAATGCTCAAATGCTCATTTAGAGTAACGAGTATAATGGGAGTCAAAGGGAAATCTGAGCAAAGAGCTTTGGGTGGCAGTGGTACACTTTTACTTTACTTTAAGGACTGACAATAAAACATTCAAAATCGAAGAGAACTTGTTGATTACAGGAAAATAATGTTAAGAAACATTTTTGTTTGTATGATGACTTGTATATATGGCAACATTTTACAAGGATTTAAAAAAAAAAAAAAAAGTAAACCAAGATTGAAATTTATAGTAAACAACTGGAAATTTGAGTGTAATTTGTGAAGGAAGCAAGAACTGCCAAAAATGTGATGTAAGATCGACTCATATAGACCATGTCTAGGAGGGCATCATACACATTCTGTTCAAATTGTCATGTAGTAGTACTCCTAGACTTGTAAAGGCTATGCACTCAGTGCTAAGCATGCCAAAAATTACAAGCAGGGTCATCCATACACCCTTAAAGGCACCAACTGTAGTTCCTCATTGAAATATTGTGAGCAAAGTATAGTTGTATAGTTGACCAACAGCCCTGTAGTTGTTCAATAATAAAAGTATTCATCAAAAATACAAATTGCCAAATAACTGTGCCCACAGTGTGTTTTTGCTTATTAGCATTAAAGAAAATCTGTTGACAGGTTTTTGCTATGTAATGTCATAGCAGAATGTTGTACGGGTAGAGACCCTGATTCCAGCGATGTGTCACTTACTGGTTCATGTCGTTTTGATTAAAACCTCTCTTATCTTGCTGCAGATCTACTAGTGCTCTGAATTCTTAGCTTTTCATAACCCCGCCACACCACTGATTGACAGATATCTGTGTACACTGTACACACCTTCCAATCAGTGGTGGGGGAGTGGTTAAAAGAATTAGCTACGTAGAAAAACAAAAATTGTAAGTACACAGTGCTATATAATATGATGATTGCAATGTATTAAGAGGATACAAACTTTGATGGGAAAATTACAAAAATCAGTAATTTTGGAAAAAAGTTCTAGCTCTTTTAAGTGGGGAAGAATGAAGTTGGGTTCTCCACTATCTACAGTATTTTTCGGACTTTAAGACACACTTTTTCCCCCCAATTTGGGGGGAAAATGGGGGAGCGTCTCATAATGCGGATATAAATTACCGGTACCTTTGCTGGAGGCTGCAGGCTGGAATGAGGGGGTGTCCGGCTGTGCTGCGGGTGCTTAGCGGTGCTGCGGGGGTGTCCGGCCATGCTGTGGGGGTGTCCGGTGCTGCTGCGGGTGTCTCCGGTGCTGGGGTGCGGGGGCTCTGCTGATATTCTGTGAAAGGCCAGAGCCCCCAGCAGTTCTATGGTTTTCTGTAAGGTGGATTCCGGGAAAATGGCTGTCAGGGTCGGCGCATGCGCAGATGGAGATCTCGGCACCAAGATCTCTGGAGCGTTTTTGGTGCTTTCAAGTTAATGGGTGAAAAATGCTTAAAAGCGTTGAAATAAGTGACCTGCTCTATGTTCAAAAAACTACACAAAGCGCAAAATACTGGTGATAAAAAAAATAATGTGTGTGCATTAGATTTCTGACATCTGATAGGCTTTGTTGGTACAGCTGAAAATTAGCATAAAAAATGCAGCAAAAAAAATGCAGCAAAAACACACAGTGTGAACTTAGCCTAACAGTTCAGCTTAGTGGCATTGTCAAAGCACAGCAAACTATAGAATTAAAAATCTCTCCATTGTATACAGCGGCGAGGATTTTTAATAAGTTATATTGCAAAAGTTGCTTTTTTTTGTAACTCTATAAATTCTGTTCCGTCATAGAAGCAAGTGAAAAGAATTTCTATCTGTAGTGGGTCTGTGTTATGACGTACACCATTGGCCCCCGATGACTATCATTA
This sequence comes from Ranitomeya imitator, assembly GCF_032444005.1. Lineage (NCBI taxonomy): Eukaryota > Metazoa > Chordata > Amphibia > Anura > Dendrobatidae > Ranitomeya > Ranitomeya imitator. Next base: position 46,089,107 of record NC_091287.1, on the reverse strand, counting down.
GGTTTCCATTATGGTGATATAATAGTGCAGCAGGCTTTAGCATAGATGTGACGCAAAACCTAGCATATTCTATGTAGCTGTGGTCCTCTTAGGGTGCGCATGACGACTTTTTAGGGGGGATATGCACCATAACCTGCCAGGAAATAAGCATTAAAAAGAATAAACATTCGCATTTCTATGTTGTTCATATGTTCAGCATTTGGGGTTTTTTGATTTGTAAAAACGCAAAGTGGATAAAAGAAGTGACCTGACCATTCTGCAGGCAACTTTCACTTGGAAATTGTTCACTATTTTATACATAGCAGTAAAATAAAAAAAAATGTTGGCGGTAAAGCCATTGAAAAAGATGCCAAAAAAGACGTTTCGGGAAAAACACTGACAGCGTTGTCCTAAAGCGGCTTCTGCTTGCAAGACTTAGCGGGATCGCCCAAGTTTAACGGACGTCGTCTGCACATACTAAATAGTTATTGCTTTTCTTTCATCATTGCTGTTCGTGTTCTTTGTCCTACTGGTGATAATAGCGTTAATGAATGACAGCCCTGATAACAAACGATGCTCCACATATACAAATTCCTACTGGCTTGTGTCACTTGGAGCGTAATAACTCCCCATTCTTTACACAAAGGACAATTCTAAATATTCAACTATTCATCTAAATAAACACAGTTAATAATCTGCATTAATGTCATGCAAATGATGGATGGTGGAGAATTTCCAGCCCTATTTCATCCGGAAAGACTTTCTTTTTTTTTCCCAAAGATTTGACTTCCAGTTAGCGTTGTAACTGAAGGCAATTAAAGCTATGAATATAAATGGCTCATTACGAATGAGTCCCAAAGTGATATCTTATCAGTCGCCCGGCCTTCGATACAGGGAACAGCCTGGGGCCGCTGTGTTGTTACACACTGAAATCTGTTTATTTCCTAAAATCCTATTTTTAAGCCTAAACATGGGTCTGTAGCCGGTGCTGCTTTGTCCCGGGCAGATGAGACTCGGAAGCAAGATGGAATCTGAATGAACATCAATGCAGTTTATCAATTGCAGAGCTGACGCTGCTCCGTTATCATGTCCTTGCACATGTGGGGAGGACTAAGCCGACACTAGAGATGCAATTTTCCCTATCATTTAACTGAATTAGCCGGGGAGGGTTATGCCTCCTTTCATGAGAGACAGAAAATTGTGTTTTTCCCTGGAAAGAGGAATTGGATGTCATTGTATCATAGATTATTGCCATTTCCATTTCCTCAAATCGAAGTTGAAAAATTAAATAGAAATCAGAAAAAATAGAAATAGAGTTAAAAGCTAAAATTACTGCAAGTGTAATATAGTCACCAAATTTGTCCTATTCCCATGTCCCCTTGTTCTAGGCGATGTTTATAATCTGTAATGATGTGAAGTCATCATGCCGCAAATATCTCCATGATGGGAATCAATTGGTCTTTGCAATCATGTGACTTCATATGAATGACAAGTCTTTACGTCTGATTTGTAAACTGGTGGAGACAGCAGTATAAAAATAGCATAGAATACGATTTCCAAGTAGCCAGAAACCCCAATTGTAGACACGTGTTTTGGGGGTTTTGCCCCTCATTAGCGCAAAGAAAGATAACTGGCTGAGTGAGACATAAGAGAGAATAAGATATGTTTCCATTATGTTTTTATTTTGATTGTGCCACCATTTATAACCCTATTTATACATTCCGGAGACCCTTTTAAAGGGTTTGTCTCATTATTAGTGATGAGCGATTATACTCGTTGCTCGGGTTTTCCAGAGCACGCTCGCGTGATCTCCGAGTATTTGTTAGTAGGGTTGAGCGACCTTGACCTTTTTAGAGTCGAGCCGTGTTTCGCGAAACCTGACTATCTTAGAAGTCGAGTCGAGTGGAATCGGCCGATTATCGCGAAAAGTCGGGTATCGCCCGAAACACGAAACCCAATGCAAGTCAATGGGGGAGCATAGTCGGCAGTGAGTGGAGGCCAGGAAAACACCTACACTGCCCATTTTAATGGCAAAAACATCCATTCTTGTTAAAGAAGCTTGTCAATCGTAATTTACCTTATAATAATTGGAAGGCATTTGAAATTGGGGGTCATTTGGCTAAAGTTGTGGGGGGTAGGGCTGGTTCAAGTAATTAGTGGGCCCAGTAAATCTGGACCACGTCACGGCAGTGGAGCAGGGAGAGGTAAGTATTTAAACTTTGCAAGTGCTGTGATCCTGAGCAAGCAGGGGGGGCCCACTCATTGGCATTGGCACTGGCACAGGGCCCCTCAAAGTACAGCGGTGTGTTTGCACGGCGGGGGCGCCTCCCACCGGCAGCAACACTTTAGCGTACTATGAGAGGCCCTGTGCCAGTGACGTTGCCAACTAGTATTCCTCCCACCACCTGATGAAGGAACCTGCACTTTCATCTGCACCTTCCTCTTTGTCCCCGTGTAAGGTGGTATGGTATGCGGGAAGAGGAACCTGACTTTCAGCAGGGTCACAATCTTGCTGTGTAGCGTGCACGGGGAATTTTGCGTTATGGGTCAATGTACCAGCAGACTCATCTATCACTGGCTGGGCAATGGGCAGGATGAGGAGGAAACACAGATATAGGCCCAAAGAATAAAGTGGGCTAAATGCAGTTCAAAATTGGTAACACAGGACTAACCAGGGGGCATTGCAGTGGAGGACAACTGGAATGAGAGGCTGACACAGAGAGTAGGCCCAAATCAGTAAGTAGTCGACATGCAGTTCAAAATTGGCAACCGTAGTAAACAGGCGGCCCAGCTTTGTTCAGTTGAGGAGAACAGCAAGGAGTGGCAGACACCGATAGTAGGCCCCAACCCAACTAGTAGGCCAAATGCAGTCTAACATTAACAACTACTTAACAAGAGCCTGAAAATGGAATTTCAGGACAGAAAACCAGGAGAACAGCAAGGAGTGGCAGACACCAATAGTAGGCCCCAAACCAACTAGTACGCCAAATGCAGTTGTTCCATTTAACTACAATTTAATGAGAGCCTGAAGATAGAAGTTCAGGAAAGGCAACCTGGAGAACACCTTGGAGTGGCACACACCATCTCTCTACACCCCATACCCAATTTATAGGCCTAATGCAGTGTAGTTTTCAACAACTACTAAACGAGAGTCGGAAGATCGAAGCAATGTGGACGAAACCTGGGGAACACCTTGGAGTGTAACACACCGTCTCTCTACACCCCATACCCAATTTGTAGGCCTAATGCAGTGTAGTTTTCTACAACTACTAAACGAGAGTCGGAAGACCGAAGCAATGTGGACGAAACCTGGGGAACACCTTGGAGTGGAACACACCATCTCTCTACAACCCATACCCAATTTGTAGGCCTAATGCAGTGTAGTTTTCTACAACTACTAAACGAGAGCATGAAGATCGAAGCAATGGAGAGGAAACCTGGGGAACACCTTGGAGTGGAACACACCATCTCTCTACACCCCATACCCAATTTGTAGGCCTAATGCAGCGTAGTTTCCAACAACTACTAAACGAGAGCATGAAGATCGAAGCTCAGGAAAGGCAACCTGGAGAACACCTTGGAGTGGCACACACCATCTCTCTACACCCCATACCCAATTTGTAGGCCTAATGCAGCGTAGTTTCCAACAACTACTAAACGAGAGCATGAAGATCGAACCAATGGCGATGAAACCTGGGGAACACCTTGGAGTGGAACACACCATCTCTCTACACCCCATACCCAATTTGTAGGCCTAATGCAGCGTAGTTTCCAACAACTACTAAACGAGAGCATGAAGATTGAAGCTCAGGAAAGGCAACCTGGAGAACACCTTGGAGTGGAACACACCATCTCTCTACACCCCATACCCAATTTGTAGGCCTAATGCAGCGTAGTTTCCAACAACTACTAAACGAGAGCATGAAGATTGAAGCTCAGGAAAGGCAACCTGGAGAACACCTTGGAGTGGAACACACCATCTCTCTACACCCCATACCCAATTTGTAGGCCTAATGCAGCGTAGTTTCCAACAACTACTAAACGAGAGCATGAAGATTGAAGCAATGGAGAGGAAACCTGGGGAACACCTTGGGGAGGCAGAAACCGTTAGTAGGCCCTACCAAAGTTGTACACCCAATGCAGTTTTAAAATTCCTAGAGGCTGAAAACAAGACTATTGACGCTCAGCTTTTTTCAAAGGAACACAGCTGAATTGAGTGGCGCAGACAGACACAGGTAGTAGGACTCAAACCAAAAATGTGGCTCACTGCAGCAGAAAAAAGTTACAGGGGTACACAAGCTGCAGTGCTCTGGGCAGTGGAGGACAATTTCAATAGTGAACCGCAGACAGACTTTGTACGCCTACTATTAAAAAAAGGATGCTCTATGCAATTATAAATAGGTTCTAGGGGTACACGGGCAGCAGTGGTGTGGTCAGTGGAGGCCTAGTGGAAGGAGTGACCGCAGACAGGCATCGAAGGCCTAAAATAATAACACATGGCTGTAGGCAATTTTAAATTGGTTCCAGGGGTACACGGGCAGCAGTGTCCTGGTCAGTGTAGTAGTAGTAGAAAGAACGGACCGCAGACAGGCATCGAAGGCCTAAAATAAAAAAATTGGGCTGGCTGTAGGCAATTTTAAATTGGTTCCAGGGGTACACGGGCAGCAGTGGTGTGGTCAGTGGAGGCATATTGTAAGGAGTGACCGCAGACAGGCAACAAAGGCCTAAAATAATAACACATGGCTGTAGGCAATTTTAAATTGGTTCCAGGGGTACACGGGCAGCAGTGGTGTGGTCAGTGGAGGCCTAGTGGAAGGAGTGACCGCAGACAGGCATCGAAGGCCTAAAATAAAAAAGTTGGGCTGGCTGTAGGCAATTTTAAATTGGTTCCAGGGGTACACGGGCAGCAGTGGTGTGGTCAATGGAGGCATATTGTAAGGAGTGACCGCAGACAGGCATCGAAGGCCTAAAATAATAACACATGGCTGTAGGCAATTTTAAATTGGTTCCAGGGGTACACGGGCAGCAGTGGCCTGGTCAGTGTAGTAGTAGTAGAAAGAACGGACCGCAGACAGGCATCGAAGGCCTAAAATAAAAAAATTGGGCTGGCTGTAGGCAATTTTAAATTGGTTCCAGGGGTACACGGGCAGCAGTGGTGTGGTCAGTGGAGGCATATTGTAAGGAGTGACTGCAGACAGGCATCGAAGGCCTAAAATAATAACACATGGCTGTAGGCAATTTTAAATTGGTTCCAGGGGTACACGGGCAGCAGTGGTGTGGTCAGTGGAGGCATAGTGGAAGGAGTGACCGCAGACAGGCTTCGAAGGCCTAACATAACAAAAATGTCAATACAATGGTATTGTCAGTGGCAGGCATTGAAGGATGTCAGCGCATAGACTAAACATTGGTGGAGCTGTGAGATAATTTTGCAAGTGGTAGAGCACTGTTTGAGCTTGGGGGGGGAACTGTCTTGTGGCCGGCGGTACAGGCCCAGGGCCCCTCATATTACAATGGTGTGTCTGACGTTGGGTGTGCACCACCACCGCCAGAGACACTTTATTGTACTAGGAGGGACCCAGTGGCAGTGCCGTCGACCAAAAGCGGGCACACCCACCTCTTCAGACAAACAGCACTCTCACGGGTGCTGTCGCCAAGTGTCGATACCACGGCCCCGTGTGGGGAGTTTGGCCATTTAGTGAGGTGTAAACATGTCGTATGCTGGACAATCAGGTGCAGAAAATTACGAGATTGGAAAAGGCATTCAGAATAGTCCACAGGCAAGACCTTTTCATAGGAAAGCTAGGTGTCAGCCGGGCAAGGTGGGGCAAAAGATTTCGAAATCCAGTTGTGGTTCATTTTAATGAAGGTTAGATCATCTACATTTTGGGTAGCCAGACGAGTCCTTTTTTCTGTTAGTATTGAACCTGCAGCACTGAATACTCTTTCTGATAGGACACTAGCTGCCGGGCAAGCAAGCTCCTGCAATGCATATTCTGCCAATTCTGGCCAGGTGTCTAATTTTGATGCCCAGTAATCAAATGGGAATGACGGTTGAGGGAGAACATCGATAAGGGATGAAAAATAGTTTGTAACCATACTGGACAAATGTTGTCTCCTGTCACTTTGAATTGATGCTGCAGTACCTGTCCTGTCTGCGGTCATAGCAAAATCACTCCACAACCTGGTCAGAAAACCCCTCTGGCCAACGCCACTTCTGATTTCTGCCCCTCTAACTCCTCTGGTCTGCTGGCCCCTGCAGCTCGTGTGAGAACGATCACGGGCGCTGTGTGCAGGGAATGCCAGAAGCAAACGGTCAACAAGAGTTGATTGTTTGGTTGCTAATATTAGTTCCAAGTTCTCATGTGGCATTATATTTTGCAATTTGCCTTTATAGCGAGGATCAAGGAGGCAGGCCAACCAGTAATCGTCATCGTTCATCATTTTAGTTATGCGTGTGTCCCTTTTGAGGATACGTAAGGCATAATCCGCCATGTGGGCCAAAGTTCCAGTTCTCAAATCTGCGGTTGTGCTTGGTTGAGGGGCAGTTTCAGGCAAATCCACGTCACTTGTGTCCCTCCAAAAACCAGAACCCGGCCTTGCCGCGCCACCAATTTCCAGTGGCCCCGGAAAAGCTTCCTCATTAAAAATATAATCATCCCCATCATCCTCCTCGTCCTCCTCCTCCTCTTCGCCCGCTAACTCGTCCTGTACACTGCCCTGTCCAGACAATGGCTGACTGTCATCAAGGCTTTCCTCTTCCTCAGCTGCAGACGCCTGATCCTTTATGTGCGTCAAACTTTGCATCAGCAGACGCATTAGGGGGATGCTCATGCTTATTATGGCGTTGTCTGCACTAACCAGCCGTGTGCATTCCTCAAAACACTGAAGGACTTGACACATGTCTTGAATCTTCGACCACTGCACACCTGACAACTCCATGTCTGCCATCCTACTGCCTGCCCGTGTATGTGTATCCTCCCACAAAAACATAACAGCCCGCCTCTGTTCGCACAGTCTCTGAAGCATGTGCAGTGTTGAGTTCCACCTTGTTGCAACGTCTATGATTATGCGATGCTGGGGAAGGTTCAAGAACGCTGATAGGTCTGCATACGGCTGGAGTGTACGGGCGAACGGCGGATATGTGAGCAAAGTCCACGTACTTTGAGGAGCAGGTCGGATAACCCCGGATAACTTTTCAGGAAGCACTGCACCACCAGGTTTAAGGTGTGAGCCAGGCAAGGAATGTGTTTCAGTTGGGAAAGGGAGATGGCAGCCATGAAATTCCTTCCGTTATCACTCACTACCTTGCCTGCCTCAAGATCTACAGTGCCCAGCCACGACTGCGTTTCTTTCTGCAAGAACTCGGACAGAACTTCCGCGGTGTGTCTGTTGTCGCCCAAACACTTCATAGCCAATACAGCCTGCTGACGTTTGCCAGTAGCTGCCCCATAATGGGAGACCTGGTGTGCAACAGTGGCAGCTGCGGATGGAGTGGTTGTGCGACTGCGGTCTGTGGACGAGCTCTCGCTTCTGCAGGAGGACGAAGAGGAGGAGGAGGGGGTGCGAACGGCTACAGCCAACTGTTTCCTAGACCGTGGGCTAGGCAGAACTGTCCCAAACTTGCTGTCCCCTGTGGACCCTGCATCCACAACATTCACCCAGTGTGCCTTGATGGACACGTAACGTCCCTGGCCATGCCTACTGGTCCATGCATCTGTTGTCAGGTGCACCTTTGTGCTCACAGATTGCCTGAGTGCATGGACGATGCGCTCTTTAACATGCTGGTGGAGGGCTGGGATGGCTTTTCTGGAAAAAAAGTGTCGACTGGGTAGCTCGTAGCGTGGTACAGCGTAGTCCATCAGGGCTTTGAAAGCTTTGCTTTCAACTAACCGGTAGGGCATCATCTCTAACGAGATTAGTCTAGCTATGTGGGCGTTCAAACCCTGTGTACGCGGATGCGAGGCTAAGTACTTCCTTTTTCTAACCATAGTCTCATGTAGGGTGAGCTGGACTGGAGAGCTGGAGATCGTGGAACTAGCGGGGGTGCCGGTGGACATGGCAGACTGAGAGACGGTGGGAGATGGTATTGTTGCCGCCGGTGCCCTAGATGCAGTGTTTCCTACTACGAAACTGGTGATTCCCTGACCCTGACTGCTTTGGCCTGGCAAAGAAACCTGCACAGATACTGCAGGTGGTGCGGAAAATGGTGGCCCTACACTGCCGGAAGGGATGTTGCGTTGCTGACTAGCTTCATTGGCCGAGGGTGCTACAACCTTAAGGGACATTTGGTAGTTAGTCCAGGCTTGCAAATGCATGGTGGTTAAATGTCTATGCATGCAACTTGTATTGAGACTTTTCAGATTCTGTCCTCTGCTTAAGGTAGTTGAACATTTTTGACAGATGACTTTGCGCTGATCAATTGGATGTTGTTTAAAAAAATGCCGGACTGCACTCTTTCTAGCATCGGATACCTTTTCAGGCATTGCAGACTGAGCTTTAACCGGATGGCCACGCTGTCCTCCAACAGGTTTTGGCTTTGCCACGCGTTTTGGGCAAGATACGGGCCCGGCAGATGGAACCTGTTGCGATGTTGATGCCTGCTGCGGCCCCTCCTCCTCCGCTTCAGAACTGCTGCCGCCTGCACCCTGTTCCCCCAATGGCTGCCAATCGGGGTCAAGAACTGGGTCATCTATTACCTCTTCTTGTAGCTCGTGTGCAACTTCGTGTGTGTCACCGTGTCGGTCGGTGGTATAGCGTTCGTGATGGGGCAACATAGTCTCATCAGGGTCTGATTCTTGATCATTACCCTGCGAGGGCAATGTTGTGGTCTGAGTCAAAGGACCAGCATAGTAGTCTGGCTGTGGCTGTGCATCAGTGCACTCCATGTCAGATTCAACTTGTAATGGGCATGGACTGTTAACTGCTTCACTTTCTAAGCCAGGGACGGTATGTGTAAAGAGCTCCATGGAGTAACCCGTTGTGTCGCCTGCTGCATTCTTCTCTGTTGTTGTTTTTGCTGAAGAGGACAAGGAAGCGACTTGTCCCTGACCGTGAACATCCACTAACGACGCGCTGCTTTGACATTTACCAGTTTCACGAGAGGAGGCAAAAGAGCTAGAGGCTGAGTCAGCAAGATAAGCCAAAACTTGCTCTTGCTGCTCCGGCTTTAAAAGCGGTTTTCCTACTCCCAGAAAAGGGAGCGTTCGAGGCCTTGTGTAGCCAGACGACGAACCTGGCTCCACAGCTCCAGACTTAGGTGCAATATTTTTTTTCCCACGACCAGCTGATGCTCCACCACTACCACTACCCTCATTACCAGCTGACAATGAACGCCCCCGGCCACGACCTCTTCCACCAGACTTCCTCATTGTTTTAAAAACGTAACCAAACTAACGGTATTTGTTGCTGTCACACAACTTACACGGTGAGCTATAACTTCAGTATGATTTAGCTACCCCTTTACAGGTGAGTGAGACCACAACGAAAATCAGGCACAATGTTACACACTCTGTTGTTGGTGGCAACAAATGAGAGAGATGCCACACACGCAGGACTGTCACTGAAGCACAAATGTAAATATTAATCTCCCACTGATTTGATTTTTTTTTTTTTTTCAGGGAGACTTTAGGAAAAAAAAAATAGAATAAAATGATTTTTTCAGGAAGAATTTAGAAACCAAATAAAATAAAATGATTTTTTCAGGGAGAATTTAGAAAACAAATAAAACAAAAAAAGGCTTTCTATGGCCCACTGAGTGAGAGATGACGCACACAGGAGTCAGGAGTGGCACACAAGCCCAGAGGCCAATATTTATCTCCCACTGATTAATGTAGTGATTTTTTCAGGTAGATTTTGGAACCCAAATCAAGCTAAAAAAATAATAGGCTTTCTATGGCCCACAATTGGAGAGAGAGAGAGAGACGGCACACCCAGGAGTCAAGACTGGCACACAAGCAGAAAGGGCAATATTAATCTCCCACTGATTTGATTTTTTTTTTTTTTTCAGGGAGACTTTAGGAAAAAAAAAATAGAATAAAATGATTTTTTCAGGAAGAATTTAGAAACCAAATAAAATAAAATGATTTTTTCAGGGAGAATTTAGAAAACAAATAAAACAAAAAAAGGCTTTCTATGGCCCACTGAGTGAGAGATGACGCACACAGGAGTCAGGAGTGGCACACAAGCCCAGAGGCCAATATTTATCTCCCACTGATTGATGTAGTGATTTTTTCAGGTAGATTTTGGAACCCAAATCAAGCTAAAAAAATAATAGGCTTTCTATGGCCCACAATTGGAGAGAGAGAGAGAGATGGCACACCCAGGAGTCAAGACTGGCACACAAGCAGAAAGGGCAATATTAATCTCCCACTGATTTGATTTTTTTTTTTTTTTCAGGGAGACTTTAGGAAAAAAAAAAATAGAATAAAATGATTTTTTCAGGAAGAATTTAGAAACCAAATAAAATAAAATGATTTTTTCAGGGAGAATTTAGAAAACAAATAAAACAAAAAAAGGCTTTCTATGGCCCACTGAGTGAGAGATGACGCAGACAGGAGTCAGGAGTGGCACACAAGCCCAGAGGCCAATATTTATCTCCCACTGATTGATGTAGTGATTTTTTCAGGTAGATTTTATAACCCAAATCAAGCAAAAAAATAAATAGGCTTTCTATGGCCCACTGAGTGAGAGATGGCACACACAGGGATGGCACTCTAGCAGAAATGTCAATCTTAATCTCCCACAAAAAAAAAAAAAAAAAAACAGGGAGTGTCCAACAATTACTATCTCCCTGCAGTAATCTCAGCCAGGTATGGCAGGCAGCAATAAGGAGTGGACTGATGCACAAATTAAATAAAAAGTGTGGACAAACAAAAAAGATAGCTGTGCAGAAAGGAAGGAACAAGAGGATTTGTGCTTTGAAAAAAGCAGTTGGTTTGCACAGCGGCGTACACACAGCAATGCAGCTATCAGGGAGCCTTCTAGGGCAGCCCAATGAGCTACAGCGCAGAGGGGAAAAAAAAAAATGTAGCTTCCACTGTCCCTGCACACCGAAGGTGGTGTTGGGCAGTGGAAATCGCTACAGCACAAGCGGTTTGGTGGTTAATGGACCCTGCCTAACGCTATCCCTGCTTCTGACGAAGCGGCAGCAACCTCTCCCTAAGCTCAGATCAGCAGCAGTAACATGGCGGTCGGCGGGAACGCCCCTTTATAGCCCCTGTGACGCCGCAGACAGCAAGCCAATCACTGCAATGCCCTTCTCTAAGATGGTGGGGACCAGGACCTATGTCATCACGCTGCCCACACTCTGCGTTTACCTTCATTGGCTGAGAAATGGCGCTTTTCGCGTCATTGAAACGCGACTTTGGCTCGAAAGTCGCATACCGCATGGCCGACCCCGCACAGGGGTCGGATCGGGTTTCATGAAACCCGACTTTGCCAAAAGTCGGCGACTTTTGAAAATGAACGACCCGTTTCGCTCAACCCTATTTGTTAGTGTTCGGAGATTTAGTTTTCATCACCATCATCAGATGAATGATTTACAGCTACTACCCAGCCTGAGTACATGTGGGGGTTGCCTGGTTGCTAGGTAATCCCCACATGTACTCAGCCTGGCTAGTAGCTGTAAATCATTCAGCTGCAGTGATGAAAACTAAATCTCCGAACACTAACAAATAGGGTTGAGCGACCTTGACCTTTTTAGAGTCGAGCCGTGTTTCGCGAAACCCGACTATCTTAGAAGTCGAGTCGAGTGGAAACGGCCGATTATCGCGAAAAGTCGGGTATCGCCCGAAACACGAAACCCAATGCAAGTCAATGGGGGAGCATAGTCGGCAGTGAGTGGAGGCCAGGAAAACACCTACACTGCCCATTTTAATGGCAAAAACATCCATTCTTGTTAAAGAAGCTTGTCAATCGTAATTTACCTTATAATAATTGGAAGGCATTTGAAATTGGGGGTCATTTGGCTAAAGTTGTGGGGGGTAGGGCTGGTTCAAGTAATTAGTGGGCCCAGTAAATCTGGACCACGTCACGGCAGTGGAGCAGGGAGAGGTAAGTATTTAAACTTTGCAAGTGCTGTGATCCTGAGCAAGCAGGGGGGGCTCACTCGTTGGCATTGGCACTGGCACAGGGCCCCTCAAAGTACAGCGGTGTGTTTGCACGGCGGGGGCGCCTCCCACCGGCAGCAACACTTTTGCGTACTATGAGAGGCCCTGTGCCAGTGACGTTGCCAACTAGTATTCCTCCCCCCACCTGATGAAGGAACCTGCACTTTCATCTGCACCTTCCTCTTTGTCCCCGTGTAAGGTGGTATGGTATGCGGGAAGAGGAACCTGACTTTCAGCAGGGTCACAATCTTGCTGTGTAGCGTGCACGGGGAATTTTGCGTTATGGGTCAATGTACCAGCAGACTCATCTATCACTGGCTGCGCAATGGGCAGGATGAGGAGGAAACACAGATATAGGCCCAAAGAATAAAGTGGGCTAAATGCAGTTCAAAATTGGTAACACAGGACTAACCAGGGGGCATTGCAGTGGAGGACAACTGGAATGAGAGGCTGACACAGAGAGTAGGCCCAAATCAGTAAGTAGTCGACATGCAGTTCAAAATTGGCAACCGTAGTAAACAGGCGGCCCAGCTTTGTTCAGTTGAGGAGAACAGCAAGGAGTGGCAGACACCGATAGTAGGCCCCAACCCAACTAGTAGGCCAAATGCAGTCTAACATTAACAACTACTTAACAAGAGCCTGAAAATGGAATTTCAGGACAGGAAACCAGGAGAACAGCAAGGAGTGGCAGACACCGATAGTAGGCCCCAAACCAACTAGTACGCCAAATGTAGTTGTTCCATTTAACTACAATTTAATGAGAGCCTGAAGATAGAAGTTCAGGAAAGGCAACCTGGAGAACACCTTGGAGTGGAACACACCATCTCTCTACACCCCATACCCAATTTGTAGGCCTAATGCAGTGTAGTTTTCAACAACTACTAAACGAGAGTCGGAAGATCGAAGCAATGTGGACGAAACCTGGGGAACACCTTGGAGTGTAACACACCGTCTCTCTACACCCCATACCCATTTTTTAGGCCTAATGCAGTGTAGTTTTCTACAACTACTAAACGAGAGTCGGAAGACCGAAGCAATGTGGACGAAACCTGGGGAACACCATGGAGTGGAACACACCATCTCTCTACACCCCATACCCAATTTGTAGGCCTAATGCAGTGTAGTTTTCTACAACTACTAAACGAGAGCATGAAGATCGAAGCAATGGAGAGGAAACCTGGGGAACACCTTGGAGTGGAACACACCATCTCTCTACACCCCATACCCAATTTGTAGGCCTAATGCAGCGTAGTTTCCAACAACTACTAAACGAGAGCATGAAGATCGAAGCTCAGGAAATGCAACCTGGAGAACACCTTGGAGTGGAACACACCATCTCTCTACACCCCATACCCAATTTGTAGGCCTAATGCAGCGTAGTTTCCAACAACTACTAAACGAGAGCATGAAGATCGAACCAATGGCGATGAAACCTGGGGAACACCTTGGAGTGGAACACACCATCTCTCTACAACCCATACCCAATTTGTAGGCCTAATGCAGTGTAGTTTTCTACAACTACTAAACGAGAGCATGAAGATCGAAGCAATGGAGAGGAAACCTGGGGAACACCTTGGAGTGGAACACACCATCTCTCTACACCCCATACCCAATTTGTAGGCCTAATGCAGCGTAGTTTCCAACAACTACTAAACGAGAGCATGAAGATCGAAGCTCAGGAAAGGCAACCTGGAGAACACCTTGGAGTGGCACACACCATCTCTCTACACCCCATACCCAATTTGTAGGCCTAATGCAGCGTAGTTTCCAACAACTACTAAACGAGAGCATGAAGATCGAACCAATGGCGATGAAACCTGGGGAACACCTTGGAGTGGAACACACCATCTCTCTACACCCCATACCCAATTTGTAGGCCTAATGCAGCGTAGTTTCCAACAACTACTAAACGAGAGCATGAAGATTGAAGCTCAGGAAAGGCAACCTGGAGAACACCTTGGAGTGGAACACACCATCTCTCTACACCCCATACCCAATTTGTAGGCCTAATGCAGCGTAGTTTCCAACAACTACTAAACGAGAGCATGAAGATTGAAGCTCAGGAAAGGCAACCTGGAGAACACCTTGGAGTGGAACACACCATCTCTCTACACCCCATACCCAATTTGTAGGCCTAATGCAGCGTAGTTTCCAACAACTACTAAACGAGAGCATGAAGATTGAAGCAATGGAGAGGAAACCTGGGGAACACCTTGGGGAGGCAGACACCGTTAGTAGGCCCTACCAAAGTTGTACATCCAATGCAGTTTTAAAATTCCTAGAGGCTGAAAACAAGACCATTGACGCTCAGCTTTTTTCAAAGGAACACAGCTGAATTGAGTGGCGCAGACAGACACAGGTAGTAGGACTCAAACCAAAAATGTGGCTCACTGCAGCAGAAAAAAGTTACAGGGGTACACAAGCTGCAGTGCTCTGGGCAGTGGAGGACAATTTCAATAGTGAACCGCAGACAGACTTTGTACACCTACTATTAAAAAAAGGATGCTCTATGCAATTATAAATAGGTTCTAGGGGTACACGGGCAGCAGTGGTGTGGTCAGTGGAGGCCTAGTGGAAGGAGTGACCGCAGACAGGCATCGAAGGCCTAAAATAATAACACATGGCTGTAGGCAATTTTAAATTGGTTCCAGGGGTACACGGGCAGCAGTGGCCTGGTCAGTGTAGTAGTAGTAGAAAGAACGGACCGCAGACAGGCATCGAAGGCCTAAAATAAAAAAATTGGGCTGGCTGTAGGCAATTTTAAATTGGTTCCAGGGGTACACGGGCAGCAGTGGTGTGGTCAGTGGAGGCATATTGTAAGGAGTGACCGCAGACAGGCATCGAAGGCCTAAAATAATAGCACATGGCTGTAGGCAATTTTAAATTGGTTCCAGGGGTACACGGGCAGCAGTGGTGTGGTCAGTGGAGGCCTAGTGGAAGGAGTGACCGCAGACAGGCATCGAAGGCCTAAAATAAAAAAATTGGGCTGGCTGTAGGCAATTTTAAATTGGTTCCAGGGGTACACGGGCAGCAGTGGTGTGGTCAGTGGAGGCATATTGTAAGGAGTGACCGCAGACAGGCATCGAAGGCCTAAAATAATAACACATGGCTGTAGGCAATTTTAAATTGGTTCCAGGGGTACACGGGCAGCAGTGGCCTGGTCAGTGTAGTAGTAGTAGAAAGAACGGACCGCAGACAGGCATCGAAGGCCTAAAATAAAAAAATTGGGCTGGCTGTAGGCAATTTTAAATTGGTTCCAGGGGTACACGGGCAGCAGTGGTGTGGTCAGTGGAGGCATATTGTAAGGAGTGACCGCAGACAGGCATCGAAGGCCTAAAATAATAACACATGGCTGTAGGCAATTTTAAATTGGTTCCAGGGGTACACAGGCAGCAGTGGCCTGGTCAGTGTAGTAGTAGTAGAAAGAACGGACCGCAGACAGGCATCGAAGGCCTAAAATAAAAAAATTGGGCTGGCTGTAGGCAATTTTAAATTGGTTCCAGGGGTACACGGGCAGCAGTGGTGAGGTCAGTGGAGGCATATTGTAAGGAGTGACCGCAGACAGGCATCGAAGGCCTAAAATAATAACATATGGCTGTAGGCAATTTTAAATTGGTTCCAGGGGTACACGGGCAGCAGTGGTGTGGTCAGTGGAGGCCTAGTGGAAGGAGTGACCGCAGACAGGCATCGAAGGCCTAAAATAAAAAAATTGGGCTGGCTGTAGGCAATTTTAAATTGGTTCTAGGGGTACACGGGCAGCAGTGGTGTGGTCAGTGGAGGCATATTGTAAGGAGTGACCGCAGACAGGCATCGAAGGCCTAAAATATTAACACATGGCTGTAGGCAATTTTAAATTGGTTCCAGGGGTACACGGGCAGCAGTGGCCTGGTCAGTGTAGTAGTAGTAGAAAGAACGGACCGCAGACAGGCATCGAAGGCCTAAAATAAAAAAATTGGGCTGGCTGTAGGCAATTTTAAATTGGTTCCAGGGGTACACGGGCAGCAGTGGTGTGGTCAGTGGAGGCCTAGTGGAAGGAGTGACCGCAGACAGGCTTCGAAGGCCTAACATAACAAAAATGTCAATACAATGGTATTGTCAGTGGCAGGCATTGAAGGATGTCAGCGCATAGACTAAACATTGGTGGAGCTGTGAGATAATTTTGCAAGTGGTAGAGCACTGTTTGAGCTTGGGGGGGGGGGAACTGTCTTGTGGCCGGCGGTACAGGCCCAGGGCCCCTCATATTACAACGGTGTGTCTGACGTTGGGTGCGCACCACCACCGCCAGAGACACTTTATTGTACTAGGAGGGACCCAGTGGCAGTGCCGTCGACCAAAAGCGGGCTCACCCACCTCTTCAGACAAACTGCACTCTCACGGGTGCTGTCGCCAAGTGTCGATACCACGGCCCCGTGTGGGGAGTTTGGCCATTTAGTGAGGTGTAAACATGTCGTATGCTGGACAATCAGGTGCAGAAAATTACGAGATTGGAAAAGGCATTCAGAATAGTCCACAGGCAAGACCTTTTCATAGGAAAGCTAGGTGTCAGCCGGGCAAGGTGGGGCAAAAGATTTCGAAATCCAGTTGTGGTTCATTTTAATGAAGGTTAGATCATCTACATTTTGGGTAGCCAGACGAGTCCTTTTTTCTGTTAGTATTGAACCTGCAGCACTGAATACTCTTTCTGATAGGACACTAGCTGCCGGGCAAGCAAGCTCCTGCAATGCATATTCTGCCAATTCTGGCCAGGTGTCTAATTTTGATGCCCAGTAATCAAATGGGAATGACGGTTGAGGGAGAACATCGATAAGGGATGAAAAATAGTTTGTAACCATACTGGACAAATGTTGTCTCCTGTCACTTTGAATTGATGCTGCAGTACCTGTCCTGTCTGCGGTCATAGCAAAATCACTCCACAACCTGGTCAGAAAACCCCTCTGGCCAACGCCACTTCTGATTTCTGCCCCTCTAACACCTCTGGTCTGCTGGCCCCTGCAGCTCGTGTGAGAACGATCACGGGCGCTGTGTGCAGGGAATGCCAGAAGCAAACGGTCAACAAGAGTTGATTGTTTGGTTGCTAATATTAGTTCCAAGTTCTCATGTGGCATTATATTTTGCAATTTGCCTTTATAGCGAGGATCAAGGAGGCAGGCCAACCAGTAATCGTCATCATTCATCATTTTAGTTATGCGTGTGTCCCTTTTGAGGATACGTAAGGCATAATCCGCCATGTGGGCCAAAGTTCCAGTTCTCAAATCTGCGGTTGTGCTTGGTTGAGGGGCAATTTCAGGCAAATCCACGTCACTTGTGTCCCTCCAAAAACCAGAACCCGGCCTTGCCGCGCCACCAATTTCCAGTGGCCCCGGAAAAGCTTCCTCATTAAAAATATAATCATCCCCATCATCCTCCTCGTCCTCCTCCTCCTCTTCGCCCGCTAACTCGTCCTGTACACTGCCCTGGCCAGACAATGGCTGACTGTCATCAAGGCTTTCCTCTTCCTCAGCTGCAGACGCCTGATCCTTTATGTGCGTCAAACTTTGCATCAGCAGACGCATTAGGGGGATGCTCATGCTTATTATGGCGTTGTCTGCACTAACCAGCCGTGTGCATTCCTCAAAACACTGAAGGACTTGACACATGTCTTGAATCTTCGACCACTGCACACCTGACAACTCCATGTCTGCCATCCTACTGCCTGCCCGTGTATGTGTATCCTCCCACAAAAACATAACAGCCCGCCTCTGTTCGCACAGTCTCTGAAGCATGTGCAGTGTTGAGTTCCACCTTGTTGCAACGTCTATGATTAGGCGATGCTGGGGAAGGTTCAAAGAACGCTGATAGGTCTGCATACGGCTGGAGTGTACGGGCGAACGGCGGATATGTGAGCAAAGTCCACGCACTTTGAGGAGCAGGTCGGATAACACCGGATAACTTTTCAGGAAGCACTGCACCACCAGGTTTAAGGTGTGAGCCAGGCAAGGAATGTGTTTCAGTTGGGAAAGGGAGATGGCAGCCATGAAATTCCTTCCGTTATCACTCACTACCTTGCCTGCCTCAAGATCTGCAGTGCCCAGCCACGACTGCGTTTCTTTCTGCAAGAACTCGGACAGAACTTCCGCGGTGTGTCTGTTGTCGCCCAAACACTTCATAGCCAATACAGCCTGCTTACGTTTGCCAGTAGCTGCCCCATAATGGGAGACCTGGTGTGCAACAGTGGCAGCTGCGGATGGAGTGGTTGTGCGACTGCGGTCTGTGGACGAGCTCTCGCTTCTGCAGGAGGACGAAGAGGAGGAGGAGGGGGTGCAAACGGCTACAGCCAACTGTTTCCTAGACCGTGGGCTAGGCAGAACTGTCCCAAACTTGCTGTCCCCTGTGGACCCTGCATCCACAACATTCACCCAGTGTGCCGTGATGGACATGTAACGTCCCTGGCCATGCCTACTGGTCCATGCATCTGTTGTCAGGTGCACCTTTGTGCTCACAGATTGCCTGAGTGCATGGACGATGCACTCTTTAACATGCTGGTGGAGGGCTGGGATGGCTTTTCTGGAAAAAAAGTGTCGACTGGGTAGCTCGTAGCGTGGTACAGCGTAGTCCATCAGGGCTTTGAAAGCTTCGCTTTCAACTAACCGGTAGGGCATCATCTCTAACGAGATTAGTCTAGCTATGTGGGCGTTCAAACCCTGTGTACGCGGATGCGAGGCTAAGTACTTCCTTTTTCTAACCATAGTCTCATGTAGGGTGAGCTGGACTGGAGAGCTGGAGATCGTGGAACTAGCGGGGGTGCTGGTGGACATGGCAGACTGAGAGACGGTGGGAGATGGTATTGTTGCCGCCGGTGCCCTAGATGCAGTGGTTCCTACTACGAAACTGGTGATTCCCTGACCCTGACTGCTTTGGCCTGGCAAAGAAACCTGCACAGATACTGCAGGTGGTGCGGAAAATGGTGGCCCTACACTGCCGGAAGGGATGTTGCGTTGCTGACTAGCTTCATTGGCCGAGGGTGCTACAACCTTAAGGGACGTTTGGTAGTTAGTCCAGGCTTGCAAATGCATGGTGGTTAAATGTCTATGCATGCAACTTGTATTGAGACTTTTCAGATTCTGTCCTCTGCTTAAGGTAGTTGAACATTTTTGACAGATGACTTTGCGCTGATCAATTGGATGTTGTTTAAAAAAATGCCAGACTGCACTCTTTCTAGCATCGGATACCTTTTCAGGCATTGCAGACTGAGCTTTAACCGGATGGCCACGCTGTCCTCCAACAGGTTTTGGCTTTGCCACGCGTTTTGGGCAAGATACGGGCCCGGCAGATGGAACCTGTTGCGATGTTGATGCCTGCTGCGGCCCCTCCTCCTCCGCTTCAGAACTGCTGCCGCCTGCACCCTGTTCCCCCAATGGCTGCCAATCGGGGTCAAGAACTGGGTCATCTATTACCTCTTCTTGTAGCTCGTGTGCAACTTCATCTGTGTCACCGTGTCGGTTGGTGGTATAGCGTTCGTGATGGGGCAACATAGTCTCATCAGGGTCTGATTCTTGATCATTACCCTGCGAGGGCAATGTTGTGGTCTGAGTCAAAGGACCAGCATAGTAGTCTGGCTGTGGCTGTGCATCAGTGCACTCCATGTCAGATTCAACTTGTAATGGGCATGGACTGTTAACTGCTTCACTTTCTAAGCCAGGGACGGTATGTGTAAAGAGCTCCATGGAGTAACCCGTTGTGTCGCCTGCTGCATTCTTCTCTGTTGTTGTTTTTGCTGAAGAGGACAAGGAAGCGACTTGTCCCTGACCGTGAACATCCACTAACGACGCGCTGCTTTGACATTTACCAGTTTCACGAGAGGAGGCAAAAGAGCTAGAGGCTGAGTCAGCAAGATAAGCCAAAACTTGCTCTTGCTGCTCCGGCTTTAAAAGCGGTTTTCCTACTCCCAGAAAAGGGAGCGTTTGAGGCCTTGTGTAGCCAGACGACGAACCTGGCTCCACAGCTCCAGACTTAGGTGCAATATTTTTTTTCCCACGACCAGCTGATGCTCCACCACTACCACTACCCTCATTACTAGCTGACAATGAACGCCCCCGGCCACGACCTCTTCCACCAGACTTCCTCATTGTTTTAAAAACGTAACCAAACTAACGGTATTTGTTGCTGTCACACAACTTACACGGTGAGCTATAACTTCAGTATGATTTAGCTACCCCTTTACAGGTGAGTGAGACCACAACGAAAATCAGGCACAATGTTACACACTCTGTTGTTGGTGGCAACAAATGAGAGAGATGCCACACACGCAGGACTGTCACTGAAGCACAAATGTAAATATTAATCTCCCACTGATTTGATTTTTTTTTTTTTTTCAGGGCGACTTTAGGAAAAAAAAAAATAGAATAAAATGATTTTTTCAGGAAGAATTTAGAAACCAAATAAAATAAAATGATTTTTTCAGGGAGAATTTAGAAAACAAATAAAACAAAAAAAGGCTTTCTATGGCCCACTGAGTGAGAGATGACGCACACAGGAGTCAGGAGTGGCACACAAGCCCAGAGGCCAATATTTATCTCCCACTGATTGATGTAGTGATTTTTTCAGGTAGATTTTGGAACCCAAATCAAGCTAAAAAAATAATAGGCTTTCTATGGCCCACAATTGGAGACAGAGAGAAAGATGGCACACCCAGGAGTCAAGACTGGCACACAAGCAGAAAGGGCAATATTAATCTCCCACTGATTTGATTTTTTTTTCAGGGAGACTTTAGGAAAAAAAAAATAGAATAAAATGATTTTTTCAGGAAGAATTTAGAAACCAAATAAAATAAAATGATTTTTTCAGGGAGAATTTAGAAAACAAATAAAACAAAAAAAGGCTTTCTATGGCCCACTGAGTGAGAGATGACGCACACAGGAGTCAGGAGTGGCACACAAGCCCAGAGGCCAATATTTATCTTCCACTGATTGATGTAGTGATTTTTTCAGGTAGATTTTGGAACCCAAATCAAGCTAAAAAAATAATAGGCTTTCTATGGCCCACAATTGGAGAGAGAGAGAAAGATGGCACACCCAGGAGTCAAGACTGGCACACAAGCAGAAAGGGCAATATTAATCTCCCACTGATTTGATTTTTTTTTTTTTCAGGGAGACTTTAGGAAAAAAAAAATAGAATAAAATGATTTTTTCAGGAAGAATTTAGAAACCAAATAAAATAAAATGATTTTTTCAGGGAGAATTTAGAAAACAAATAAAACAAAAAAAGGCTTTCTATGGCCCACTGAGTGAGAGATGACGCACACAGGAGTCAGGAGTGGCACACAAGCCCAGAGGCCAATATTTATCTCCCACTGATTGATGTAGTGATTTTTTCAGGTAGATTTTATAACCCAAATCAAGCAAAAAAATAAATAGGCTTTCTATGGCCCACTGAGTGAGAGATGGCACACCCAGGGATGGCACTCTAGCAGAAATGTCAATCTTAATCTCCCACAAAAAAAAAAAAAAAAAAAAACAGGGAGTGTCCAACAATTACTATCTCCCTGCAGTAATCTCAGCCAGGTATGGCAGGCAGCAATAAGGAGTGGACTGATGCACAAATTAAATAAAAAGTGTGGACAAACAAAAAAGATAGCTGTGCAGAAAGGAAGGAACAAGAGGATTTGTGCTTTGAAAAAAGCAGTTGGTTTGCACAGCGGCGTACACACAGCAATGCAGCTATCAGGGAGCCTTCTAGGGCAGCCCAATGAGCTACAGCGCAGAGGGGAAAAAAAAAAAAATGTAGCTTCCACTGTCCCTGCACACCGAAGGTGGTGTTGGGCAGTGGAAATCGCTACAGCACAAGCGGTTTGGTGGTTAATGGACCCTGCCTAACGCTATCCCTGCTTCTGACGAAGCGGCAGCAACCTCTCCCTAAGCTCAGATCAGCAGCAGTAACATGGCGGTCGGCGGGAACGCCCCTTTATAGCCCCTGTGACGCCGCAGACAGCAAGCCAATCACTGCAATGCCCTTCTCTAAGATGGTGGGGACCAGGACCTATGTCATCACGCTGCCCACACTCTGCGTTTACCTTCATTGGCTGAGAAATGGCGCTTTTCGCATCATTGAAACGCGACTTTGGCGCGAAAGTCGCGTACCGCATGGCCGACCCCGCACAGGGGTCGGATCGGGTTTCATGAAACCCGAATTTGCCAAAAGTCGGCGACTTTTGAAAATGAACGACCCGTTTCGCTCAACCCTACTAACAAATACTCGGAGGTCACCCGAGCGCAACGAGTATACTCGCTCATCACTACTTATTATGACAACCATATTTATATGCGTTACTAGGGCACTTTTACATTATAGATGTGAAGGGTTTGTCACCACTTTTAAAACTTTGACCCTCTATGTATTATTATTATTATTTAACAGCCTCCGACTTGATCTAGGGCCATGGCGACTTGATGGATGAATGATCTGTTGAAAGATCGATCTTGTGTTAGCCTAAATAGATCCACCAGGGTCTTCTCCACCGTTATTTTGATTTCGTCAAGCCATCTGGTTGCGGGTCTTCCTCTTCACCTTGTTCCTTTTATTCTTCCAACCATGATATCTTTCTCCAGTGATTGCTCTCTTTGCGTGATATGTCCAAAGTAGACAAGTCGTAGCTTGGTGAACCTTCCTGAGTGACATGTCTCACCTGATTTGTTACAAAATTGATTTGTTTGTTCTTCTTTCCATGGTGTTAATAACATTCTTCTCCAGCACCATTACATATGCGGTATTATGTTATTGGGGATATCCTTTGAGCCAAAATCAGTTTACAGGCAGTGGCTCTATATTAAGTGGCTGCTCATTGTCTATAATTTATTAGATAATTTTTAGTGATGAGTGAACGTGCGCGGAAATTTTTTATTAGAGAAAATAACCAGAAAAAGACCTTGTCTGGGTTCCATCAGCTGGTCACAATTGCGGCTCTCATGGATAGGCATCTTCTATTGTTTACAAGTGTATATACTGTATTTTGCTTTTTATTACATTTTTATGATCTTCTAAACATGCGATTAAGACAATTAAATCCTGAAAACAATCCTAATTTTATATGAACCCCTCTATGGCTACATGTTGTAAGGTACATCAGGCTGGGGCAATTCTATCACATATTCAGCATCTGCTGTTTTTGATGAAACTCTATTTCTGTTTATTTTCACTGCTGATTATATTGAAATTGATTTCTATACTAGATATATAGTAGAATATAACCATCTCAGACAAGACAATACGAGGCTATTTCTTTATCTTATTTAACTTAATGAACAGGATTGCCAACTTGATTTTTCAATTTTTTTTTCTGGACGGTTTATCAAAAACTTAAGCACAGATAGGCACATTGGAAAACCATAAGAAATCATTATGATTATAAGTGATCCATGCCTACAGCTCATAATCATTCTTATATGTCTTATATGAAACATCAACTGCATTCACTGTAAACAGTAGAATTATGATAATTACTGGCAAAATAATTTGTATACAGTAAGTTTTCCTAGCTTTAAAATTTTTTTTACATACAGGGCAAAAAAAGGGCCCGATTTTTACAGATGGTCCAATAATTTCTGAACGATTGGCAACCCTGCTCATAAATTTTGAGGGGAAAGGAGAGTGACTTTTCTTTAGATGTATTGTGTGTGGAGTCTCAACGTCGCTTAAAGGGGTTTGTCGCTACTTTTTTATTAGTCGGCCATCAATATCCGATCAATGGGGGGGTGCAACATGGGTACTGCAGATTTAAATGAATAAGGGGTGGATCTGTAGTACCTGGACACGATATCTATAGTTTTGAGGGAAAAGCTATGTTCCAGTAGTATTGGAGAATCTCCGACTGGTGCAGGAACAGCTGATCGTTGGGCCATATTGGGTGTTGATCCTCTGATGGATCATTTCCTGAGGATAGGCCGTCAATAAAAAAGTAGCGACCATCTTCTTGACTAGTGATTCAAATTTATTCAATGTGAATCAAATGTGCAATATCATATTCTGAAGTCTCTCCGGAACCCATACCATAAGTGTAAGTACATCAACATTTTTTTTTTAAATGATACCTTTCCTGCCATGCAGCCCTGCTCTGTTTATCTTCTTTCTGGTTACCAATGCAGTCTCTACAAAAGCATCTAGCTACTACTAGGCCTCTTGTGGCATCATGCCGTATATTGCCTCTAGGGCCTATTCCACGCCAGAACAATCAAAGATGCCTTTGAAGAGAAAATAGAGGTAGCCACAAATCAAGTCAATATCCTTGGCAACATGATGGCTCAGTGGTTAACACTGCAGCTTTACAGCCCTGGGGTCCTGGGTTTAAATCCTACCAATGACAAGATCTGTGATGAGTTTGTATGTTCTCCCCATATTTGTGTGGGTTTCGTCAAGGTTCTCTGGTTTCATCCCACACTCCAAAGACATACTGCTAGATTGTGAGCTACAATGGGGACAGTGCAAATAATGTCTGTAAAGAACTGTGGAATTCATATTACTATATATATGTGAGTAAAATAAATAAATATCCTGACTTCTAAAGAGCCTTTCAACATGACCTGGAATATTAGCCAAAGCTGGGGCTTGATTTACATGCCCCTCATCAATGTAGAGCAGGGTTAGGCTGGTTGGAGGACTGGAATGTGTGATTGAGCATGACGTATTGGTTAAATCAGGTCTTTGTATTAGGGCGTTGATCCAGGAAACTAGTATGATTGTCGTATGGTCATGATGAAATTTTTCCCCGAATATGTACAGTACAGAGCAAAAGTTTGGACACACCTTCTCATTTAAAGATTTTTCTGTATTTTCATGACTATGAAAATTGTAAATTCTCACTGAAGGCATCAAAACTATGAATTAATACATGTGGAATTATATACTTAAGAAAAAAGTGTGAGACAACTGAAAATATGTCTTATATTCAAGGGTTCTTCAAAGTAGCCACCTTTTGCTTTGATGACTGCTTTGCACACTCTTGGCATTCTCTTGATGAGCTTCAAGAGGTAGTCACCTGAAATGGTTTTCACTTCACAGGTGTGCCCTGTCAGGTTTAATAAGTGTGATTTCTTGCCTTATAAATGGGGTTGGGACCATCAGTTGTATTGTGCAGAAGTCTGGTGGATACACAGCTGATAGTCCTACAGAATAGACTGTTAGAATTTGTATTATGGCAAGAAAAAAGCAGCTAAGTAAAGAAAAACAAGTGGCCATCATTACTTTACGAAAGGAAGGTCAGTCAGTCCGAAAAATTGGGAAAACTTTGAAAGTGTCCCCAAGTGCAGTTGCAAAAACCATCAAGCACTACAAAGAAACTGGCTCACATGAGGACCGCCCCAGGAAAGGAAGACCAAGAGTCACCTCTGCTTCTGAGGATAAGTTTATCCAAGTCACCAGCCTCAGAAATCACAGGTTAACAGCAGCTCAGATTAGAGACCAGGTCAATGCCACATGGAGGTCTAGCAGCAGACACATCTCTACAACAACTGTTAAGAGGAGATTTTGTGCAGCAGGCCTTCATGATAAAATAGCTGCTAGGAAACCACTGCTAAGGACAGTCAACAAGCAGAAGAGACTTGTTTGGGCTAAAGAACACAAGGAATGGATATTAGACCAGTGGAAATCTGTGCTTTGGTCTGATGAGTCCAAATTTGAGATCTTTGGTTCCAATCACCATGTCTTTGTGCGACGCAGAAAAGGTGAACGCATGGACTCTACATGCCTGGTTCCCACCGAGAAGCATGGAGGAGGAGGTGTGATGGTGTGGGGGCGCTTTGCTGGTGACACTGTTGGGGATTTATTCAAAATTGAATGAATACTGAACCAACATGGCTACCACAGCATCTTGCAGCGGCATGCTATTCCATCCGATTTGCGTTTAGTTGGACCATTTTTTTTCAACAGGACAATGACCTCAAACACACCTCCAGGCTGTGTAAGGGCTATTTGACTAAGAAGGAGAGTGATGGGGTGCTACGCCAGATGACCTGGCCTCCACACCAGACCTGAACCCAATCGAGATGGTTTGGGGTGAGCTAGACCGCACAGAGTGAAGGCAAAAGGGTCAACAAGTGCTAAGCATCTCTGGGAACTCCTTCAAGATTGTTGGAAGACCATTCCCGGTGACTACCTCTTGAAGCTCATCAAGAGAATGCCAAGAGTGTGCAAAGCAGTCATCAAAGCAAAAGGTGGCTACTTTGAGGAGCCTAGAATATAAGACATATTTTCAGTTGTTTCACACTTTTTTGTTAAGTATATAATTCCACATGTGTTAATTCATAGTTTTGATGCATTCAGTGTGAATTTACAATTTTCATAGTCATGAAAATACAGAAAAATCTTTAAATAAAATGATGTGTCCAAACTTTTGCTCTGTACTGTATATATTTAGTGTCTGTCCCATGAGGTTTTGTCTTCCTCGTCATCAACATTTTAGAATATAGGTTGAATTTGATGGACTTAAGTCTACCTTCACCCTTATGGAGCAAACCCATAAATCTTGCAGTTTTTACCCTGGCCACTAGAAGAGCTAGAAGAAAACTTCCTGAAGACTTTTCAGCAGTTTCATTATCTTGACAGGCAGAATTAAAATGAAAGGTATCACCTCTATATACAGTAACATAGTAACATAGTTAGTAAGGCCAAAAAAAGACATTTGTCCATCCAGTTCAGCCTATATTCCATCATAATAAATACCCAGATCTACGTCCTTCTACAGAACCTAATAATTGTATGATACAATATTGTTCTGCTCCAGGAAGACATCCAGGCCTCTCTTGAACCCCTCGACTGAGTTCGCCATCACCACCTCCTCAGGCAAGCAATTCCAGATTCTCACTGCCCTAACAGTAAAGAATCCTCTTCTATGTTGGTGGAAAAACCTTCTCTCCTCCAGATGCAAAGAATGCCCCCTTGTGCCCGTCACCTTCCTTGGTATAAACAGATCCTCAGCGAGATATTTGTATTGTCCCCTTATATACTTATACATGGTTATTAGATCGCCCCTCAGTCGTCTTTTTTCTAGACTAAATAATCCTAATTTCGCTAATCTATCTGGGTATTGTAGTTCTCCCATCCCCTTTATTAATTTTGTTGCCCTCCTTTGTACTCTCTCTAGTTCCATAATATCCTTCCTGAGCACTGGTGCCCAAAACTGGACACAGTACTCCATGTGCGGTCTAACTAGGGATTTGTACAGAGGCAGTATAATGCTCTCATCATGTATAGCTATACAGAAGATAATGAATGGTCCACCATTGACAATAGTTGATGTTACAGCTCACCTATTCCTTCTTCCTGCACAAAAACGTTTTCCTAGATTAGATCATGTATGATAAAAAATAGAATAATTTACATCATCTAATTCTAGGCATGGTAATTTAAGCATTGATGCATTCACTATGTGCCACTGCACTGACCTGTCATTAAGAGTCTTAGCTTCTAAATTACTAACAATTTATGTTTTTCTTTTCTGACTCATAGTCAGTCATAGAACATTGTAAATGAAAGCCAGATAGCATATTTTAAAGAACTATTTGCAAATTCTTATTTTCTACTGAATTTATTTTGTGAGGAGAAGTAGAAAGGTGAACATGCACCTTGGGCCTACAAAAATAGAAAATAAAAGTGTATGATACTATTGTTTCTAAGTTACATAGTAACATAGTAACATAGTTAGTAAGGCCGAAAAAAGACATTTGTCCATCCAGTTCAGCCTATATTCCATCATAATAAATACCCAGATCTACGTCCTTCTACAGAACCTAATAATTGTATGATACAATATTGTTCTGCTCCAGGAAGACATCCAGGCATCTCTTGAACCCCTCGAGTGAGTTCGCCATCACCACCTCCTCAGGCAAGCAATTCCAGATTCTCACTGCCCTAACAGTAAAGAATCCTCTTCTATGTTGGTGGAAAAACCTTCTCTCCTCCAGACGCAAAGAATGCCCCCTTGTGCCCGTCACCTTCCTTGGTATAAACAGATCCTCAGCGAGATATTTGTATTGTCCCCTTATATACTTATACATGGTTATTAGATCGCCCCTCAGTCGTCTTTTTTCTAGACTAAATAATCCTAATTTCGCTAATCTATCTGGGTATTGTAGTTCTCCCATCCCCTTTATTAATTTTGTTGCCCTCCTTTGTACTCTCTCTAGTTCCATTATATCCTTCCTGAGCACCGGTGCCCAAAACTGGACACAGTACTCCATGTGCGGTCTAACTAGGGATTTGTACAGAGGCAGTATAATGCTCTCATCATGTGTATCCAGACCTCTTTTAATGCACCCCATGATCCTGTTTGCCTTGGCAGCTGCTGCCTGGCACTGGCTGCTCCAGGTAAGTTTATCATTAACTAGGATCCCCAAGTCCTTCTCCCTGTCAGATTTACCCAGTGGTTTCCCGTTCAGTGTGTAATGGTGATATTGATTCCCTCTTCCCATGTGTATAACCTTACATTTATCATTGTTAAACCTCATCTGCCACCTTTCAGCCCAAGTTTCCAACTTATCCAGATCCATCTGTAGCAGAATACTATCTTCTCTTGTATTAACTGCTTTACATAGTTTTGTATCATCTGCAAATATCGATATTTTACTGTGTAAACCTTCTACCAGATCATTAATGAATATGTTGAAGAGAACAGGTCCCAATACTGACCCCTGCGGTACCCCACTGGTCACAGCGACCCAGTTAGAGACTATACCATTTATAACCACCCTCTGCTTTCTATCACTAAGCCAGTTACTAACCCATTTACACACATTTTCCCCCAGACCAAGCATTCTCATTTTGTGTACCAACCTCTTGTGCGGCACGGTATCAAACGCTTTGGAAAAATCGAGATATACCACGTCCAATGACTCACCGTGGTCCAGTCTATAGCTTACCTCTTCATAAAAACTGATTAGATTGGTTTGACAGGAGCGATTTCTCATAAACCCATGCTGATATGGAGTTAAACAGTTATTCTCATTGAGATAATCCAGAATAACATCCCTCAGAAACCCTTCAAATATTTTACCAACAATAGAGGTTAGACTTACTGGCCTATAATTTCCAGGTTCACTTTTAGAGCCCTTTTTGAATATTGGCACCACATTTGCTATGCGCCAGTCCTGCGGAACAGACCCTGTCGCTATAGAGTCACTAAAAATAAGAAATAATGGTTTATCTATTACATTACTTAGTTCTCTTAGTACTCGTGGGTGTATGCCATCCGGACCCGGAGATTTATCTATTTTAATCTTATTTAGCCGGTTTCGCACCTCTTCTTGGGTTAGATTGGAGACCCTTAATATAGGGTTTTCATTGTTTCTTGGGATTTCACCTAGCATTTCATTTTCCACCGTGAATACCGTGGAGAAGAAGGTGTTTAATATGTTAGCTTTTTCCTCGTCATCTACAACCATTCTTTCCTCACTATTTTTTAAGGGGCCTACATTTTCAGTTTTTATTCTTTTACTATTGATATAGTTGAAGAACAGTTTGGGATTAGTTTTACTCTCCTTAGCAATGTGCTTCTCTGTTTCCTTTTTGGCAGCTTTAATTAGTTTTTTAGATAAAGTATTTTTCTCCCTATAGTTTTTTAGAGCTTCAATGGTGCCATCCTGCTTTAGTAGTGCAAATGCTTTCTTTTTACTGTTAATTGCCTGTCTTACTTCTTTGTTTAGCCACATTGGGTTTTTCCTATTTCTAGTCCTTTTATTCCCACAAGGTATAAACCGCTTACACTGCCTATTTAGGATGTTCTTAAACATTTCCCATTTATTATCTGTATTCTCATTTCTGAGGATATTGTCCCAGTCTACCAGATTAAGGGCATCTCTAAGCTGTTCAAACTTTGCCTTCCTAAAGTTCAATGTTTTTGTGACTCCCTGACAAGTCCCCCTAGTGAAAGACAGGTGAAACTGCACAATATTGTGGTCGCTATTTCCTAAATGCCCAACCACCTGCAGATTTGTTATTCTGTCAGGTCTATTAGATAGTATTAGGTCTAAAAGTGCTGCTCCTCTGGTTGGATTCTGCACCAATTGTGAAAGATAATTTTTCTTGGTTATTAGCAGAAACCTGTTGCCTTTATGGGTTTCACAGGTTTCTGTTTCCCAGTTAATATCCGGGTAGTTAAAGTCCCCCATAACCAGGACCTCATTATGGGTTGCAGCTTCATCTATCTGCTTTAGAAGTAGACTTTCCATGCTTTCTGTTATATTTGGGGGTTTGTAACAGACCCCAATGAGAATTTTGAGATGGAAAATTGAGATGGAAAAGTTTTGAGGATGGAACCATTGAAAAAAATATTGACCTAAAGAAATGCACAAAAAAGAATCCCTTCATTAATCTCACTAGTCTCCATGTTTTCTTTACTCATATTTTGTTTCATGTTACAATTAAATCTGAGAAATATAGAAAGAAATCATCTATTTGTGTGCCAGGAGTTCGGCCATGTCCATCCTCCCCCACCTCACTGTCCTGTGTGTAGATAAAGTGGCAAGTTTGGGTACCCCTGGTCAAAATTACTGTTATTGTAAATAGTTAAGCAAAGTAATGATGAAATAATCTCCAAACGCCCAAAGTTAAGGATGATACATATACTTTGCATTTTAGGACAAAATTATATATATTTTCATCTTTTACATTATAAAAATTACAAAAAGGAAAATTGGACGATGCAAAAGTTTGGGCACCCTGCATGGTTAGTACCTAGTAGCACCTAGTAGTACCTAGTATCACAGCTTGTAAATTCTTTTTGCAGCAGCCAAGAGTATTTAACCCCTTTACCCCCGAATATGGTTTGCATGTTAATGACCAGGCCAATTTTTACAATTCTGACCACTGTCACTTTATGAGGTAATAACTCTGGAACGCTTCAACGGATCCCAGTGATACTAAGAATTTTTTTTGTATGACATATTGTACTTAATGAAAGTGATAAAATGTCTTCAGTGTGACTTGCGTTTATTTGTGAAAAAATGGAAATTTGGCAAAAATTGTGAAGATTTCGCAATTTTTCAACTTTGAATTTTCATGCCCTTAAACCACACAAATATGTCACACAAAATACATAATAAATAAAATTTCCCACATGTCTACTTTACTTCAGCACAATTTTAGAGCCAATTTTTTTTTTTCGTTAGGAAGCTATAAGGGTTAAAAGTTGACCAGCGATTTTTCATTTTTCCAGCAAAATTTATAAAACCTTTTTTTTTGGAGATCACATCACAATTGAAGTCACTTCGAGGGGTCTATATGGCAGAAAATACCCAAGAGTGACACCATTCTACAAACTGCACCCCTCAAGGTGCTCAAAACCACATTCAAGAAGTTTATTAACCCTTCAGGTGCTTCACAGGAATTTTTGAAATGTGCAGAAAAAAAATGAACATTTAACTTTTATTCACCAAAAAATTATTTCAGATCCAAATTTTTTTATTTTGACAAGGGTAACAGGAAAAAATGGACTTCAAAATTTGTTGTGTAATTTGTCCTGAGCATGCCAATACCCTATATGCGGGAGAAAAGCACTGTTTGTGTGCACTGCAGAGCTCGGAAGGGAAGGAGCACCATTTGACTTTTTGAATGCAGAGAGAGTTTTGGAGAGTCCCTGATGTGCCTAAACAGTGAAAATCACAAGTGACACCATTTTAGAAATTAGACCTCTCAAGGAACCGACCTAGATGTGTGGTGAACACCTTGATCTCCCAGGTGTGTTACAGAAGTTTATAACGTTGAGCCATAAAAATAATAAAACTTAATTTTTCCCCACAAATATGCTTTTAGCCCAAAATATTTAGAGAGCCCCTGATGTGCCTAAAACAGTGGAAACCCTCCACAAGTGACCCCATTTTGGAAACTACACCAATCAAGAAATATATTTAGATGTGTGGTGAGCTCCTTGAACCCCCTGGTGCTTCACAGAAGTTTAGAACATTGAGCAGTGAAAAAAATAAAATAAAATAAAAATCACATTTTCCCCATCAAAATGTTAATTTGGCCCCATATTTTGCATTGTAATAAGGGTATCAGGAATAATTGCTCCATACAATTTATTGTGTAATTTCTCCTGAGTACACCGATACCCTATATATGGGGGAATACTATTTTTGAGGCACAGTGCAAAGCTCAGAAAGAAAGAGGCGCCATATTGGAGTTCAGATTTCCTTGGAATGATTTGAGGGCAGAGCCCCTGAGGTGCCAAGACAACATAATCCCCTTGTATGTGAACTCATTTTACAAACTACAATCCCCAATGAATTCATCCAGGGGTGCAGTGATCATATTGACACCACATGTGCCTCACAGACTTTTATACCATTGAGCGGTGAAGAAAGAATAAATTACATTTTTACCACTAAATGTTGCTTTAGCCCCAAGGTTTTAATTTTTATAAGAGCTAAGAGGAATTTTTTTTTTACAGCAAACGAAGGTCCATTTTGTCCTGAGTGCGCCAATACCCTATATGTAATTGGGAAATATTTTTCAGGCACAGTGCAAAGCTCAGAAGGCAAGGAGTGCCAGACTTTACTGTTATAGTTTACAGGTGCCATGAGCCACTGGGAGAGCCCATGAGGTGCCAGAACAATAGAACCCCACATAAGTGACCACATTTTACAAGCTACACCATTCAACAAATTCATCTAGGGGTGCAGAAATCTTATTGACACCATGAGTGTGTCACAGAATTTTATACCATTGGGCCATATGTGGCTGTACAGTACTACTTAGTCATACGCAGAGACTCGGGAGGGACAGAGCGCTATTTGTCTCCTGGAGCGCAGATTTTCCTAGAACAGTTTGAAGACTCCATATACAGAGCCCATAATTGCTAGAAGAGCAGAATCCCCCCTCAAGTGACCCCATTTTGGAAATTAAACCCCCTTGGGAATTTATCTATAGGTGTAGTGACTAGTGATGAGCGAATGTACTCGTTGCTCGGGTGGTCTTCGAGTATTTGTAACTGCACGGAGATTTAGTTTTCATCGCTGCAGCTGAATGATTTACAGCTACTAGCTAGGCTGAGTACATGTGGGGGTTGCCTGGTTGCTAGGGAATCTGTTATGATCCGGTGACCTAGGAGCTGCATGAGAACATTCACTGGAGAAAGTGGCCACTGTACTGACCGCAATCCTGAACTTAACACCACAACTAGAAGTAGCCGTGGAGTGTACCTAACACACCTAGACACCTCGTCACAGCCGGAGAACTAAATACCCCTAAAGATGGAAATAGGAATACTATCTTGCCTCAGAGAAAATCCCCAAAGGATAGACAGCCCCCCACAAATATTGGCGGTGAGTCGTAGAGGAAAAAACATACACAGGCAGAAAAACAGGATTAGCACAGGAGGCCACTCTAGCTAGATAGTACAGGATAGGACAGAGTTCTGTGCGGTCAGTATAAAAAACCCTTCAAAACATCCACAGCAGAATATACAAAAACTTCCTACATCTTTACTAAAAGATGTAGGAGCATAAATCTGCAACTCCAGTGAATCCTACAATCAGAGCAGGAATAAAACTGAAACAAGCACACTGGCAGTGGACCACAGAAACAAAAACCAAACACTTATATTTGCTGAAATAGGCAGCGAGCAGGAGAAGCCAGAAAGTGATCCAACACTTCACAAGGAACGTTGAAAACTGGCAAGGGCTAAAGGATCCTGCCCACTTAAATATCCCAGTCAGAATTGTAATCATCCGATACACCTGGCCAGGTCTGTGACTCAGAGACAACTGCATTCCCACCTACAACCACTGGAGGGAACCCAAGAGCAGAATTCACAACAGGAATCCCCACATGTAATCAAGCTGGCTAGCAGCTGTAAATCATTCAGCTGCCACGATGAAAACTAAATCTCCAAACAGTTACAAATACTCAGAGACCACCCGAGCGTGCTCGGGAAAACCCGAGCAATGAGTACACTCGCTCATCACTAGTAGTGACGATTTTGACTCCATGGGTGTTTTCCACAAAAAAGCAATGAATGTTGCCAAGTGAAAATTGCAAACTGCCGTTGTAGTAACCAGTACGTTGTAGTGATCAGTATATTGCAGTCACCAGCACGTTATGCTCAGCCCGTGCTTCTGGAGACACGCTCCCGTAAGTTTAATGGGTTCTCATCACTTCAGAAATGCCAAAACGTGGACACAATATGTGTTTTAGGTACATTGGGAGGCTCAGAAGGGTGGGGGCATTTGGATTTTGGAGCAGACAATTTGCTGAATTTCTTTTGATGGGTGAGAAGCCATTTCGCTTCTCTACAGACTTTCTGCTACCAGTAATGTGTAAACCCCTATATTTCTTTTAACAGATGACAGAGCTGAGTGGGGACATGCTTTTTTTGTGGTTTGAGTTGAATCTTTTATTGGGAACATTTTACATAACGTTTGGGATGACAGTTATCCTGCACTCTACGCTGAGCACTTACTTTGGGGTTTCCATCTAAATCTCCAAGTGACATGATTCAGATGAAACCCCCGAGGGATCCATTCACTATAATGAGGCAGCAGAGTTACTCTGGACTAGGTCTAGCCTCTGTTCAGCTGTGTCCTTCTTTTCCGACATACAAAAAACTTTGATCGACGGCACTTTTATGCAATCCTAAAAGGACGGACACTGCTGAATCACAGGTCTGATGGCGTCCACAGTGCCTCCATTTGCCTCATTATAGGGACTTTTCTGCTATAGGTTCCGTCTGAATATTTTTTTTTAACACAAAAGATTTATATGCTGAAATGTGGACTGGTGGCTGGGCTACACAATTAGCACAAATGATTTAGATGCTGAAATGTGGACTGGTGGCTGGGCTACACTATTAGCACAAATGATTTAGATGCTGAAATGTGGACTGGTGGCTGGACCACACAATTAGCATAAAGGATTTAGATGCTGAAGTGGCGGCTGGTCGCTGTAACACAGAATCAGCAGCACTATGTATTTATATGCAGAAGTGGTGCTTGTGGCTCCACCACAGAATTAGCACTCCAGATTTATATGCTGGAAGCTGAATTTGACACAGGATCCTATCTATCTTAACTAGCTGACAATAAACCACCTCTCTAGCTATTTGACTACTTGCAGCAGCTGTAGCCTCACTAAGCTGTTACACTCACAAAATGGCGCCGAAGCCACATGTCCGCTTTTTATCTGGAGAGGGACATGTGACTTGGGCAGCCAATGACACAAGCTCTTGTATCAGGATGTTTAGGATGGTTTCTGCACCCTTATTGGCTGCTGAAATCTCCACACATTAAGTTAATTAAAAAAAAGAATAATAGTCCGCCGCTCCTCTGACCTCTCCCCTCATCAAACACATTCCCCCCACTCATCAAACACCCCCACTATCTTAGCCAAAGTCCTATCAAAAGCATTAGTGGAAACTCGAATATTTACCGAACTTTGGCAGAATTTTTGAGGAAAATGCTTGAGATTCCTAACACAAAACCGAATGTACAATGTTCGTGCCGAATTTGAGATTGGCAAACGTTTTTTGAACAATTTGGCAGTGGCATAAATCAATTCATTAGTTTGAGTTATGGTAGTGGTAGGCATTGATGCAAGGGCTTTATTGGCATCCTCTAGCATACTGTCTGATGGTATTTTTCTGTTGAGCTTTGGCAGTCAGTCTCTGGGGTTGACAGTCTTTAGTTTATCTATGATTTTCTGTTTGAGGTCAGCTGCAGTACTCTCTAGTTGCAGAGTTGGAAGATTTTCAGAAGGTTGCACATGCTGTTGTTCTCTGTGTTCTTCCAGGTCTTCCTGTGGCGTGGATCTGAGGTGCAGTTGATCCATCTCAAGTTGTGATAATTATTATTACTATTATAATAGCTTCCGTTTTATGATATTGGAACATTGGGTGACCAGTAGTGATGAGCGAGTATACTCGTTGCTCTGGTTTTCCCGAGCACGCTCAGGTGGTCTCCAAGTATTTATGACTGCTCGGAGATTTAGTTTTTGTTGATGCAGCTGCATAATTTATTATTGTTGAATTTTGTATTTTTATTCAGTATACCTGCAGTTAATTTTTTGACGAAATTAGCTGGCAAAAGAAGAACTACAGAAAGCCCAATTAAGTAAAGGAATAGTCACCTTGTAGCAGACTATCAACAGGATTTCAGAACTTTGGCCTTGAACCAAATTGAGCTTTGGGCTGCCGATATGAGTTTTTAGGAAAAATGATCTGCCCTCTTTGAGTTTGAGAGGAACACTGGAATGTATTCTACTACCAGTTGGGTAGGAGTTGCCCAGAGCAATCAGTCTGGGTCAAAATGGCTTTTAAAAATTAGAAATGGAACCTGTTTGCCATGGACAACTCTTCCATTTTGAACTTTTAGTGATCATTCTCCTCTACTTAAACTCAAAGTCAAGGCTTATGAATTCCAGTTATGCTAACTCCACCATAGAAAACTGCCTACCAGGGAATGTAAACCTAAAGATCCACCATACAGCTTTACAGAACAAATGCATTCCATTGTAAGCCATGCTGGACTTTGATGAAGAACCATTTTCTCCCATGACCTGATTATTCTCAATAGTTTTACGTTTGCTGTTAGTATGTTATGATCTCGAATTTTAATGGCGCTGTCCGGGCATGCGGTATTGAAGAGTCACCTACATGATCGTTCATCAATAGCAAATCTGTGAAGGTCCGACACCAGTACCCAACCAATCAGCTGTTATTTGCACCAGATGTAAACACTTTACACGCACTGAATGCAGCTGCATTCAAAGTGTAGTGTCCGCTGCCAGGTACTGCAGAATTACTCTTATATCTATCCATAGAAGCTGTGCTGCAATGGCCTATACACTTTGAATAAAGCTAGATATTGGACCCCACCAATCTGCTATTGGTGGCCTGTCCTGTAGAGAGATAAAAAAGAGAAAAAATATCAAATGGCCGCCAATATGAGAAATGCAGGCACTATATGCGTTGGGCGATGTATGGAGGCTCAAGGCCACTGTCCTCGAGTAACAGAAAATTAGTTAAAAGGTATTGTGATCCAACACTGCAAAAAGGTAGTTACAAAACAGTCTTTATTAAACAAACATCTACATAAGATAGATACAAATATTAAGGAAAAAAGACAAGTCAAACAGACTTATGCGTTTCAGACTGCTAAGTGTTAGGTGTCGAGTTCCCGCCGCTGCACAGGGGGAATCTCGAACCACCTCCGCTGTGGTCTCTCATTCTCCTCCAGCCGCAGTGGAGCCTACTCAGCAGAGACGTCAGTCTCAGTGCCTGGCTCAGACAGATACTGCGCGTTTGGTTACTGCTGGCCTTCCAGGTTCAGCCATTATAACCAGTACTATTTAGCGGCTAGCAGGCGCTCCTGGAACTAAGTTCTGCTTTTCTCCTTCTGAGCATGCCCAAGGGAAGACCTCTCATTGGAGATCGGGGGTCACATGCTCAGGTCTTGTAGCAGCTCCTATTGGTCCACTAGGAAGGTCCTGGAGAGTTACAGCTATAAAAGGTTCGCATGGCCGCACAGCCATGCGCTAGTATAAACCTGTTATCGTGTGTGTAGTTGTATGCCTGTTCTGGTGATTGCTCCTTAATCATTCCCATGCCTAGTGACGTTGAATGCTCGCAAATGTTGGCGTTAACTGGCGCCAGGAAGAGCTAATCTATACACAAGAGCACGATCTGCACTGTGTCTAACCAGCAGTGACCGCCACTGCGGTGCTGTACGCACTCTATAAGGCTATCTTTTATTACTCCTGACAATCGGTCAGTGTAGGGTGGGAACTCCCGCTCGAACTCTGCATCTGACACAGGGCGTCCTCAGGCGCGGGCTCAAAAGCCACCGAGGGTCGGGGCGGGATCAAGCACCAGCTTAGTGGGGGTGAATTGCAGGGATCCCACTAGTATTCAGTTTCTGCCCCCTGTGACAGCTAACAGGGCACAGCATTTCCCTGATACCTTGCGACTCTCTGAAGCAACAGAGTTCGCTCCTGCACAGACCGAGTGACGGAACCCGTGTCTATTCTGGGGTAGTACCGCCATATAGTGCCGCCATTACCTAGCAGCAGGTTCAACTCCTGCACGGTGGACCCCGGGCTGCGTACGCACCTTTACTATCGTTATATTTACTCGGTGCATTCCGCCAGCCCTAACACTAAGAGTCCCTAGTTATTGGAATACTTGGTATTTCTATGACTAAGGACTCTTAGCCTTAGCAATCTGAAATGTATAAGACTGCTTTACTTGTCTTTCCTTGAATTTTTTATCCATTTTATTGAGTTGTTTGTTGCTAAGTATTTCTATGACTAAGGACTCTTAGCAGTCCGAAACGCATCAGACTGTTTTACTTGTCTTTTTTCAATTTTTATTCATACATGTTATGGAGATTTTTTTTTTTTAAGCTATGTTGTTGTGGTACTGGATCACAATACTTTTCTACTAATATCCTGTAGATAGGTCATCACATACTTATGCCTGGACAACCCCTTTAATATTAAGGTTTTACTGGGGTGTCCGAAGGATAAGGAATATTACACTGGTAACACGCGGGACTACCCTTTATGCTATAATATGGCCATACAAAAATCTGCCATGGTCAATGCATTGCTATAATGAGTAGCACATTCCCATCTCTTTTCAGTCCAGTTCTTTTTATCAATACCACGTAGCTGCTAAACACAACATTGATTCATTTTTTTCTATGGCAAAAATGTTTAATAGAATCTGCAATACATGCAGCCGACGCTCCGGTCCAGAGAGACGGCGGCAATGCCGGGTATTACCATGCCAGACTCGGACGTATTTCTCGCATGTGTGATCCTGGCCTTACTCTTGTACTCCATTAATCACATTTCTTGCATTTGTTGTTTCCATTGTTTAATCTTATATATTTTTTCAGAAATATATAGTAACCTGGTATTAAAAGGAATCTGCCAGCAGGTTTTTGCTACTCCATTGGAGCCTTCTTCCTCCGTAAAGCCCCACCCACTGCCACACCTCTGTAGGCAGAGCTAAAAGAAGAGGCGTGGCAGTGGGCGGGGCTTCACGGAGGAAGAAGGCTGCCTTCCTCAGCCCTGCCAGACGCTGGTGTGAAACTAGCCTTACTTGACTGCTTGCGGAAGTTTTGATAAAATCACAGTTTTTCTGCTACAGATGTAGCAGTGCTTTATCTAAATGTTGATCACTGTATAAATCCTGCCCACACCACTGATTGGCAGCTCCCTGTGCATAGGCAGAAAACTGCATACCAATGATGGGGTGGGGTTATTTAGAACTCATGAATATGGAGGACTACATGACGTTTTACAATCCTTTACTGATAATATTTTACTGATATAATTGTGATTTAATAACATCTACAGCCCAGTAAGTGAAAGATCATTGCAATCAGGGTCTCTGTCTCTACATCATGCTACTCTCAGTTTAAGTGGCAAAAATCTGGAGATAGATTTATTTTCGTTTTACTATATAAGCGCTTTTATACCCAAAAATGACAAAAGTATTCTAGGAGTGGTATCTTTATTGACTAACCGGAAGACAGCTTGCAAATATAATTCCTGTGGTTAGCCAATAAAGATATGACTCCTAGAATACTTTTATCATTTTTGGGAATAAAAGTATTTACATTGATTTTTGCTGGCTAACACGGTACCACAATATCATTTGTTCACTGCACATCATAAAGGCGTTTTACAAAACATCAACAACAAAACCGCAATACCACTCCTATCCAGCGGGGGCAGAGGAGATATTTACATGACTTTCTTTCAACAGCTCAAAAAGGTGAAATAGTTCGTGCAAAGCTTATATACTATAATGACAAAAATATATGTAGCATACATCGTTTACAATCAGTTTTTGTGATTATTCATAACTAATTACATGGAAGCATCATAGTATAGCCAAAATGAAATAAATAAATAAAATAAAAATATTAAATAAATAAAATAA